>NC_134000.1:4929318-5253745 GCF_047716275.1 Strix uralensis | reverse complement strand
AAGAAGGAAGGGGTTTGAAGATAAGACAGTAATAAATACGGCAGTTGGGGCCTATTCTTGAAGATAATAGGAACAAGGACAGGACAAACTAAAACAAACCAGCTCCAGACACAACCCAGCTGCACAACACCTCCCGAACAGACCTTTGTGAGCATGCGTGAGCACGGGGGTCAACCAGCAGACACGGTGAGGAAGACTAACAAAGACCACCAGGGACCACCACCCAGCAAGAAAGCGCATGCGTAATTAGGATGCAGATATTGTAATTGGTTCTGGGAACTCTAATGCATATGTATCTCATTTCTCAGAACAGTTATGAGTATGCATGATCTCACTGTATATTAGCTGCTGCTTACGGATCTGGGGCGCGCTCATGCTATTCACATGTGTGCACCCAGCGCTGCAATAAAGAATGCTGCTTTCTAACACTCCAAAACGAGTCTGAGAGAGTTCCTCTGCTGGTTTTTATGGTAACATCATCACGTTGGTGTGCAATCCTTTGACTCCTAGTCATATGTTTCCTTACCTGCATATGTACAATATAATGTCTTAAGCAGAATTGCTATAGTTAATTAATATCAAATATATAATATGAAAAGTCACAAAAGTTAGAAAATTTTCTGCAATGTTTAAAACATCTTTTCCCAAATGTGAGGAATGCAAAGGAATGGTTGTTTGTTTTGGTTTGTTTGTGGGTTTTTTTTCTGAGTGGCATGTGCAATATATATGTTTGAAGATTCATTATTTTGCAATCTGAACTTTGGCTTTTGATACTACCTTGAACTCAGAATGAATTTGTCTTAGCTAGAGAATTGGCTGCATTTTAGAAAATAGAATTAACATAAAAAGTGTAAAAGATAGTAAGCAGAATGACTTATATTACAGAAATACAGAAAACTAAGCTGTTAACTGCAATCTGGCGGGTGAATATTTCATGCTTCATTAGTGAGAGCTATCTTAGTTTGAAATAATGATACTATGCTGTTGAACTTGGTAGTACAAAACTATTAAATTAAAATAACATAGTTTGAAATTGTAAAAATTATAAAATTTCACAAAATATTATTACTGGAAGCTTCATTTCAGCAGAACCTGAAAACTCCCATTGCAGTCAGAAAACTAATATTGAAGTACTCTTGTTTAAAATACAAGAATTTTCTCTGCCTTGAGACATCTACATTGTAAAACGTGGAGTTGGATAGAATAGGATAAATTATTTTTTATTTTAACAAATTAAAAGAATCTTAAGAATATCAGGTCATAATATACTATGGAATATATATTTATTTTGGACTGTGTACTATAAATCTATGGAAATACACTCCCATAATGAAGAGAGGACCTGGTCCACAGAGCTAAACAGAGGCTAAACCTAAATTGTAAATAAATTCCGTGTTGAAATGGATATTTTGAAGAGTAAAACTCATCATGTTTCATATAAAGCTACCTAGAACAAAAGAACTTAATAGTATTTGTAGAACTAAATACAGCTATGAATAATAAACTAAACAGATGAGAAGCTACCGATCTTATATCTTTTCAGTGAAAGATAAAACTTGAATCTACAGTAACAGCTAATCAGCTCTGAAACCATATGAAATTATATTACTGGATTTAAACTCTAAAAATAATATTCAAAGATTAATTGGACTGGGTAAATGTACTAGTACAGAAAATGAACGATTAACCTTAAAGATACAGCTGAATGTAAATGAATTTGATCAGCTTCAATCATAAATGTAATTAAACCTAAAGTGATGGGACATGACCATACAAGTGAGAAATTAAACTGGAATGACTATAACACAAGTCTATAAAATGGAGAGTGTCAATCATACGAGCAGCAGCAATGGCCGCTTTCAAGAGATATAAAATAACAAACTGATAAGGGTTTACATCAAGGCTTATACTGAGACTACTTTATAATGTGAAATCAATGGACAAGCATAGAAAGGGAATGTTGAAAACAAGCAACCTGTAATCTCAAGCCATTCAGAGCTGTTGAAATTGATGCAGACCCAAGATGGATGACACCGCAGAGAATAAGACTAGTGAATCCAAGATTAAAGGAAAGAAATTAAAATTCTATAGCTGAATATGATTTGATGGATACATACATAAATTATACTAATTCAGTTAGATGATAGGATATTAACTCTTAATGACCAAGCTGTCGTCAGACACAGTATGAAACAATGCCTTAGTGTTAAAATGAATCATGCAGCTATCAACAAATTCTTAAAGTGAGATATGCAGCAAAATGTGGAGAAATTCACACAAGGGTACATATAAGATGGTTTAACAGCCACCTGATGAATGTTACAGAACATTACAGACAGTACTGCACTGAGCATGTAGTCTGGAGAATTAAAACAAGAGAAGCAACTGAGATTGTGAAACAAATTAAATGTTTGTTTTAAATCCACAGAAAAGCAAGTTCATAAAACGCAGCCTGGAGTAGCAGTTAGAATTTTTCTCACTGGAAATAGCGGTTGCCTGAAACTCTAGCAATGGACAAAAGGTACCAAAGCTGCAATTTCATGTAACTATTTAAAACCAAACTAGGCTTTATTGAACACAGAAATATCCTGAGTTTACCACCGCTCAACTCCGCATACATTGAATCCTAACTGCATTACTCCAAATTCATATAAGAAACTCCTCAGCTGTAAAATTTGGATGAACATTGGAATTTCTTCAAAGCTTATAAATAGTTTAGGTCTTGGGATCTGACCTGGGTGCTAACTAGTGCTTATAGATATCATGTACATGTTATCATGATATCATTCCCAAATATACTCCACAATGCGTAGGGTTACATGAATCATGAATGCTAGGAGAGCTTTTTTATTGTACTTGCTACGGGTGTGCAGAAGACAGAGGATATTTGCTTGTATCCATCTTAGGAACTGGAAGGTGCAATAAAAGAACCACTGACAAAGACTTCTTCTGAAGACTGAGTTAATATGAGAATATATTAAGACTTCAGACGAAATCTCAGCTCCATTAAAATCAAAGGAAAAGTTCAGTGGAACTAGGTAATTCGTTGTTTTAAACGTTTCTTAATTTATTGGTATTGACCAGTAAATAGCAGAGGTACCTGTTTTCAAGCTTCAATACTTAAAACCATCCCAAAAAAGGGATACACAGCTTTTCTCTTTCAACACTCTCCACTCCCTGAAATCCTTATCTTATAAATACCAGCTTGATTTCAAGAAGACTGTGACTAAGTATGAAAAAAAAAAAAAATGTATGGATGCTTTTATGATTCATCTATCAGCTGTTTAAAAACAGAAGATATTTTCTTGCTGTAGATTTCAAAATCTCTCTCTATACAGTTACTTCTGAAGTGTTGGTCAGTAGTGGATAAGAAGCAAATCCTATACAGCAATCACAATGGTATGTCTGAATGTGTGGTGCATGGATTATCTATTTTAGCTTTTATCAGGAGTATTCTGGCTGATACGTTTCTTAAGAAATGGGACAACATTTTCTGTGTAACTGGTGGTCCTTATATTTCCTGTGTAAAATAAATAGTTTGCTGTCATTGTGAGACAAATGTTAACTTTCCATCACTGTGTAAGATCTGATTCTCGTTTCTTTTTCTATTATTTTAAAATAAATTACTTCAATATAACGAACTTTCTGTGTTGCAGTACCCATAGATTTTACATGCTTACTGTTAGAGGAGATTTTAAAACAAAACACAGTGAAGTCCCTGTTTGATTTATAGTCAACGCCTAACACAAAATTGGATGAAATCATGAAAAGGGTAAACAAAGGAGAGCAAAAAAGTGTTCTCAAAAGCTATTGTTATCTATACACTGCAGAACCGTATAAAATGCTATAAACCAGAGGTCATAGTAACCCTACCTCTATTAATACTATGCATGAATACATCACCTCTCATGTAAAGGAATCCCCCAGGAACACACTCATCATTAAATAATAATTATTTAACTAGGGCAATGGGATGGTTGTTTTACAGTGCCTAGGAGTAAACAAAACAAAACAAAACAAAACAAAAAAACCCAACCAAAACAAAAAAACCCAAACCAACCCAAAACCTGCTCAAGAAAGCTTTTGCCACAGCTAAAATGGTTGCAAAATTTTCGAAAGATTGCAGCTGTCTTCAGTAGAATTATTTAAGGTAGCTGCAGCCACTTCTGAAAAGGTCAGAAAACCTTTAGCAACATTCTGTCTTAGGAAACTGATTCATGCCTAGATTTTAAAAAAATGCAGAGTATTCAGTCTCAAATAAAAGCAAGTTAACTAGCAATGGCACACCTCCATGGTTTGAAGACTGAGGCCTTGTACTAATATCTGTAGCCATATTTAGGCTCTTGATAAATAAAATTTATTTTCACAGAGACAAGACACCAGTAGCATTTCTCATCCATATTAGCCAGATGTACTTATACAGAAGAGATCAAGAAATTAAATTTTTTCTTTTGATTTAAGCGACTGACTGAAAAAAGTGACTAGATTTGAGCTGTTGAATGTGAGGTAATTAATTTGTCCAGGGTCACAGAGCAAATTTGTGTGAGAACTTAATAGAGAAGCCGAGTCTTTCAGTTCTTAGACCTCTGGTCTTAACCACAATCAATACCAAACTGTTTCCCAAGAAGCCAAAAAGTTGAACTTTCCTATTCATGGCTATAGAATAAATTACTTCTTCCTTTTGGATTCACAGGTAAGGCAGAGAACCACAGTTCTAGCATAAATGTAAGAGGTCTGTAATTCACCATACTGTTGTTTTTCTTTCTAGATATTTTAAGCATTTAAATTCCTCCTACTGAGCAACATAGACAAATTAAAATGTACAGAATTTCAAAGGAGGAACTCAAGAATAATAGTAAATAGTCTGTTAATTTAATGGCTAAACACTGTGTCTATTATATATACTTTAACTCTCATCGAATGTGCCATATATAGGCATACTAGGTAACTTAGCTACCCCTTTGCCTTATATCTTTCATCGGTATAACCAAGTCCTATAACTTTGTTTTGATTTTTCTAGTTGCAAAATTCGAAGCAGGAAAGGAACGCAGGTGAATTCCCAGGAATAAAACCAAAGTGGGGAAATTAAAATACCTCTTATTTCCTACCACCACAACTTCCGTTTACTTTTAGCATAAAGTAGAAATTAAAGATGGACGCCTATGATGTGAAGGATGAGAACTGTTTAGTTAAGACCCCTCTCTGTTTCTCCATTCTTTATGCTTCATTAAATTTAGGTTCCAGATCTAAACAAAGAAAGAAAATAAGCTTTAATAAAGCCATACTTGTCTTTCTCTCCCCCTTTCCCTTTGTCTTTCTTCTTCTTCATGTTTCACCCACTGGTAATTCAAGGCCAAGGGAAAAAATGACCTCACAAATTCAGCTTTTTATTGGAAACACCAACAAAACAGCAACAGAGACCAGGAGGAAAAGCTCTTTTTATTGTTTCTTAGTGCATAAAATCAAAAAGTAGGCTTTAGATTGAATGAAAATATGTGTTAGTCAGACCTCTTGACTTAGAACAATTTATCAAGTTTCACAAAGATATTCCTCTATATACTACTTTTCTCAGTTTCTTAAAATATAGGGAGGGAATTGTTATTTATTGTTTCTTCCGCACTGCTGGCTGAAAGTTATTCAGAGCTGTGATTGTGCAAAACTGACCTCAGACCATATCAAGTGTCTCCACACCAGCTGAACAGGTGTCTATCCTAAAAGAATTAGTATTTTCTCATACACTTTTTTTGTAGCGAAAACTTTAAAAGTTATAATACCAACACATTAAGTACATTTTACTGTATACTTGAGAAACAGCATAACTTTTCTAGTGCCTCAAGGTGACTAGATCATTTGCAGAGAGCAGTGATATTTCTGGGGCAAAGTAGTTCATTGAGCTTCTGATTTCTGTGTCCCACAAGAGTGTCCTAACCATCGTTACTTGGTAATCTGCAGGAGATCTCTCCTTAAGAAAAAAAAAAAAATAAAAAGGAGGACGGGGGTCTCCAGTCTTAGAAAGTTTCTGATATATTTTCTTGAAAAGTTTTTATTTTGATGACTGGCATTTTCTCAAAAAAACCTCATCCTAATTAAAGAAAACAACATCAATGACACAGAAAACCAAAAAAGTAATCATAATAGTTCATTCTGAGGCCTTGTCACTGTTGAGAATGCTTATGATTTTATTACAAGTTGTGTTCCCAACAATATTAAATATTAAAGAAATTATTATGTTTATTCTATGTAGTTATTCTAACGGGGAAGCTACATATCTGGTCGCAGCTGTTCTATATCTAAGATACAGTGCACAGTTCAGATGTATTCTTTGCTGACTGTACTTTCATTAATTCAAGAAAAACTTTGTATACAGTCACCCATCTGCAATCCCACACCTAAGTTAATTTTGATTTCTAAGTTAAGATCATATTTTAAAGCTATCCTGACCAGAGCCTTAATTCCCTTTACAAACGTATTATTTTTCATGTGCACTTTAGATGCTATCAACTAACGTAAGTGTCCTGAGGATTCATCTGAAGTTTAAGTGATCTGCAAATGCGGGCTGCAAAGCACACTCCAGAGGATGGTGTTCCGCACGTGAGATGTTAAGTACATAAGTGCTCAGTGTTAATTTTGAAAGTACATGTTCATTAGCTACCAATATAAAAACTTGCAGTGTAGTCTGCAGGATTCGTAGCTTCCATCTTGGTATTGATAATAACAATTCAGAAAAAGAAGATAGAGACAAGATGGAAAGTCAATCAGTCATTCCCTATGATTAGTAGACTGAAATGCATGTTTCTTCTCTCTATCACTATATAATGAATAGAACTAAACAGGATTTTTGTGACAAAACTGAGTTTTTGGCACAAAACACTCATCTGCCAAATGAAAGAATTTTGCAAAACCAGATTGGTTTTGATGAGTTGCTGATGAAAAGCAGAAAAGCTGCAAACAACAACCTGCCTGGTTTTCTACCTGCTCACTTATGGGGCTCCCATAGTCCATGGATGTTCTGGAAAAGCAAATACTTCAGGAACACATCTTTGGAGATAAGTGAGTGTTTGGTACTTGTAAAGACATAGATTAAAAAAAAAAAATATCCTTCCTAAACATAAACAATAAGTGGAGCATAATATAAGAACAACCAGCTATATCACACATGATTATCAGAGTTTTGCATGCAACTACAACTACAAAGGGAAGAGAGTTTATAAAAATAAAATTCCACGGAATTTAGAGCAGTTAGGCAATATGCTAGAAGTAACATCTCTGTACTTTGTGAAAAGTCCTCTGAGACCTCTATAGTGGATAACCAAGTTTCCTTTTAAGTGACCAGAAGGTATCAAGTATGTATACAGCTCTCATTTAAGAAATTTTCACATACAAAATATTCCACCTCCCCTCACAAGTGGCATTGCTCCAAATATTCCCACAGGCTTCTAGGTACACAAAGTTATATTCATACAGGACCTGGATGTTTCATCCAAGGAACATCTGCTTATACAGCACAAGCCAAGACAAAATTTTCATAAAGTAATAATGTTCATTCTGCATTGGTACTATTTTTTCATATGAAACTTTGAGGAAAAACCTTGATACTACAATTGTAAATATTTATTATGACTCTTCTTAATGCGTGAGAGCTGACGAGACTGTAGCAAATAGTGATGACAGATAATTGCTACACAGGTATTTACTTCTAGTAAAATGCATGTCTCTAGGCAGTACTCAGAGCATAATAGTCTTCCAATCCATCATATATTTCCTGGGAAATACACTTTAAACTTGCCTCCTGACCGTAAGTAGAAAGCTGCTTGCTGAGAAGACACCGTGGGAGTGTTCTGGATCTAACTAGTGACGGATGAGTGTCCCAGCAATCAGACAGCAGCTTGCCTTGCATGGCTAATCCCCGTACTCGGACCTTGCACTCTCTCTATCTACAGTGAGAAGTTTAAAAGGCAACACGGAAGCAGGCCCAGCTGCTATACTGAAAAGCTGTAGAAAAGCTCAGTTCTCACATGATCATTCAAGATCTAAAAATACAACTCAAAAGAGAGAGTATTTCTTTGTCGGTGTTGCTTCTGCTGACACAGTTTAGAGATGGTCAAAGTTAAAATCAGAGGAGCAAAAATAGAAATAATCACAGCCTGTCCAAACTAGTCAGTTCAAGTGAGAAATAGAACTAAATACTCAAAATATGAAAAAGGCAATCTAGATTATACAAACCACTTCCTTTCGGTGCCAGACTTTCTGTTGTTCTATGTATTTTATTTATCAATCTAGCTAAAAGTACCGAATACCAAATTCACCGTTTCCCAAAACATTTCATATAAACTGATCCTCAAGATAACAGAAAATTTCCTTTCTAATTTCATCCTACTTTTCCTACCTATTTCCTCATTTGTTACATGAAAAACAACCTCATTCAAGTCTATACCCTAAAATATACATGCAGCTATCAACTCACCATCCTCTACTGCTTGCCTGTCTATAATTTTATCTTTAATTACATTTTTTCATCCCTCTCACCACTTTTATATTTTACTTATGAAATAGCTTAACTTTGCTATAGTAATTCTCAACTTGTATTAGTAAAGCCACGTTAGAGAGAAACTTGCAACTCTATGGGTCTTTTTCCACAGAGGAATGCAAGAGAACTATCATCTTCCGTGCATAAGTCACATACAGGTTTAACGATAGTTTACACTGATCCTTTTTTTTCTGACTTTTTATTACCATTACTGCTTCTCACTTTTCTTTGAAGAATCTCTCTCTTTGGGTGAATATTGATGTTTATGATTCCCCAGTTTTTTCTTTTACCTTTATTATGGTAAATAGTAGGGAGAGAGAGAAGGGCAAAGCAGCATTCTCTCACTTGTAGTGAATCTACATACGGTCTGCACAGCCCACACTTTTTCTGTTTCTGTGCTAAGTTTGTCCAGAAGTAACCCAGGAGAGAGACAGACTGCTCTCCATGCCAGAATCCTATGGAAGAGTCATTGAAACATGGTCACTTTGTAGAGAATCTCTGTTTTTGTGACAGGCACTTCATGGTTGATTTATTTAATGCTTTATTTCTGAAGCATGAAATGTGATTTCACTCGGCAAGAACAGTTCTATATACTGTTAATTATTGTAGTGTTGTATGCCCTAAGTAGTCCAAAGAATTCCTAAGTATGTGTGATAGAAAGTGAGATTAAATGTGGTCTCATAATGAAGAGATGTGTTATGTACTTGTGATTAACTGTGTTATAGTCTGCTTAACAGTCTCAAAATGTCAAACAATATGCCAACTACTGCAAGAGCTTACTGAGTGATTTTCACAAATAATTGGTGGAATTTCATTGCATCTTCACACTAATTCTTTGTCATACCTTAAGGCCATCCATTGAAGCCTTGGCAGAGTAGATGAAAGGCTAAAATCCCCATAAGAAACACAAGCGTTCAGAAAGAAAAAACTTTAATTCTCTCAAAGCCCTGTGGCACTTAAGAGTGTCCATCCTACAGGTAGACATTTAGTATTTAACAATTTAACAATTATTATCATAGTAACAATCACAAATGCAACTGTTTACCTCTATTTGTGTCAGTCATACCAAAAAACATGTTACATTTTTTTCCCTCACATATATCTCAGTGCTATGCATGATATCAGCCTGATTTCCAAAGAGCTGTAACCAAATTTATTAAACCCTCCATGATTTTGTCATTATTTGAAAGACAGTTCTCTTACCAACATTACTTCAGGAATACTATATTGCAGATAAATATTAAAGCTGAAATTAATCAAAATCAGATTTTTTCTGAAAATAGCATCAAGTGTGCTGGATTATTTAATTTTCTTACAGAAGAACCATGAGCTCAAACTTAGATTTAAATTTTTAGTCATTTTTGGGTAACACAGTTAAGCTGTTCAGATTTTGAATGTACAATGCACACCATTAGCAATATTAACACCTGTGCCATCTCAAAAAGAGTGTCTCAAAAGTTAAATAAGCCACCTTAAAAAAATTTTAAGTTGATTTCTACAGTGCTCAGCAAAAAATAAACTGTTGTGAAAGTGCCTTACCCTTAAAGAATTGGTAAAAACAGTGATCATTGGATCATTGCATTTTCTTTCCTTCAGAAGTACTATAACTCAAAGCTTAACTTAAATCGCAAATAAAATGTTGTTTATAGAATAACAGTAAGACGTTACTTTTTTAGGTACTACAGACTACTTTTTCAGTAGTTCATATAGTTAGTGACACATTAAAGCCATCGTTCGCACAGTATAGACTCAATATTTTAGTGCTTAACTTTGTCCTTTATATTCTTAAAGCTTAGCAAGAACACGTAATTCAGATCCTGAAGATGTCAAGAAATTCCTGTTAGTCTCCGTAACACACTTCTGTTAAGAATATACAAATGTTTCTTAAGAGCACTTCTCTCTGCTTTGTGAAAATTCACCAGACTGGTGATAGAGAAAATATTACGTATTTTCTTGTGAAACTTTGTTTTGATAGAAAATTACAAGACAGCTTGATTTTATGTATAGAAAAGGTGATACTTTGCCATGAAAGACACAACAACAGCACAGTAAGATCTTATGTGCACCTTGGTTGCCTTCAGCTTTCCTGAAATTGTTTTCAATGAATACAAATGCCTTGTCTTTCTACAGTTGTACTCCTAAGTCCATCTGAGTTAATTGCACAATTGTATAGAAACGTAGATGTGTCACCAACACATTTAAAAACATATAAACTTAGAGTCAAAAAATGACCACAAGCTAAAAACACACCAGTTAAATAAATCTGTTTGACCTAAATATGCTGCAATTACTGGGAAGAAAAAGAGGCTGAAGGGAGACCTTATCACTCTCTACAACCACCTGAAAAGAGGTTGTAGTAAGGCGGTTGTCAGTCTCTTTTCCCAAGTAACAAGTGGTAGGATGAGAGATGTGCTGGGTTTGTGTGTGTGGCCGGGGGTTTGGTAGTGGGGGAGGAGGCTACAGCAGTGGCCCTTGTGAGAAGTTTCTCAAAGGTCTCCCAGCTCCCAGTTGGACCCGCCTCTGGCCAAGGCTGAGCCAATTAGTGGCAGTGCCTGTGCCTCTGTGATAACCTATTTAAGAAGGAGAACCTGAGAGGAGGAGTAGGAGTTGTGAGAAGTTGTGAGGGAAATACCTATGCAAACACTGAGGTCAGTGGAAGAAAGGAGGAGGAACGGGGGAAGTGTGCTAGAGCAGAGAGGGCAGGCTGTTCCCTCGCACCCATGAAGGTCACCGGTGGAGCAGATGCTGACCTGCAGCCTGTGGAGGACCCCACACCGGAGCAGGTGGCTGCACTCGAAGAAGGCTGGGACTCTGTGGGAAGAAGAAGACCCCGCTGTTGTAGTTCAGTGTTGGGAGGACTGCAAAATGCTGGGGGGGACCCACGCCGCAGCATCTTGGGAAGAGCTGCAGCCCATGGGAAGGACTCACTTTGGAGAAAGTTTGTGGAGAACTGTCTCCAGTGAGAGGGACCCCATGCCAGAGCAGGGAAAGAATGCAAGGAGTCCTCCCCCTGAGGAAGAAAGAGTGGAGCAACTGACAGTAACCCCCATTTCCTGCCCCCTGCACCACTGCAGGAGAGGAGGCAGAGAAATTCAGAGCAAAGCTGAGCCTGGAAAGAAGGGAGGGTTGGAGGAAGGTGTATTTTTAAGATGTGGTAATGCTTCTTATTGTTCTACTCTGTCTGTTAAGTGCTGTTGTTAGTGTTTGAATTAAATGGATGTTCTTTTTCTTCCCATAATGTGTCTGTCTTTTGCCTGTGACCGTAATGGGTGAGTCATCCCTTTCTGTCATTATCTTGATTCCAGAGCCTTTAGTTTTATTTTCTCCTTCCCATTCTTGAGGGGGAAGGGGTGAGTGAACGGCTGTGTGGTTCTCAGTTTCTGCCTGGGCTCAAACCGTGACAAGATGACACAGCCTGAAGGTGTTTCAGGGGAGGTTTAGATTGGATATTAGGAAAAATTTCTTCACAGAAGGGGATGTCAAGCATTGGAACAGGCTGCCCAGGGAAGGGGTTGAGTCACCATCATTGGAGGTGTTTAGAAGACGTGTAGAAGTGGTGCTTAGAGACATGGTTTAGTGGTGGACTTGGTAGTGTTAGGTTAAGGGTTGGACTTGATGATCTTAAGGGCCTTTTTCAACCTAAGTGACTCTATGATTCTATGATCTACTTTTGTAACATCGCTATTAATTGTGTAACATATTGGCAAGAAAGCACATGCATTACAAAGTTTTCCTGAAGCTTTCCAGATGAGATCATTCAAGTCCACAAAAGCGTAAAAGTAGTCTAGAGGACAAAACATTCAGAGTTAATTTATAACTGTTTCAGTAAAAACACTTTTACATTGTGGGTCAAATTCTTGGAACAGAGGTATGATTCAAGTACAGGTAGAAGGTTTCTGGTTGAACATTTTCCATTAAAAACACAACTGACAGTAGACAAAATTCCCTAAACAGGGGATATCATTCCGAATTGGGAAATGTCATTGGAAGTATAATATTTTCGTCCTATGGTTATTGTGCAAATCAACTGAGACTTCAAAGTTACACTAAAATGTTCAACATTTGCTTCTTGCCCAAAGTGCTTATTACTCTATATTCAGCAGCCAGTTCTGGCAAAGCAGAAGGATTTTTTAAGGGCCTCTTCAAACCATCTTAAAGACAGGGTTTGGGTGGTTTTGTTTTTTATTTTTTAAAAATTTAGTAAAGATTTAAAAAATTGCAAATCCTCCTCTGCCAATAAATGAACAATATCAAAATAGCTTCTTAGGTGTGGACAGCTATAAGACTACATTTCTTAACATTTTGTGCTCTTGAAATTAAGACTTAATGAGACTTAATATTAGCAAGTGATAACGTTGCTGTTTGCCATTCATAACACAATTTGGTGATTATAAAGCAGTTGTGGATCTTCTCATTATTTTCCTTTTTTACTTGTTAGATTTATCACTCAACACTTCTGCAAATAGCTAGCTCCTTGCATCAAGTTCTGTCACAGAACCACAGAAACGTATTCCATTTCTCAGTTTCCCACTAAGTGGAATTGCTGTGGTTGACAAGGTTTTCTTAGTGAAATGCAGTAATTAAATCATTTTAGCTATGGTCTCCTGTTCTATAGCTTTTGTCTGATGCTGGTTTATTATTTTATTTCAGTCTGTTGAACTGCAGATAATAGGAGCTACTGCTTATGTCTAACACGCCACTTCATAATAGCCGTATATTTGCTGGCAATTCTTAGAAGGTCAGGTATACAGTATCAAGCAAAGAAATAGATGCTTCATATAAAGGTCACCTCATTAGGTTAGGGATGCAAAGAAAAGTTTTCATAAGCATAGCAAAAAATCATTACTGTATTTTGGTAATATTGTTTCAGAAAATGAGAATAGTAAGCTAGAATTGTAGATGTTCCAGTCAACTCTGTTTCCAGGGGGAAACGTAGGCCTTTTGTGTCCGCTGATCAAAGTAAGCTCATCCCAAGTATAAAAAATCCATAGCAGCTAGTATACTGGATTAACTCTTTTCTTAATGTAACTGCTGCTATTCCAGCCTATCTTTGAATATGAAGCCTCCAGAGTTAAAACTAGAAACCTGTCACTCCAGATAAAAACTGTAATAAATTCCCAGCCTTGTGAATTAAGCAAAAGAGGGAAGGTATGAAAAATTCTCATCAGGTTCTGCAGTTATGAGGTAGATTAATACGATTTCCCAACCCACTGAAAAGGAATATTACACAATATTTACATGCAGCAGTGTACGTAACAATATTAAACACTGTTGAGTTCATAGTTGACAATTGCCAAAAGGTTTCTATTTGTTATATTGAAGTGTATATTGAACAGTGATAGTGACATACCTTCAGGTTGTTGTATCACGTTGGTAATCAAATGGTATATGGTCAGTGAAATGAAAACTGAATGCTACAGCACTGATTTTCTTTGCATAACTGCTATTCCTGGTCTTATTTATAGGACTCCAGCTAATAGTTTTGGGGATTTTTTTTTGCTGGGGTTCCTTTAATCTTAGAGTACAAACAATTCTTTTGCTGCAGAGCTGAAGTTTAAGTGTCAAATTCATGGAGCTAAGAAGTGATTAAAAAGGCCACATGACAACCTACAAATAAACACAGAAGTGAATGATTTATAAAATTTGAGGAGGTCCAAATACCTATCTAATGTAATCTCCAGACATTGCTGAAAAGTTGCTTAGCCATAAAAATCACATTCCTGTTGTCCAAGTTGACAAAAACTGGGGATGAAATATCAGTGATTCAGTATCACTAGAAATGATTGAGAATGTTTACAATGAAAAATAACAAAACATTTGAACCGTCTTGTGTCAAAAAAGAGCATCACTCAGGAAGACTCCAAGTAAATCAAACACACACAAAAAGATTATATGCCTTTAAAAAATATATGAGGCTCTTAAACAGTAATTTAAAAAGCTGTTGTCATTTTAAGTGTTTCTACATTAGTGTGGTATAGAAGGATCAGATCTGTAGAATAAAATAATTGATGCTAAAGATCCAACAGGTATGTTTTAGGCATTTGCAATGCTTTCCCCGAATACCTGGTATTGTCTACTACTGTGTGTCCTTTATCTATATTCCACCTGAATGCTCCAGGAAAGCTGTATGATGTGAACCAAAGCACAGTGTATAGGGACAATAGTCAGAAATGTATTCCTAATCCAACCTAGGAACAAAAACCCAGAAAGCATAATTCACAACACTATGCAATTAACATCAATTTCTATAATTTCTATAACAAAGGGAAGACAACAAAAATAACTGTGTTGAAAACTATAATATTACTAAGGCATACTTGGAATACTCTAAAATGCTAGATACCAAGGACCACTGTCTGATTTTTTGGGGGGGTTTTGAGCTGAAATAATATTCTCTTAACTGTGAATTATGTCTATCCTAAGACTTAGGAGAATACATACACCTGTGAGGTCTCTTGGAAGACTAAAACACTGAGCCATGGAGCATTAAACAGAGGCAAAGTTTGGATAACATCTCCCAATCTATGTAGACAGAGTTATCAAGTGTCAAAAACTTGTTGATAGGAATGGTTTCCCAAGGGAAATTTGGAATTGACAAAACACAAATACAATTCAAGTTTCTACATTCAAGTAGATCTAGTTTACAGATGAGAAGTGGCACCACAAGCGCAAGGCATGGATGGATTGTGGTCTCCTTAATCCATGGTATTCAATAATGGTTCAAACAGTGTGCCCGGTTTGATCATATACTTCATACAATGAATAATAACAAGGCAGAAGGAGAAAGAATGGATGACAAGTAACAATTCTTTCTTGTGCATATGAATTTTTCTGCTTCAAGCTAAATGAAAAACTCCAAGGAACGCTAACTCTTCCGTTTAACAGAGGCAGAACCTATATTATCTCATGTGCACTTCATGACTCACACTATGAGTAATACTACTTCCAATCGTTCTGAATATAAAGTTGACCTTGAAATCAAACTTGGATTCAGCAATACTTTTTCTTGCAAGTGTACAAGATAGTGGGCACTCATGTCCAGAGAAATTGGAATACATCCAAAAAAATAATGCTTCTGCAAGAAGCTGTCACAGAACTAGTGTTTTTACGAAGGAAAGCTGGAAATCTTTAAATGTATACAAAAGAATATGGTTATCAAATATACAAAGTTGAGAAGCTGTGTTTTCAAATTTTCACAAATTGGAAGAATTTATAAGGACAGCTAAGTGTCCCTGAAAATGTAAAACAAGGTATCAGAGAATTCATTATGAGTAATACCAAAAGAAAGATAAAACTGACTGCAGCTGTATTCCTCTGGACAAGAGTTATCTATTATCACATAGTCTAGACGTAGTTTTTCAGGAAAGAATCTGGATATGACCCCAACAATGCATCCACTGCACTCGATCTAATGAATTATTGCTGGATAGGTTTTGCCACAGAGAATTTAGACGTAGTGTTTCCGTCATGATCAGCATGAAAAGCTCTCCTTAAGTGCCTGAAACTCAACTGTGTCAATTCCTGCCACGGGAACAAGTACATACGCGTTAATAAAACTCACGTGCACATAAATGTGTGAGCTTCAAATCTGTGACAGCAAATCTTCCCCTAGAAAAAATTACAGGATTCTAATTTTATTGCTACAGAACCTCTTTCTTAGGAGTAATGTATGTATTTCTAATGTGCTAAATCCTGAAGGTTTGTTTATGGATAATTAATATTTTCTACATTCTCATATTCTGAAACCATTTCAATATGAAAAATTAAGTGTTATAGATAAAACAATATTTAATCTCAGATCAAAAAGTATTATCAATGAGTATTTATACTGTCCCAAAGCTAGCATTCAGTGAATGCTTACACACCCAAAGACTAGAAGACTAAAAGAAGACTAAAAAAATACATACTTAGAAAATATGGAAAAACTAATTTTCACGATCCAATTTAGAGGGCATTAACAATCCATGTAGTATCAAGGAAGCATCCAGACTTTATTCAAATTAAGACAGCAAGCATAACACTTACTTCAAATGCCTATTCTCCAGATTGAAAGGACATTCAATCCATTCTTATAGTTTCACTTTTAAAAGATCAGCTTCTCACAATGTTAAATATTTTGGGGTTTACTTGAATTATTTTTCATTTAGAATTCTGTCTAGAAAAAGTAAAAGTTATTTTAAAGGAGGTAAAAATAGAACATTTCATCTGAATTTTTTTTTTTTTTTTTTAACTTTTTAGTTTACTGTATATTTTGGAGAGAACTATTTCCCGTAGAATTAAAACCAAAGATCTTTTATCTTGCAGAACTGCAAATGCATTGAAAAGCTATTCACAGAAGTCTCAAGCACTAGTATGCCAAAGAGAAAACTTCCTATTATTTAAAATAAGTTAAGGCAGACCTTTAAGATCTAGTCTACTTATAATTTCTAAAATAATTCTAAAATTTATAGAAAAATTATGCCTCTTTTTGAGCTACAGACACAAGTTTTGACTATTGGTATTGGTTCTACTTTTGTCATTGATAATTATTAGAATAACGCTCAGTTGCTAAACAGGTAAGAATTGTAGGAATGACAATAAATAAGCATATAAGGAAATAATGGTCTTTTTGAGCATTTTGAGTGTTAAACATTCCTGTATTACACAGAAAATGCTGTAATCTTAATATCAGAATCTATATCTCAGATAAATTACAGGTAGCAAAAAAAGATCTCACCAAAATGCTCTTAAAAATTGAAAGCTGGTTACTGACTGCGTTATATTTCAAAATGTGACATTGTCATGAAGAGGTATAAAAGGTGCTTGCAAGCGTAACGCCACAAAATGAAATAACATGCATTGATGTACTTCTCAGTGCATACTAGAATTGTTTATCATTTGTCATGTCAGCAATTATTTTACAAGTTCACGTTTACACTTTTTTATGAACAACACAATAATGTTGATATTTCTGTAAGGGTAGGGATGGAAAATAAAATTTTAGATGTACAGAACTTCTGAAAATGTGGCAAATAAGCTTAGTAGAGTAAATGATGGATATCAGTAGTTCATAGACCTTGTGGAGTCAACACAATCTGTGAAAGCTTATCTAGATTGCCAGATCTTCTGTGATGTTCTGTAGAAATAAAGGGATATCTCCTCTGTGCTCCTACTCCACAACACTCCATCCTCTGTGTTTGCAAACATGTGCAATAAATGTTTCATATTTTCAGACTGGCTTATGCTTTTATTGGGCACTTTGAGTCGTTATTGCTGTGAATTGATTTAAGTGTCACATATTGAACATTTTAAAAGATTTTTATTCAGGATTTTACTCAGTCCTCAGCACAGCTAAACTCCTGTGGAGGTCTCTGCATGTGCAGCTGCATGAGAAATAAGAATGCCCTAAAATTTGGACCAAACCTCTGTAAGGCATTATTAATTCAAGCAATCGTTTGGATCCAAACACCAAAACAATGCATCAAATGATAAATGTATTAATTTAGAAATACTCAGTGCTCCTATATAAGATGAATTGTTCCTCTCTCTACAACTCTAATAAATTACATTTATTATATATTTTCAGTTTAAGAAATGTCCTTTTTGTCACACTAGGCCTTTGATACCTATGACTTAGCCATAACATTGCACAAATTTGTTCTTTCTGGGCTTGCTCATTATAACTCTCCTGAAACTGCTGATCCCAGAAAACTTCCATTGATTCATTATACCATGGAAAGAAAGCAGAAAGATATAAGCATAGAACAAAATATATATGTTTTCAGATGAACAAATTGAAGTCTGATTGTGATGAAGTAGTTTAATATAACACTCTACCGTTTTACAACAGTGCCAGTAAGAACCAAATAAGGTCTAAAAAATACATCCAAAAAGGCTGTACCATAGGTGCCAACTTCCTCCACAGCTTTTAACAACATGCTGCAAAACCATTACAAAGCTTGTAGTGGGTAAACTGTGGAAGTGAGAAAAATAATGATGCGAAAGCCACAGCGGCAAGTCTGGGAGCGTGTTCCAGATTTCTTTAAAAGTAGAAAAAAGTTTTAAACCAACTTAGAGTGCTCAGGATGTGCTCTGAAAAAGTGGAATTGTTACACTGTGGGCACGAATGCAAGTTGTTTCAACATAAAAAAGGTAGAAATGGCTCTCTGACATGTTCTCAAAGACTTCAAGTTGTAATTCCCATGTGTTACATATTTATATCCAGATAACCATGTGGATGTGCCAGGATGTTAAGTGATTTCTCAGCTGTACCTGTAGGAGTCTGGGCCGCGCTGGGAGAAAGTTAGTGCAGACAGAAGAATGCAAGGACGAAGACAAGGCCAGCAAAATAAGGCTGGCAAAAACACACAAGATAGCAGATAAGTGAGAAACACCTGTGGTCAGCAAAAGCACACAAGTCTGAGCAAAACAGGGTATGAGATAAGGGAGTTTTGGCAAGTTTGGGGCTTTACGTGCTAATTGCAATTAACCAATGCAAATGCTTGTAGAGGCGCGTGAACAGCGCGTGTAGATGACCTGTAGCCTATTAGAAGATAGATGAGTGCGTGTACGGAACTTAGTAGAGTATAAATGTAACCAGAAAAGGAATAAAAAAAAAGATGGACGACCTGACCATCACATTGGTGTTGCGTCGTTTCTGTTCCCGCATGGAGAAATAAGGACCCCGGCTAATGGTAACCCCGACATGTACCGTTTTTTCTCTGAGCATGGTGGTTCAAATAACAGTTTAAAAATTCTGTGTGAGTAGTTAGAACGATGTAATCATTCACATCTAGAAAAGAAACATAATAATTATCGATCCCCGAAGGGGTTGGCAGTATTGGCTGTAGGTAGGTTTCTCTGGATTCTCTCCAGTGATCCCCTCCCTCCTTCTCCTTCCTTCCATTTTTTTTTTTTTTTTTTAGTCTTTTAATGATATACACATGCAAAAATTCCTAGCAAAAAGTAGTAATTTGAAAAACTGGTCTAGCAGCAACCCCCGTCCTTCACCCAGGTAGGTGAAAAGGTAGTCAAGTTAGAGTGACTGGTTTTGTTCATGGTATTAAAATTGGCTTTCATCTTGGAAGAGCTACAAGGACTTTAATAATCCCGTACACTAAGAAACCTTCCCTCTCTCTATGCCTTTAGTACAGTGAACATGGTTTTACATTCTAGAACAAAAAGAGAACACACAACAAAATGAATATGCATCTCAAAGGGGGTTTGTGAATATACCAACGGGCAGTACTGCCATCTGAAAAGAATTTTTATCTTACACTTATGGAGACCCCCGTAGCAGTATAGCTCCTCTGAAACAGGATTTACTACTGGGCAATAAATTCAGCTTTATATTGAATTTTTCAAGGTACTTACAGCATCTTCTCTATCATGTCAGGTCTTTATCAAGCAAGAAGTAAAATATGGCAGTTACCAGAGCATCACAGAATGCCCTGGCTCAGTACCAGACTCAGAAGACTTCCATGATAAGAACTGTGAAGGGGGGTGAGAGTGGTAAAAATTGAAGACCCTTGTCAAACAGCCATGAACTGCATTTTTTTAGATTTTTAAAAATTCTGTGACTCACAAGAACTTCCAGTCAACTGGGCATGGAGAAGACAGAATAATTTCTGTCCTCCAGAATTCTGAAGGAGATGCCCCAGACCCATGTTTGCCACCTCTGAATTCTGGTCTGCAGGACTGCAGTTACAAGTTCATGAATGATGCTTCCAGTTCCCCCTACTGACAAAGAAAAGTTTGGGAACACAGCAGTAAAGATTAGCTGGAGAATTATGTAGCGGAAAAGCCCCAAGTCCTCTGGAATCAAGGGACACACACATTAATCAGCATCACAAATCACTGCAGTGGTTTATGCAGTGATGTATCTAAACAATACTGAAACGATTAAAAGAAAATCTTTGATTTTCAGGAATAGCAACGTTCTTTCTAACTCATAAAATACCTTATTTCACACGTGCTCAACATCAGATAATGCCTTCTGGGTGAGATCTGATAATCCTTGTCTTATCAGCTTTCAATGCAAGAATTGTCTGGAAAGGATTTAACTCTTTCTAAATCTAACCTCATTATTTTACACCTTACATCCCTCTGCTTTTTGTTTTCCCATAATGCCCAAGAAAGCTTACCCACATTACCCTTTTGTCTTATCCAGGGAGGACATACAATGTTTTGCTTGGATGACATGTGGCTGAACATTTCAAGAATATTCTATCGTTACAGGCAAATCTTTCAGATTCTAGTTATGATAGCAAATGGCATTACATCTAGCTTCTACCTTATAAGCATTCTGTTATCTCACAGCCTTAACAAATGCTAAATATATACCATATGCTAGAATTGAAGCTAATCCAGAATGGTGAATTGGCATAAACTCTTGCCTGTCAATTAACAGTAAGAAGAGGAGAATAAATTTGGAACAAAATTCTTATTTATTATAAATAGAAATACAGTGACCTAAACTAAGAATTGTTGGATGAAAAAAATCCATTAATTTTCACAGATAAGTATAACAAGAACTCAGACATTGCAACCCTCAACCCACTTTGGTGCATGAAACATTCATAGGCCTGAGTCTACCAAAGTCATGTCATATGCGTCACTGAATGGTTTGGCCTAAAGTAATCTTAATTTATATATTTTTTTTACTTCTGATTTGTTTTGGAGGGTGGTAAGTATGGAACACGTGGGAGGGTGCAGGTTTTTTGGAGTTTTGGAGGGGGTGTTGATAGTTAGGTGTTTTGGAGGAAAACAGTAACAGAACAGAACCACATTACCAGCATTAAAACCAAATAAATAGATTTCAGGAACAGCCAAATTTCTAATATTAATTAGGACATGATCAATACAGCAGATCTTGGTGTGAAATATTTTCATTTTTACATGTACATAACTATTTGTCTTATATTTTTAAAATAAGCATATATATATCTGTTTGTATTTTAGAGAGAATAACTGTATAACCTTTATAATCTTTTAAAAACTAGTGACAAAAAAAAATCTTATAAATTTGATGTGTTTTAGTGAAACAATCCAGAGAAAATAAATACAATTTATTCAAATTTAAATCTGTCTCAAAACATTTAAGAAAGTTAAAAAAAAAGGCTATTCAGTATGTCTAAACCCCCCACACTTATAGCTTTTATCTTCTTTTACATATTTCAAAATATTGTGGTGAAGTTTGAGATCAGAGAAAAAAGACCACTCACATTATTTGAGTTGCTAAGTTTTTAATTTTTATGAAAATCAGGCTTCTATCAAAAAATGCCTGATGGATATCTGAGTGGGAGTGTTAGATCAGGTACCTCCACTCATCAATCTATGAGAAAACTACCTGGGACACCTCTAGGCTTTTAGCCAGACATGTTTCAGGTCGAGGTCTTCCAGGCAGAAAGGCACAGATCCAGGGAAGCATGACTGTACAATACATTCCGGAGCCTTTTGCTGCTTTCTCCAATATTATGTCAGACACATAAAAAGAATCATAATTAAACATTTTTGCAAGAGACTTTTCTCCCCCTTCCTCTTCTTTAGAGTATTTTCCTTATTGTATCTTCTGATTCTTGCCTCCTTCTACTCATGTTCTGTCTCAGAGCAAAACCACCTTTTTTTGAATGGCTTTTTGTGCACTAAGGGCAGCAGCAGCCAGGAGGACTCAGGCACTTTGCTGTCATCAGGCAGTCCTCCCTAGAGAAACTCCCAGCAGAAACCCCCATTCAAGTTGCTCTTGCCAAATCTTTCCTTGCTTAGTGCAAGTTTTGGAGGTACTGAGCAATACAGTGGCAGTTCCTGTTATCTTTATCTCTAGATTTCAACAGAATTTCCACTCTCACCAAAAGCCACTAATTTTTAGGATCATACTGATGGATACGTGCAAAAGACCTACTGCCCAGCTCGTCTGAAAAATGCATTGACATTGACATCTTTCAGATTATAGAGGCTTAGTTTACACAAATAAAGGTATTTGTGTATGAAGACTTCGCAAGTATCTCCTCAAACATATTTAATCATATATATATATAATCTGCAGTAAGCAAACAAGTCACAGACAGAGCCTTAGATATGTCAATAAATACAATAGATTTATTCTAGTTTACCTTATCTGAAAGTTTTGTCTCAGCTATATTTTTCCAGGTTTTTAACAATTTTTCTCCCCGCAATCAGCAGAGGGCATTGTTCACTCAGTGTGCAGGCAAGAAAGTTCATACTTGTGCATGAGACTGCTTCCAAGTTTTCTCTGTCCCATGTTAGACACTGATTTTCATTATTTTATAATGGTCATATAGGTAAGCACCTATATAGTAGGTTTTTACAAAAAGTTCTGAATTGTATTTTTTTAATATGTACCTTTTTATCATGACTTTCATACCCATTTTACAGACAAGAGACCTTTGTATTAGGCAAATTGTTCAAAGTCACAATTAGTCAGTTCTACAATCCTGTTATCAGTTCTTCCTCATATAAACTCACAATACAAGGACTTGACAGTTGCCCTATTAGACAGACACTTGCCATATCTATGTAAGAAATTCTGTATTAACAATGAGTTGCATAAGCATAAATAGTGCAAAATGAAAATATTTCTTTCACAGCGTAAGCATGAAAAGCAGCTGTCTTCCACAGCCTGAATACTTTGGCTTGGCAAACCATTTTCAGTCCCTCCCAATAGTGATTTTCACTGTATAGCAGCAGCAAAATGTGCTGCCTGCACCATGGTAGGATATAGCTTTTCCCATGGACTGTCCCACAGGGCTCTTTCTCCCTTTGTTCAATATTTGCATTGTATTAGGTGCCCTTACTTATTCAACGAGCACCATCGTCTGCTTTTAACCACCAGCCCCAAGCCTAAATCACACTTTTATCTGCAGTACCCAATTTCACAGCTCCAATGAATGGTCACTTTCAAGCAGGCTACATCGTTCCGTTGAAATTGTAAACTCTCTTGTGAAATGTTGCCTAATACTGAGGCTCTGACTTGTTAGGAATTATGTCTAAGTAGATCTTCCTCTGCTGAGTTGCAAAGCAAAATTGGTAGTGTCATAGAATCATGGAATCACAGAATGGTTTGGGTTGGATAGAACCTTAAAGATCATCCAGTTCCACCCCCCTGCCATGGGCAGGGACACCTTCCACTAGCCCAGGTTGCTCAAAGCCCCGTCCAACCTGGCCTTGAACCCTTCCAGGGAGGGGGCAGCCACAGCTTCTCTGGGCAATCTGATTCTATGATTCTAGTTCTGACAGCAACCACTAAATGCTCTTACAAGTCAAATAATGACTATTTATATTTATTTATTTATTTATTTATTTAAGCAAAAACTACTCATTTTGCTGTTGCTCTTCTACTTGCATATATTCAGGTTAAATAGTGTATAAATAAAATTAAACTGAAATGAACTATTGGTTCTGTCAAAATAAAATGGATGTTAATATGCTTTAATTGACATGTTTAACTGTATTTTTTAATGTTGAACGGTTTAAAAGTCACTCTGTTGAGAAAAATGTATTATGAGGTTTAACATTAATCATTTCAGCAACCACAAATCATGCTTATGTTCAGTGGAGGATTTTTTTTGCTGTCTTAGCCACTAACTCAGCTCAAAGCTTAAATTGAGCTCTGTATCTTGTCAAATTACTATCACTGATAGAAAAGCTGCAATTTAGCTGGCTATTTTTCTGAAGAAATGAAGAAATCAAAGTAGAATGAAGATTGCTCTTTCAGAGATATGTTGGGCCTACAGAAAGATATTTCATCCCTAGCACCAAAGTCATTAGATATTTTTCAAAATCGTAGATATGGAAATTAAAACTGAACCAGAAAGTTCTAGTTTTTAAATGATTTGGTTTTTAAGTTCAGCAATTTCTAGTCCTTGAGCACACTGTCTGTACTGAATCCTGGTGATACAAATGATTGGTAAATTAACAGACTGAAATCTATTACTACGTTTTAAAATAGAAGATATGATTTCTTACAGAGCCAAAATTACCACTAGCTGCTGTCTGGTGGAATGCATAGCCTCAGTCAGTATGAACAGCAATACCAAAACTTGCCCTGGTTGAACTGAAACAGTTACATGTGAAGCTTAATATTCCTGTCACTTTAGATAAGCTAGAGAAGTTATAAGTTTGAAAATACAGTACCTGTCTTTTGAAGCATGTAAATTTATTTGCACTTCTATCAGATACTGAATTGGAAAAGACATGTAGTTGTATACCATCACGCTTACACTGGAAACATGGTGAGGAATACCATATTAACAGAAGGACAATAGTTACAGAGGGGAAGAAAAGCTGCCACTACTTGGTCCAGATGGCCAGGGATCTGGTTCTCTCTTTCCCAGACTTCTCAGTCAGGTTAGCTCATATCAGTTTCATTGAGGTACCCAGGAAGATCAAAACTATTCTCTGTCAGTCAGTTATAATTCCATTGTAAGATAATACTCTGTTTGGGTCTTTACTTTTGTGCCCCATCTTGTGTCATTATTTTTCTTTTTTTTTTATTGTTGTGTTTTGCTTTGTGTACCATAACTAAATCAGCACTCTTCCACACACTTATTCCAGTAACTCATTGTTGTGGTTTGAGCCTAGAAAGCAACTGACCACCACGCAGTTGTTTACTCACCCCTTCCCCTCCAGCCCTGAAAAGGAGAAAAATAAATCAAAAGAGTCAGGAATCGACATAAGGACAGAAAGGGGTCGCTCACCCATTATGGTCATAGTCAAAAGACAGACTCCTTAAGGGAAGAAAAACAAGAACATCACTTGAATTCAAACACTAAAAAACCCAACACTTAACAGACAGAATGGGACAGTGAGAAGCATTACCATATCTTTAAAAAAACTGTCCCCACCCCTCCCTTCTTCCTGGGCTCAGTTTTATTTCTGATATCTCTACCTCCTGCTCCAGCAGCACAGTGGAAGGGGATGGGGGGTGCAAACAGTCCGCCACCTCTTCCTGCAAGGTGGGGTGGAAGTACTCTTCTGCATTGTTCCCCCTGCTCCATGTAGTGTCACTCCAATGGAAGACAGTCCTCCACAAACTTTCTCAGTCGTGAGTCCTCCCCATGGCATGCATTCTTCTCGAGATGCTCCAGCGTGGGTCACTTCCACGTGTTGCAGTCCTCCCAGCACCGAACTACAACAGCGGGGGCTGCTTCTTCCCCTAGGGTCCTGGGGGTCCTCCACATGCTGCAAGCAAATCTCTGCTCCTCCAGTGACCACCATGGGTGGCTGGAGGGGGCGGCCCTGCCCTCTCACCATGGGATACAGGGGGGCTCTCTTCTCCTTCCTCCTCCTTCCTTCCACTGACCTTGGTGTTTGCAGAGGTGTCCCTCACATAACACCTCCTCAGAGTCCCGCCCTGCCCAGGTTTCCCCTTCTTAAATATGTTATCACAGACGCATGGCCACTCTCACTAACTGGTTCAACCTTGGCCAGAGGCAGGTCCAACTTGGAGCCAGGGGAGTTTTCAAGAAGCTTCTTACAAGGGACCACAGCTGCAGCCCCTTCCACCGCTACCAAAAACCCTGCCCCTCAAACCCAGCACTCCCACTCACACACACACTTGTGGACTGAGCAGATGAACATCTCTTACAGGATATACTCATGTCTCAGACAACTGAAATTTTGAAAAGTAACTCTAAGTAAACTTAGTATTTTCACACAAGACTTAAGAGTGTCTTTTTCCCCCAGTTTCTTCTAAGCCCCAGGTATGAAATAGTTATGATCTCCAAAGCCACAAAAAAAAGGATTATGCTTTCCAGTGGATAGTAAGCAGCAGGAGCAGACGAACAACTTTGTTTTCATGAAATTATCACTAATAATGAACAGCTATTCAGAAAGGCTAGATAACTCAGAGGGTTTTAAATTAAAATTATGTTACAAAGAGGACTGACATTGTGTCTATAGTGTCCAAACTCATTAATAATTCAAAATGCAAGAAGAATGTGAAATTATTTTTTTTCTACTTTTTAGTAAACAAATGTCCATATTTAAAAACGAACCAACACCCCCAGCAAAAATGTAGAATTTGCCCTTTTCAGCATCCTTGAAATCTTGACCAATACATGCTAAAAAGTGCCCCTTTAAGTAAGGACAGATATAAAGTATTTTGCAGAAATTCATCTTTCTCTGCTTGAGTAATTTTTTCTTTTCAAAAGAGAAAGTATTTCAATATCAGCAACAGAAAAAAAGAAAACAAATTTTTCAGTACCAAAAAAGAACTGTTTTTCAAAATAACCACTAAAAGATTATGATTAAAAGTTGCCAGTTTCTCTTGTAAAAGTAAATATTACTTTATTTAAAAAAGCTTTTTCCAAAAGCTTCTTGACAATTTATAAAAACAAGAGAAACTCAAAAGTATGAGACACAATCTCTTAGATATACACTCTAAGTAAAATGTTTAAACATTTAAAGATCCATGAAAAAAAGCAGCAGGCTTCCAACAGTGCTGTGAAAGCAGTTATGTCCCATGTAATTTAGTCCATTTCAGATGTATTCTGAAAACGGAACATCTCAGTTACATAAAATGTGGATGACAGCATCTGAAGAAACATTTATTCAGCTAAGTTCTAAATATACATAAGGCAGGCAAAGAATGGCAATGGAAAAGAAAATTCATGAAAAGTAGAGCTAAAATTTGATGAAATTTTACAGAAATAGAATCCACTGTGAAAAGTTTGAAACATTTTCCAAGTGTCCTTTTCAATTAGGTTTTTCTTCTCTTTTTTTAAGAGTACTAGTTGTGTGGTTCATGTCTGATGACAGAAAAACTGTTGTCTTCTCACTTAAAACAAGAACTGAAGGTAATAGTACCCCTGCTTCAACATTAAACCCAAGTTCCTGAAAACCACAGCTCTTCTGATATAAAACAACAACAACAACAAAAAAGAATCAAAGTAGTCTGATACACATATCATGAAAATTAGCTGATAAGACAGACTCACTACCTGCTGGAGCTCAGTTAGGAGCTTCAGTTTCTAATCCTGTTTGGCCTCTGACTTAAGACTTGTTTCTTTGCTGAAGTTTGCTTAGGAACACTGTGGGGATGGCATCTACTACAACAGAGATGTAGTGAGGCAGACTATGCATTAAACCCTTGAGAATCTGTATTTAGAAATGCTAAAGAAACATGGGGCATTCAGATATATCATTTAAGTCTTTAAACTGAATAGGCCTGTGATGTCAATAAAATAGCAGCAGACAACATACTTTATCAAGTAATCCTACAGTCTGGTCACATACAGATTCATATAAATCCTTTGAGTTACATTACAGTATTTATTACATTATATAAATCCGGAGAATGTGTTTGACATCATAAAGGCGTTCAACAAACTGTACCTGCCCTGAAGGTTGGCAATTTGCACATTGATTGACTCAACTTCATTATTTTAACATACTAAATGTAAACACTCTTAAACAAAGACTTTTCTGAGTATAATTTGAGCTGCCTAGTGAGATTCTTGTGGACAGAACTCAGAGCCCCACAGATGGCAGGGTGCCACCCAGGTAGAAATGCAGATGATATGGGTCAAACTACATTGAGTTACCAATTAATACAGTTTTCCTGGACAGCGTAGTTTTGTTTCTCTAACTGCAAGGATTTTATAATAATCTCTAAGGGAATAAAGCTCCCAACTCCCATTAGAAATCAATACCAGCAGAAACACTATTAGCATGGAGGCTTTCAAAAAAAAAAAAACCCAACACACAACTCGGTTAAGCTTCAAAGACTACATTCTCTCATGAATTAGTCTCATCACGATGCACTGCTGAAGTCAGAGAGCTATCAGTGAAAGTTGCACCTTCTTACTTTGCAGGAGAATGTGGCCTGTGAGATTAACATTCAACATCTACCCAAATTTGTCTTAATCACTCCTTAATTTAGACGGCTTTTAACTTGGTTGTTATCCCTTCTCTGCATCTGCACTAGTTAGAAACGAGGAATGGAGAGTGCAGAATGCCTGGCAAATCCATGCACATTCAGCAAGTCAATGAATATGTAATACAGTTTGTAATAATACCTAAGTAATTCTTCCATTATGAACTCAATCCAATTCCACTATTTGATTTCAGAAATGGATTTTGAACATAGGCCTATTTGACTAATCGGGTCCTCATTTTCTTATTCTTTTCTATGTGAATGCTGGGTGACATGGTTGTGTTTGGGAAGGCGGTGATTTCATTACACCGACAGAGGGAACTGCCATTCCAGCAAAGTGACAAGAGCCAAATTGGCCAGAGGAAAGTATTTCTTCCTAGTTTGAAGAGATCCACATGAGAAATTCAAGCAAAGTGTCACCTTTCAAACAATGACGACAGGATTACAAAAATCTAATTAGCTGTTTCATTTGCTGAATCCTATCTGTGGTGACAGCAAACAATGGGTATTCGGAAGCTGTCCATCCATTTTTAATACAGGCGCTGTCATGGAGATACTGGGTCTAATATATTCTCTGCATTGCCTCTGTTTGCAGAGTGACTTCAAGAAGGAATTTCACCTGGTCTGTTAGAAATGGTGAAGATTTAAAGATGTAATGCATCTCTACAATCACACATTGCCTACATACTGCTGAAAGAGTCTTCATTTCCTACTTCCCTACATCATTTAATTGATTGCACGTCTTTTTCAGTCTGTTTGGACAGGAGAACCCGAAACGCTCCAATGCTAAATACACATACTCAAATCTCCTAATAAACAAGTCTGATTAAGATTAATTGAACTGTTGGAGGTAAATGAAGATAGCATCCACAAGAGACTATTAACTTTTGAATGAATAGGGTAGAGTAGGCACCCCCTTCCCTCCTCTTATCTATTTCATTAATTTCATTTCCATCATAACAACCTCCATTAACCCATTATCAAAATATTACTGCTAGAAACTAGCACTGAACCTGCAGGCTGAAATAGCAGGGATACTTCACATGAACATATATATATACAGGCTTCTCCCCACTTTGGACCATGGCTATTTACCTCACTTATTCGAGGCTCCTGGATACTCCAGAACTTGCTTCACCTGGTGCAATTTGTGGTTGTAGTAGCTTTTCAGATTGACAGTGTAGGCGCAGGTATTTCGGGCCAACATCTATTGCTGTATCAGTCAATGTTAGTTTCTTTTCAAGCACTTAGTCATGCCAATACCACCAGTAAAAGATAGTTCTGATATTCCAACTTGAGACACTTGATCTGCTCACACCGCAGGCAGGCTAACTTGAGAACTAAACTGTTTCAAAATGAGGGAAGAAAACCCAATCATCTTTACATCTGCAAGAAAGAAGGAAACCAGGGAAAGATACTACTAGAATCTTTGTAAAATGCACTTTTGTACTTGAGCAAGCCCTTCCATTTCAAAATGTAGAAGCATATTATAACATCCCATGATCAGGTATTTTCTCAGCTGAATACCTCTAAACATAATTTACCCAGCAGTGGAGACCATTCAACTTGTCTGTTCTCTCCTTACTTAACCCAAAGACACAATAATCAAGGTTGCATTCTTTATTTTCCTTTTTTTTTTTTTTTTTTTTTTTAAATGAGATAAGAGAAACTCTGGTATGGAAAACTGAAGATACTAGCCCAAGTTACAGGGGCAGTAATGCTACTAAGGCATTTTAAATAAATCCCAGCAGAAAAAGCAGATACTGATCTAAAAGGAGTACTGTGAACTAAATTTAAATGTCTATCCTTGCAGTAATAACAATATTTCACCAAACAATAGCAACACAGAAAAGATTGGACAACATTCATTTTGATTAATTTCATTTTTATTGCTTCCTTCTTTCATGAAGTTCCATGAGCTTCTTGGAAATAAACATTTTCACGGAAGGGACACAATAACAAACAGTCCTACAGTAACAGCAAGACTTGAGAAGTGATGTGGCTGTCTACACTTTTGTTATTTCACTATTATTTTCTCAAAAGTGCAGATTTACTTGGTATTCAAAAATAAACTCAGTCTTTCTTAAAAAACAGACCTACAATAAGCCAGTATCAGAAGGAAGAAAATGTGTAGTTTCTACTTTGGGTCAAAAGAAAAGCTTGCCATCATAAACAAAATCCACATTTTCCTTAATAATATTCTGAGGAATTTGAGGTAAAGCCAAAATTGATCCCGGGAAAGAGAAGGAGGGCATTTAGATAATATCTTAGCAAAGGCTTATCAAATGGATCTCGTTATAAGGAAAAAGCAACAAAAATACCCTGGAAATTTAAATTTAATCTCTGTCATCAAATGAAAGAAGTATTTCAGGAAAGTAGTTTAACTCTTCATAAACTCAAGTGGCGCTAGCTCGGTGTCATACATTTCCTATAGGAAAGAATTTAATCTACATTAAAAGGAAAGATAATATGGTGCGTCTGTGTTAGGTTTAGCAATCTACAGAAAATTTTCCTTCTGCCCCTTGATCCCAGCCTAAGATGCAAAACTGCATTCTGAGAAGTTTAAAGACAAATACTACCTCCTAACAGAGAGGATTAAAACAAACAAACCAGAAAGAAACCAGAATCAGACAGAAATGAAGTTAACTCTGACTTTGCCTTCATTGCCTAGCAGACCTCCTTCTACCACAGTCCAAAAAGACCTGAGCACTTAAGAAAGCAGGTCCCATATAATTCCTTACATGGTCCCACCATGCCTCACTTTAAAGTGGCTGTTATTCTTGCCTCGCCAAATAACACAAATTGGATGGTCTAGTAATAACCAATGAAAGACAAGAATAACTAAATGGAGGGGAGTAACACAATACGTGTGTGTTTGTGAAATGGCAACCACCCTCTTTAGGAACAACAGAGAGGTGTCTAAAGGAAAAGCCTGTGCATTGAAGTGGAATAGACTGTTCAGATTCACACCAACTTCTGGTCTGAAAAAGAACCATATCTAACAAAGTTTAGGGAAGGAAACTATTTTAACTACTGCTGCTACTGCATAAGTTAAAACTGGCAATGAAGTGGAAGACAGGTGTAGCCATGGGTATGTAAGGATATTGACAGCATCCAGGAAGGCTTGGAGAAAGCAAATTAAAAAAATAATTATGGTTTTGTAGCATATTTCATGGACACAAAACTGTCTCACCTGGCTGTTCTGATGAATTGTCACCATGATGTTCATGTTGTGTTTGAACATTTCTAGCAGGTCTCCACTGTACAGATTTAGCAATTATTAAGAAAATAGTTCCTCATGGTCACACAAATGTTCATCTCTTTTCCTTAACATTGTTTGGGCTTCTTATGCAAAGCAGTAACTCTTTTTTACCTTGCCTTTGAATGTGCTTTTACATTGTGGGATACATTTTCCTACTTTAGGAAATGTAATTTACAAAACAGTTCTAGATAATTATGCTGCCATTAGAGGACTTGTACTGTCTTTTCCTTGAAGTTGCTTGATTTTTTTTTTTTTTTCCACATAAGTGGGAGCTGTGGGTTTTCAGTACAAGGAGAATTTCTAGGATCCGAGACTCAAATATATTGTCTTAAGAACTCTCAACATCTAGTACTTGCAATTCACATCAAAATCTAACCAAATTGTTTGTTAATGCCTTTAATATAATTCCTTCAAAATTATTTTGAAAACGAGAATTTAGCTGTTAATGTGGTAGGTACTAAGACAGAACAGAACCCAGCTCATTAAGTCCTCTGGCTCTACAGTGCATACAGAAGTGAAAAATCTGTTTCGGAAAGAAAAACAAGCTGATAAACCTTGCAGCCAGACCTGCAATTGGAAATGCATGATCTCTGAGTCAGCTTCACCCTCAAAAAACTGTACTGTGAAACTTTGACATGCCTTAATCTTAGGCAGAGTGCTTAACAGAAACCAGTTCAAGACATATATATAAATATAGATACAACAGTGACTTATGTGCCCGGGATTGAAATACCATACCCAGTTTTTAGCTTTTTGGCTCTCAGACCAGGTCTAAATATAAAGGCTTTCTCTAAAGATTTGGGGAGAGTTATATCTTAGAATGATGATTCAAAATAAAGGACACATTAAGCAATGGACTGCCTCAGGGCTAAACATACTGCAAGGTTCATGGAGCCAAGCAGACAGCAAGCAAAAGGTGTGTGTTTAGGGCACTGATGTGGCATCCTCAGTTTTGGTTGTTGAATACAAAGGTGTTCATCTTTTTTGTGCAATAATGATTGTCGACTGGGAAAAGGAACCTGAACAGATTTATATCCCTGGAAGCAGTTTAGTGGCACTTGCAGAGATTTTTCCCTGAACTATGAAGAGTCATCTTTAATCAGCAGGGCTTATTAACAATAGTGCAGTGCCACAGAAATACAGTCTGAGAAAGCTGGAGCTAAGTAATGCAGTCCAGGGATCTCCTTACAGCTTGATCCAAGACATATCCTTAGTACTTTTTGCTGTGAAAGTTTTATCTGCTGCAAATACAGGTCTCAATAACCAACAGGAAACCACATCTGACTATGTTATTTAATAGACTATAGATTATTCCTTCTTCCCTCAATGTCCCGAGTAAGCAGAAATTGCCTGGATTTGTGCAATGTCCTTCATATGGAAAAACAGTCACAGAGGGGACAAACCCATCATATAGAGGACACAAATTAGAGGTTGTCACAAACTGTTCATAAACAAGAAACTGTTCATAAAGAGGACGTCTCAAACAATTCAAGTGGGATGCCCTGTGGGAGAAGTGGAGAGAGCTCTGCAGAGGTGGGGCAGTGGGTCGTTTCTTTCCCCCTCCCTCCTGTGGTTGCCCAGAGACAGAACTTGCCTACCTGGGCAGGTACAAGCCAGAGAAAATGAGAACCTTCTGGAACAACCTATTGCACATGCGTAAGAAAGACAATATAAAGGCAACACCCCACGTGTGTCTTTGTCGAACCACCACCTACGGACCAAGCTGGGTACTCTGCGACAACGCGGGATCCAAGGGTGGTGATTCCCTTTTTCTATTCCCTCTCCAGCTCTTTTCTATTTCCTCTTTCTGCTCTTTCTCTCTCTCTTACATATATTCATGTGTATAAATTTTGTAGGATTAGGACTGGATGTTCATTGGTGGGTTATTAGGAGAATAGTCTCATCACCAAAGTGCCTTTATTCCTTCTCCAGACAGTTATCAGTTGATTGTTGCCAAATTGTCTCCATTCACTTACTAAAGTGGTCAGTTAATAAAGTCACCAGCACAATTGTTCCTCTGAGTCATTGTGGTGACTTGCCCTGCCCTGTGGCTCTGCCGAGCAGAGACTGGTTCTTCCACCAGCACACAGGCTCTCGGGGAATTCAAAAGATTCACACTCCTCGTAACCTACCGCATGGGACAAGACAGAGGTTCTAACCAAAAGTCTTATCGAAAACATCGCTACCTATTCTATTTTTCTTCAAATAAATATTCAAAACCTACTGTTTTAATTAGGACTGATTTACAGTAAGACACTATACCCCAAAGAGCTCCTCTTGTTTATGACATTACCAGTTCTGTTGCTCAGATATTTTTTGAGTTTTGGTATCCTACGATTCAAAATAACCAGCCTATAAAGAGTTCCCAAGGACACAGTAATGTCTGTCAGCTCTACAACCCACAGAATAGTCCAGTAATCTTTCCATGTATCCACAGAATGCAATCCATACTCTGCAGTAGAATAATTATACAGAAAAAACGACCCTGTTCTACTGTAGGCAGAGTCTGCTGCACTAAAAGAATAAATGTTTGCTTGTCATGTTGTACCATTTGTATGTCCTTTGTAAAACCTCATTACAGGCACCATGTATATCAAGCAGATCTCATAGTAAAGTATTCTATCTTTTGTGGGGGTATCTTAGTAATACAAGGTTCTTAGTAAACCAACAAACCTGCACTGGAGAACTGAGCAACATCTTTCAGTTACAAGCACCTTTCAGTATTTTTATCTGCCTGTAATTCATATTTTTCAGTTATTCCCTAGGCTTTGAGTAGCCAGGACAAAAGCATATTTTCTCTCAGTGTGTAAGTCTTGAATTTTTTCATCCCAGTATTTTACCCACTTAGCATTCAGTTTAAAGCAGAGCAGGGGAGAGAAGTTTAAAAAATAAGTGGAAAAGAGAATATTGATCTACCAGGGGAAGGAAAAAAAAGAAAAAAAAAAAAATCACTCCTTCAAATTCAGCCATCAAACCAAGCTGGAAAGTTCCAAAGCACTTCTAGAAAGAAGAAGAATTAATTTAATTTCAGGTACTGAGAAGAACATGCAAATGATCCAGCTAACAATATGGTTCCCTTTCTGCCTTCAATAGTACTTCCCTGGCCCTATACCTAACTAAAATTAAGAAATTCACCCAGTGGAAGGAAATGAAACCACAGTTGTGATTTCAGCATTCTCATCTGTTGTTTTTAACGGCAGACTTGAGGTCAGAAAGTACTCTTCTCTTTGTTAAAAAGAAAAGTAACAAAAAATCCCAAAGGAATCTGGTACACTTTGCAAAAGGTTATCAGAGAGCTAGAGCCATGAGTCAGGGTATTTGAAATGAAGATTGCAATGGAATTAGTAGTCCTCACAAATGTTTCAATTCATAATCAAATTAGCAGCTCAAGGTTTAGGGAGTGAATTCAAATAGATATACTCAGTCTGTGCAGATTTCATAATTTTTCATTCCTTTTATTTAGCAGATAATAATTAAATGTGATTTGAAATTGAATGTAATAAAATACAGCTGAGAAGTATTTCACGATTCTTAACAAAAATAATTAGATCCTCTGATATTATTTGAACCACGCTACTATAACCTCTATTAAACTTTAAAAAAAGGGGAAAAAAAAAGAAGAGAAAGATGAATTTGTCTGTTTTATTGGAATCCAGAATGAAACTCTTTAAAGAGATACATTCTGTTTATATCGCCTTAGCTGTCTGGGGAAATCTCTTTCCATGTTTCTACTTTTCACTAAACTAAGATTTTCTAAAGAAACGGCTTCCAATGGCATTTGTTTGGTGACAAAAATGTAATGTGAAAATTAAATCTCAGGGAACTGAAGGAAAGTGACAGTACCCTCAAGTAACATGGAATGGAAATGTAAGATTAGTTAGTAGGTCATCTGGATCATTTCTGACAGCACAACACAACTGAACTATTAAACCTATTCCAAAACTACCTTGAGTGCATTGCTACCACTGCTCTTTGGATGCTGGACTTCATCAACACAGAGGAGGGAACGAGGAAGGACCTGCTGGCAACGGGGCCACATGGCTGCCAGCTGCTCCTCTCTGAAATCAGTGGTTGACCATGGGCACAACAGCAACAGATCTGTAGGCTGCCTGATGTTTTATGAAATATAACAAGGAAGGAAGTAGAAAGGAACGCAGGAAACTGTATTTATATGTAAACATATAATTTAAAAACATCCTTAAATAGAACATTTCTCCAAATTAATTATTGCACATAGAAACAATAGCCACTGTTAAAATTCTGGTTTCTTAATAGTCATATTTGTATGAAGAGATCTTTTTCTTCTAATTTGAATGAGAACAGCATGCTCTTTGATGTCTTTACTGAAGCTCCCATATCTGTTTCTTCTTCTTAAAAAAACACAGTCCTTTGTTCAACGATAAGAAGGGTCACACTCGGAAAGACATGCTGCATTCAGATGTTTGGAATGAAAAGTAGCAGGCCTTGAAAGTGATCTTTTAAATTCATGCTGCTAAATTGAGGATTAGCCTTCATTCTTTTTCTATTTCTAATTCTTTCTTTCAGCTACTATATATTCCAAAGAACATAAAGCCAAAGCTAGAGTTGGTCTTTTTAATAAAAAGAACTACTCTCTTTACTAAGTTCTTCTATCCTTAGATAAAAAGTGACTACCAGTAGTATCTTTCTCCATCACAAGCGAACAAGGCAAAGTGACAGAAAGGGGTGCAATGCATATGTTTTTTGTGGGGCAGAGTTGGTACCTGGTTAAAGTGTAATGCTATTGTGGCCTTTTTGAAAGTTCTTTTTATTTTTCATCCATTTTAATGTGAAATATGAGAAGGCATTTTCATTAAAAACGTTGTGAATAAAATCTTCAAGTATTTGGACATTTAAAAGTACCACACTTAGAAGCGACAAATGTTTAAAAAAGCACCATGTCTTAAGTTTACTTGTGCTAAGTGCTACTTGGCCATCATAACTGTACTCTTGCTTGCATACAACCAGGGGAATAGAAATAAACGTAGTAAGACACAGGGTAAAATCTTTAGCTGAATAAGTTTTCCTCACAGGGATTTTGAAGTGTGTGTGGGGTGCTTCAAAAATAGGGAAGTCTTAAAATATAAATGCTTAAAAGCCACATGAGACTGACATATCTACAGGATACATTACTCTATTTCACCTGAGAAAAGAACAAAACAAGAAACGGTAACATACACTGCTCTCACACTGCTCCACCAGAAGCAGCCTGTGGATTTTGTTTTCTGTTACACAAGCATGGCAATGTCCTACTTTAACTTTACTAGACAGATCTGCTTACTATTACAAATGCAGTCTAATACAAATTCTGAGTCTGCTTCATTAATTAAGTTTTCCTCTTCATATATTTCCTCTAAGAGACTCAGAAAATGCATCATTTACAATTTTTACTTTACATTTTTTTATCTCTGCTCCAAATATTTCCAATAGTAATTGCCTAATTAAGCTTATGGTTATTAGAAGTTCTTCTTTTCTCTTTCTTAAAATTGATAAAAAACAAATCCAATGAAGCCCTTTAATCTGATAGCTAAAGCCATAACAAGATCCAGTGTATGAAAGGTAAAGTTAGAAATAAAGAAATATTTTAGTTGGAAATAATAACTTTTTAACATTGCGAAGAATCAAAAAGTATTCGAGTTTAATAAGGGAAGGTTATTTCATCATGACTTGAAGTTATTTATCGGACACATGATACATTTCTAAAAGATAGCTTGTAGTTTGGCCCCCAGTTATTAAACTCTGTCCTTTTCATATATTAAGTAGGAAAGACTAATGCTCTTTCTTCAAGAATTAGCAAATTAAATACTAAGGCTTTCATAAACATATTATCAAATATGCACCTTTCAATTATCCATGGACATCCAGGCCATGGGTTAACAGTGTTAACGATTCATAAACACCTGAATTGTCTGCATAGTAGAATCACAGAATCACAGAATCATCTAGGTTGGAAAGGACCTTGAAGATCGTCTAGTCCAACCGTTAACCTAGCATTGGCAGAACCCAACTACACCATATCCCTAAGCGCTATGTCAACCCTACTGTTAAACACCTCCAGGGATGGGGACTCCACCACCTCCCTGGGCAGCCCATTCCAACGCCCAACAACCCGTTTCTGTAAATAAATGCTTCCTAATATCCAGTCTAAACCTTCCCTGGCGCAATTTGAGGTCATTACCTCTTGTCTTGTCACCTATTTCTTGGTTAAAGAGGCTCATCCCCAGCTCTCTGCACCCTCCTTTCAGGTAGTTGTAGAGGGTGATGAGATCTCCCCTCAGCTTCCTCTTTTCCAGACTAAACAACCCCAAGGGTCATGAGCAGCCCAAGCATTCAGCAGGAAAAATGCTATCAGGAAAAGTTAACAAAGCCTTAGAGGAAAAAATAAGACTGAGGCAGAGAGCAGCTCAGCAATGTCAAAGCTCGACCTGATCCAAGGAGCAAAGAAGGCTCACTCTTTCCCACCTGACCAATGACCACCTGGTCAAAGATTCATTAGGTGTCCTACAGGTGTGGTGAACATTTAACGGCTAGCAGCTTGCTAGGTGTAGCTACATAATGTGTTGTATAAGCCAGTAACTGTTTAGTATTTTTAAATTATATACATCTTGTGCATGGTTTTGTACACGCCCATAAGTAACCCAAAGAGGGAGGGTTACAGTCTGGCTATTTAGGTCCTTCTAGTGTCTTTTGTACATGAAATTTAGTACTGAAGGTTCAAAGAGAACTAAGCAGCTCCACAGGAACTTGTGGAGACAATGCAGCTAAACTAAGCCAACACAATAACCTGGTAACTAGAGCTGGAAAACTCAGTGTAGAAATGTGTAGGTAGCTCTTCCAAAGTCAGTTTAAAGTCAGAAGAGCTAATCAGTGCTGAGCTTGAATCAATAAATCCTGTCATATCATATGAAGTTATGTTGAAAATGTATCTTATACAAAGACATTCTCCATCACATCAGTCTTCACCATATTATTTGGCTTCGGAGGTATCCCAGACTCCAGTGAACTTGGTTTGTCAAATAAACCCCCAGCACACTATGTACAAGAGAAAAGATAATTAAGCAGCTCTAAAATAAATGTAAGTACAGAGAGGAATGTGAACACCATCTTCAGAATATCACATGAAAGCCATGTCTCAGATAGAAAACTTGAGACAAAGATAACTGTAAGCAGGCAGATAATGACCAAGGAGAGGTCTTGTCATTGACAAGCTTTGTAGAAGTGTGTTTGTTTCCTTCCTCATCTCTTTGTGGCAGGTTAGTCCCATTTCTAATGGATGCAACCAGGGTACATTAATATCTTTCAGTTCATCAAGGAAAGAGTTCAAGTGGAGATCTGACCAGCTTGTTTTTCAAAAGGTACACAAAATGTTTGTGGCTGATTTTTGTTCAATAGACTACTTGCATCTGACACCAGCTAGGTAATTAAAATACACATTTTTTCGAAGCAGAGCATGGTACTACAGCCAAAGAGATACCTGTAGAAATTAATCAATAAATTGAGAGTAGAGCTACTCTGAAAACTTGCTCTTACAGGTCCTAAAAATAAGGCACATGAGCAATACACTCTAAGGACAAAGCCTCAGACTTTCCTCTGAGCCCTCTGACTTCAGTCCGTAAAACAGATTTTGACATTATTTAGGGAGAGCTGTTTGGTAAATATGCATTTTGTAATCTCCAATGGAAGAATAAATGCAGACAGATCAGTAAGTATGTTTTTAGGCAGTATTTAAATTACATATTTATTATGTTCCTGAGAGATTGAAATGGCTTGCTTGGATCTGTTCCAGTCTGTTATGCAAATCTATTTTTAATGTATTTTATGAAATAACAGAACCATAGGACTAAGAGATGGAAAAGACCTATTAGGTCATCCTGTCTATCTCTGACCAGGCAGGATTGTTTCTATAAATGTTACTAGTCACAGGCAAAGCAAATCAAAGTATATTCAAACCATTCCTTTTCTGAATGTACCTGCAGCTTCTGACCATGATCCTTCTGCTTAAGGTCAGAAAATAGTTAACATTGAAAAAATTATTTAATAATTAGCCATTCTTATGCAAATAAAAAAGAATCTTTCAGGATTTAAAAACAAAACCCAAAGTTTAAAGGCACAGCAACAAATAAATCACGAGTCCAATATGCTGATTGTGATATTCCTCTCATGCCACTATCTTCTAGATGATAACCTTTAATTACATGGGATACATAGACAGATAGAGCCTACTGAACTGCCCGTACACCAGTTCCTCTTTTTCCAGTATTACCACAGGTCTGAAGTATTGGGGAAGCACTCTGGCAGAGCAGTAGGTAAACTAATTTGGGTGTAACTGCAGTTTAGGCTCAAACAACCCTCTGGTTGCTCTAAATTGCACCATAAGATGAACTGGAACTGACAGATCAACAGAAACCCCGAAACCTACATCCTCGTGTCCCTGCCCAAACATCCTGTGACTGTGTCTGACCCTGGTTCTCCTCACCAGGCCTGATCTTGTCCCCCATTTGCAGGCTGGTGTCCCAGCCTGGCCTTGTCATCCCTTCCCCCATAGAGGTGCCTGATGTCCTGGGTTGGGGCTGCCCTTGGATGCCTCCCCAGCCCTGCTCCCTCAGTGAGGCTGGTGGCATAGGCCCCTAGACCCGAGGGAGCCCCCAGCCCCTGCAGCACCCTGACAGTTTCTGTGACCTGACTTTGACCTCCAAAATGAAGAATAATCATGAGGAGCATCTGACACCCTTCCTATTTTTTCCCTGTCTATAGTCTGTTCTTTAAGACTATATTTGGATTCACCTTGATCAAGAAAGAGTAAGTTTAGAGTCGACTGTAAATCAGTAAAGAATTTAATGTGTAAAAGAAACAGGAGTATAGTAAGGTATTAAATCTATTTGTTTCCCAATTGCTATATACAACTGAGTTTTAATCAATTTCAAGCTTAGTTCCTTGGTTAAATAAACTGCATATTACTACTCCTCATACGTCTTCAGAGCAAGTATGTAATATAAAGGTGTGCTGAGTCAGGTTTTTGGGGTTTGCCATCAGTAGTGTCACTTTTTTTAAAGCAGGAGTGGAAGGAAAAGAAATATTGTAATGACTCAGTAGGCTCAAACACGATATTTTGTCTTGATGGAAAGTTCTTCAATTCTACTAGGGCACCTCAGACACCAGGGAAATAGTCCTTTAATAATGGACTATCTCGCACCCTAGATTATCTAAATTATCTGTGCATCAGGAAAATCCTTATATAAAATTCTGTGTATTAAATCTCTGATTCTCAGAAGCTATATTCACACTAGTAAATTAAGCCCAGAATTGTTGTCAGAACAACTGTCATAGAACAGACCTTTGCTAGTAAACTCTTAGCATTAGGTGGCTACACGCACTCTCCTTACTGCAGTAGTCCCCATAATGTTCTGCCTTCTACCAAAAAACTTCAAACCTACCTTATTCTCACTGAAATCAATGCCAGAACTCTCCTCCTCTTCCTGAAACTCTTGTTTCTCACATCAGTATTTAAAGTCTCCTACCATAGTTAAAGAGTACAACAGTTAATGAACTGTAACGTCATTCTCTATTTACTTATTATCCATTAAGCTACCTTTCACTCACCCACCAAATACACACAAAAGCCCTGCACAGAGATCTACTTCATTAAAATATATTTAAAAGGCCACAATAATTATGGTAACAAAAAGAGTACAAAGGCATAGTAAAGAATGGTTTTGTTTAGTTAAAGAATGGGGTTGTTTAGTCTGGAGAAGAGGAGGCTGAGGGGAGAACTCATCACCCTCTACAACTCCCTGAAAGGAGGGTGCAGAGAACTGGGGATGAGTCTCTTTAACCAAGTAATAAGTGACAAGACAAGACGTAATGGCCTCAAGTTGTGCCAGGGAAGGTTTAGACTAGATATTAGGAAGCATTTCTTTACAGAACGGGTTGTTGGGCGTTGGAATGGGCTGCCCAGGGAGGTGGTGGAGTCCCCATCCCTGAAGGTGTTGAAGAGGCGGGTTGACCCAGCGTTGAGGGATCTGTGTAGTTGGGTTCTGCCAATGCTAGGTTAACGGTTGGACTGGATGATCTTCAAGGTCCCTTCCAACCTAGATGATTCTGTGATTCTGAATGCGTACAGTAGAATCATTGACAGCACTGTGTGTGGGCACAAGGGTTTTATGGGTCAAATTATGATTTTCTTTAAAGTCAATTATTAATTTTATTGTATAATTTATTATTGTATTATTTGAGTAGCAATTAAAATAGGAACTTTATTTGAAAAATAAACTTTTGCCTGAGGAATGGATGCCCTGAAGTAGACATAGCTAAAAGGAACATGCTTAAAGCAAAAAGGAATACCAGTTATGTACTGGTTTGAAGTAGTCACCTATAGGAGCTCACTAAAGGGATGAATAATCTTTTCAAGACAACGCTTTTTTTTTTTTTTTTTGTGAATATACATCCTTAATAACCAGTCCTGTGTGCAGCATCTCCCTATTATGCAGTTCTTCCTGAATTAAAATTGCTCCATCTTACAAATGAAGACTTTTTTAAAGTCTTACTGATGCTATCAGAGATGAATGCACTGAATGCTCTTCTACACTGCTGGGCAGAAGTGTGTAGTGCTGTGCTTGTTTTTCTCCTTTCAGGTTCAATCCATTAAAACCTTACATCTCATATTTCAACTAAAAGATGTGTATATTCCCACACTTCACACCATTCATTCTGATTTTTCACATACCTCACTTTATAACCTGGAAGATCTTATTCAGTTTGTACTGTCATTTTTTTGTAGGTCTGATTCATACAAAAAAATCTGATTTTTGATAGCCAAAATAATTCAGTGTCTAAAGATGTGTAAGAGAAATGGAAAAGACATTAATTTCCAAAGCACATTTATACAGTAACTTTAGAAAACCATTGGCATTTTCTGACCAGACACCAGTCTCCTAGGAATTTATGAAGCATTTATCTTCTGTTATGTTCCTGAAAATTTCACAGAATCACAGAATCAACTAGGTTGGAAAGGACCTTGAAGATCATCTAGTCCAACCATTTGCTGCCTCCCTCCTCCTCCAGTTTCTGATAGCTATTGAGCCAATAAAAATAGTGGAAAAATGAAGTACCTCCCTGGACATTGTCTATGCAAACATTCATTGATCAGGAAAAGCCTCCCTCTGGAACTGGAAGCCTTGCTTAAGGTAAACAAATCCCATTTAAATTGTGCTCAAGTATGTTTTAATATATTGTTTTATCTTACATGATGGAGATCTGATACTATATAGCTGCCCTAAAAAGTATATAAATTTGTCTATGTAAGGAATGCTAACTCATAGCAACCTTAGCGAGTTATAAAACTTATGAACACGGCCCAGATGCAATTCTTTATATCATAAAGATGATACATACTAGTACTTAATTGATATTATGGAGCTGTAGCCTTCAACCTTACTCTTTCAGAGTTAAGATTTATCAGCCCTGTCACAGCATCTTGTTGAAAGGAACACCAATGTATAAGCACACCTATCTCATTCTGTTTGAAGTTACAGAAAGTAGTTTTTATTTGGAGCCATGTTCAATATTATATCTGACTCACTTTCATGTTTGCTTCGGTTTTCCTATGCTGAAGTTATTTTGGGTACTGATCTGCAGGGAATTAAACATGCCACCAACTTTAGCCACATGCAGATTTTGTTACAAGATGAAGCCTTAGTCCAGGTGGTGTGACATTGGGTTATTCATGGAGTAGAACAGATTCTATCCACTTAGCACAGTAATGTCTAACTTCTCATGAGTCATATAAAAAAACTTGGCTTTATTCATATAATTATTTCTTAAATTTATCAATCTGATGAAATATGTTGATATTTTTTTCTGTGTACCTCTAAAATCAGTGCACGATATATTATTCTTGCTTCTTCAAGTTTTCACATCTAAGTTTTACTCTGGTGTTTCACATAAAAGCAATGTTGGTTGTCACTGATATGTAAATTGTATCTCCTGAGTGAGTATTTTTCAAATTTTGTGAAATTGTAATAGAGTTCAAAGAGTTCTGCTTCAAGTGCTGGTATCTGTAACCCTCTGGGTTTCAGTTTGTTTCCCATTTACTCATATTCTTTTACAATGAACCAAGTAAAACGAAGTTAACAGGGGAGCTGCATTGTGTATTATTTCCAGGTTGTGATCCCCAGAGATAGAACTGTATCTTAATATCCATAATTTAAAATACTACTTAGGTGCAATGTCATTATGGTCATTATGTACCATCCATTGCTATTTAGGATCCTCTTCCATTTTATTCTTGTGGGAATTGTAAGCAATTATATGGTTGTTAACAACAGACGAGAATAGCATTTGTATCAATAGCCATTTTGTATATCACTATTTTCATAAAACTTTACACGCCTGGCATCATTCCAAAGTGAGTAATGATTTGTAATTACATTTAAAGCATCTAAAACCAGCCAATGATGCTTTGTTCTCCTGCTGCACGGAAGCCTATCACACAAGACAGTAATCTCCACGTTGTAAAGACCTGTTTATTTCCAGAGATTCAGCTGGTTCCCGACCACTACGGTGAATGTCTCAGGATAAGTTATATTTTTTACTGGAATTTCTTTAACAAACATCTAAAGTGCAAGAGTTATAATAATACACAATTCTTATCCTTCATATCTTTGTGAGAGACTGAAACGTCAAATGACTGTCCCAAAGCTTGCTTGTGTCAGTGCAAACCTCAAGGACAAGCTGCGGCCCTTGAATTACAGGAATGTCACCCAAGGAAGCAGGAGCGTATCGAAGGATGCACACCACCACACCGCCCCCCTACTCCCTTGCAGTTGCATTGTCGAACTCTTTAGATAAGTTTCAAAGGGGGAGACATGGACTAAGCGGGAACCAAATGTTTATCAGTGGCTCCATCGTGTAGCCATTTGTGACTCATGAATGCATTGCTAATGAACTGTTAAGAGGTGAGCATTTCTGCCCCAGAAGCCGGATGTAGCAAAAACCTGTGGGACCAGAGGAAAAAAAGACTAAAGGTGGGAAGGTATGCTAATCAGCTGATACGATGAACTTAAAAGGCAACAGAAAACTTTGCTGCGTGTGCACCCACCACCAAAGAACTGAAGACTGAGGACCAACGGGACACCGCTGGATCCATGGTGGTGACTATTCTTTGTAAAATCTATTCTGCATGCTTGCTTGATTTCTGTCTTTTCCTTCTATTCTGTCCTATCGGTACCCCTCTTCACTTTTAATAATAAAAACTCTTTCGGATGTATGGCATTTGACCTCGTTTGTGTCTTATTCTCACTTTTGGCATCACATAGAAACCTCCGCTGACATTGGACTGGGACAATCCTACAAATATTATTGCAGCTTACTTAGTACCTGATTACAAATGAGATCAAACAAAAGGTTAAAACTGCTCAATAAACAAGTTGAAATTCCATTAGCATACTGAAAAGAAAGTTCATAAACTCCCCTCCCCTACCCTCACCCCTTTTATTGTTACAGACTGGATGTCCCAGACCAAGTGGTTACTTTGCATTCTTAGTCCTGTTACTCATAAATATGAGTCATATAATACATAACAGTTCCACTTAGAGCTTCAGTTAGCAATACTCTTAATAATTTCAGAGTTCACATATAATTCCAAATACTATTTTAGACTTCTTTGGATAGTTACTCTTGACATCATTACTTAGGAGGAACAAACTATTAATACCTGTTTTTAATATGTACTTTCAACACATATGTATTATGCATTAAGTTATCGAAACTTTGATACCTGACTCAGGCAGAATGGCTTTGTTCCTTCAACTGACATGCCCAAAGGTTTTATGGAATCAGTAGAAAGTGGCAAGTACCAATCAAAAGCAGCTGAGAAAACATAAAACATTTGGGAGGAACTGTCCAATAAGAAGCAACAGGGGAAGCATACATGGGAGGAAATGTTAGACACTAGAGGTCTATCCCAGTCTCTCTTCCTGTCTAGACATGAGGATTTCTTCTAAATTTGTGACTCAGATCACAAGCTCCTCTTCACAAACTGTTTTCTCTGTAAGACAAAATGTAGACAAATGTGAATCATGGCACATCAAGTTAATGTGGGTCTCCACCAGACAAATGGGAGATCTTGACTTGATTTTTTTCTCAGAGTACTTCAAAGCACCATGCACGACTTCCCCAAAAAAATTCTAGGTTGCAGAACAGTTTAGACAATGGTATCACGCGCCCTTCCCGTTGAAGCTGAGCCATGGTACAAAAGAACTCAAACCACAGGAATAGAAAAAGGCAAAATAGGTCATACTTCTGTAGTTAAGTTGCTGACCTGGGAAGGGACATTTTTGGTGTGATGTTGCAGAGCTTTAAAAAAGTGCAGAGGTAAACAAAGGCTAGGATGGAAATCCAAATATGACTAATTTAATTTTTCTTGGGATTTGGTTACTTCTTACCACATCTATGAATGAAAGACTGGAAATCCCTGGCACCTTAAAGAACTTCTACAATAAAGCACTTGGACAACAAAGGAACATATTCTGTGAGAAAACAGTAACTCCAGTTTAGTCAATTGCTGATCTTTTTTAGAATTAGGTGTTTATATCTGTTTCACAAAGACAGTTGCTACATTGCACTGTCACTGACCTTGGGCATTTAATTCTTTAACCTGGCAAGCTTCTGCCATTGCACGAGCATATCAGAGAGAGAATTATTGCTGTTCTTAAGTCATTGCTTCAAGGAAATTACTCAGATTTAAGAATTTAAAGTAGCTTGGGCTAGAACTACATAAAAGGTGGGAATGGGGATTTCATAATGACTAAGGAAGAATATTTGCCTGTAGTCACTCAAGCATGTAAATACATGTAAGTAACCCATTTGCAGAGACATTCTTTGCAATTTATTGCCATGCTGACTCAGCAATGTCCTCACCAGAAAATGACATAAATGCATTTCTTAGAGGTATGTAGAATGAAAGAAAACTTGTGAATAAAGCTCAAGCCACCAGTGGTCAAATCTGCCACAATTAGGAAAAGGTGAACAAATACATTATTATGAAAGGATATTAGAGAACTACATCATCAGATAAAGAAAAACGTCCCAGACATCTAAAAGATCAACACAGAAATATTCCTAATGTTACTTTCTGTACCTACCATACAGCACATTTCACAAAATTTCCTCTGTGTTCTTTGCAATAAGACAGGCTGCACCTGAAAAACACCTTAAGCTTTACCTGCAGTTAGTCTCTTCAAAGAACAGTTTCAAAATTATGAACTTTGAAAAACAATACCTCTGCCTGGCAGTGAAAATTTTAACTTTTATATACATCCAAAATGAAGATAACTCAGTATTATTTAGGGGAAGAGTTGCTTTTGTGTACCATCAGAACAGAGGCAAAGCACAACATATTGACTAAGTTTGGGGTTTTTGTTTAAGAAACACACTTGTATGGTTATAGGCAATTAACTTTTTCACAAGAAAACTTGAGTATAAATAAGAATTGAGGAGGGACTTAAAACATAATGCATAAAAACTTATAATACATAAAATACATATTAGATTTAGCTCACTTAGGTATTTAAAGTAGGAGCATAAAACTATATTTCAATGTACATATTCCTCTTCTTGTTTTATTCACAGATTAACTGTCCTTGTTCTAATATTTGAACACCTTTGAATACTGCATTAAACAATGTGACTGGCATTTACAGTGCATTCCCTTTCTCATTCTTTTTCCCAAGGGGAGAATAGTGTGTGGTAGGGTTTTACTTCACACAGCTTTGTTTTGGATTTATTAATCTCCCTATCTCTATCTTGCCTAGAAAGATGTCATCATCCTTTTATTCTTAAAGAAGATAATTCTGCCCAGGCTTCTAGAAAAATCTCTTGCAAACTGTACATATGGAAAGGCTAAACAAGAGTGAAGCTCATAGTCCCAGTTCACATCAATGGCAATAGAAGATCACACTGGACCACAGCTAACTTAATGTGGTACAATCATGAGTAGGGAAGGACATACCAAGGTATCTTAATACATTGATTTTCTACAATTAGAAGGTAAATTCAAAACTAAATAAAGGACGTCACTGCCTAAGGAAACGAATGTTAATTTAAACGCAAAAGTAAATGGAAACTGAGGATGGACAAATACCTTCCTGAGTTTTACTACAACATAAAGGGATAAGTAATGTTTACATATAAAAATAAAATCTTAGACTTTAGAAAAAAATCATAAGAACAAATTATTAAAAATAAAACTACTTTGAATTTATTAATAAGAGGCCACTAAACAATTCCAGCACTTATAGTATCTCTGATTTAAGAGTTGCACTGCATGCGTGAACAGCTAAAAGTTAGGCTATAAGCATTTTATTAGGGGAGGAGAAAGTTTAAGAATGAGAAATGATTCAACTTTCAGACATCGGCATATGGCAGTTTCCTCAAGCAGAGGAAGTCTTGTGAATCATTGTGGCAGACGGATGCACACACATTTGCCTTAAACATTTCTTGGTACAGAGAAAACCACAAGAACGAGACACTGGTTTCCAGCCCTGTGGAGGTAGGACTGAACAGTATGTTCTGTGGTTTTGAACTAGTCAAGAACCTGTGGTTTTGATGCCTGTCAACAACTAACTGCACAGGTGTAGGGTGCTACCACCCGCAACACACTGATCCTGCACCGAACCAGAGCACCCTACCATTGTATGACACCACACCCACCATGCATATGCATGAAGTTTCTTGGAACCAGGCAGAGACTTTGGGACTCGGACTGTATAAAAACGGTACCATCAGGACCTAGGGTGGAGACTCCCACCACCATCAAGGGAGACCCCCACCACCAGGAGACCCCCACAGCCATCAAGGGGAACCTTCCCACCATCAAGACACTGAGAATCAAGAAAACCAACAGGATGACGTTAGACCCACGTGTGGTGATATCTCTCTCTGCCTCTGTCTGTCTGTCTGTCACTCTCTCTCTCCCCTCCTTTCTTTCTGATGTTTACCACATGACATCTGCAATTTTTCCTCTTCATTAGAGAGCTTTACAATTAAAGGGCAATAAGGCAAATAGAGCCCAACATTCAGTATCCTTCCTCAAAAGCTGGTGGAAAATTGAGATGCTACCATCCTAGAAAAATATGGTAATGGTAACATTATTAAAGTTGGCTTTTTTTAATTTCTGTGCTCAGTGTACAACAAATGACTCAGAAAACCAACATTAATTAGTTTTTACTTTTCAATGCTTATCAGAGTCCAAGGATGAGTTAGACAAAAGCACTAGCTTAACTAGGAATCTAGTAAAAATCTTTTGTAAAAAAGACATGAAATTTGCATCTAAAAATGACTGAACATGACATGTTATGCAAAAGCCCAGTTGGCTATATGGCCCATTAATACAATCCCTTTTCAAGATAGGAGGCAAGACAACAAATCAAATATACAGTGGTGAGAAGAAAGGAGGAAAAAATCTTAGTCTATAGTGTTGTAACAGAGAAGAGATGTGAGAAATTGGAAGCTATACATCAAGAATTCTTATCTGATCTATATATTAGAACTTGCATAGAAAATATTGGTACTCAAGTGTGATTTCAGTGAATTTATATCTCACAGAAAAACCACAATAAATTGCTTCAGATAACACAATGAACTAAGTCAATAAAACCTTGGTATCCATATAAATTTCAGCCAAGTGATACAAAAACATCTTCCAGACACATTTTCATGATATGCTTGCTATGACAGTGAAGGCCACTTTGTCTTTACTATATCTTCTGCCACTCAAAAAAACCCAAGGAATTAAAAAAAGAAGAGTATCAACTCAGGTGATTACAGTAACCTAAACTAAATAAAATGTATTTCTATAGTAAATCAATGTTCTGATTAAAGAAGTGGTAGCAGAAATAAAATAGGGAGAAGATTTTTTTGCACAGTGTTATCACCAAAGCTAGCAGGCTGCCTCTAAGGTTGTTCAGACGCAGAAGGCCACTAATGCGGTGGCATGAAAACAAATCTTGTTCTGATTTCATGCAGATTAGAATGCAAATACCACAGCAGGAAATATATGTGGGAATGAGGCTAGACCACATCTGATTCACTAAGTCTGTAGCTGTGATCTCACAAAACAAAATTTGAATTTAAATTGAATTGAGTGAATAATTTGGTCAAAAAGGTGAGACTATAAAGTCTCTTCTCATGTAAATGAGGGTTGTATTAAGTTATAATTTTCAAAGTGAATTAGTGAATTGTTCAGTATTTTGAATATTCAAAACATTATCTTCCAATAATTTTTTTCATGTGTAGGGTAATATATTGTTTTTAATAACATTCCTCAAACAAAGAAATCAAGCACAATGTTTTGAAAAAAAAACCTATGTTTTTTTACAGTCCCTACCACCCTGAGAATAATTGAAGTTGACCTGCCTGGATTTGCTCCCTTTCCCTCTCCAGCTAGCAAACAAGAAATTCAACAACTTTTACAACTGGAAAAAAGAATAGACATTCATACCCTCTTGTTTATTCAATAAAACAATGTCCTCTACAATATTTCACCAAAATAAAAACTTTGTAAGTGCAAAGGCTGTTTCCTGTAACACTGTGCCTAATGCAATAAGGTTCCTTAGCTGTTAGTATAATGCATTTAATAATAAGATAAATATACCAGTTGTCTTTCAGAAAGGAATAAAGATAGACCTCCCTGTCATGTCGTACCAGGTGGGCATACTTCCTACTGTGAAGATCAGCTATGCCTCTAGTGAAGTGCTGTTGCAAGATCACAACCTACACTCACTTTAGAGACTCTTTCAAAGTATCATTGCCAGACTGGCAAGAGATACGGTCTCCGAGAGCCTGGAATGACTTAACTCGTGCCCAGGATGACTAACAGAATCACAGAATCATCTAGGTTGGAAAGGACCTTGAAGATCATCTAGTCCAACCGTTAACCCAGCACTGACAGATCCCAACTACACCAGATCCCTCAGCGCTATGTCAACCCGACTCTTACACCCCTCCAGGGATGGGGACTCCACCACCTCCCTGGGCAGCCCATTCCAATGCCCAGCAACCCGTTCTGGAAAGAAATACTTCCTAATATCTAGTCTAAACCTTCCCTGGTGCAACTTGAGGCCATTACCTCTTGTCTTATCGCTCATTACTTGGTTAAAGAGGCTCATCCCCAGCTCTCTGCACCCTCCTTTCAGGTAGTTGTAGAGGGCGATGAGGTCTCCCCTCAGCCTCCTCTTCTCCAGACTAAACCCCCCCAGTTTCCTCAGCCGCTCCCCATCAGACCTGTGCTCCAGACCTTTCACCAGCTTTGTTGCCCTTCTCTGGACACGCCTGAGTAATTCAATGTCCTTTTTCTAGTGAGGGGCCCAAAACTGAACCCACTCATCGAGGTGCGGCCTTACCAGTGCCGAGGACAGGGACAAGATCACTTCCCTCTCCCTGCTGGCCACCCTAGTGCTGATGCAAGCCAGGATGCCAGAGTGTGTATAAATAACCCAGAGTGTGTATAAATAACTGGGGCAGCCTGCAAGAGATCCATTTTCCATCTGTGAGGTTGGGGAGGTCCAGCCCAGCCCTGGCAACTGCTCCAGCTTGGAGGGTACTCCTGCAGTGCCCAGGATGATGACCAACACCCATGTTAGCAGCTCATTCCCTTGACAAAAGGAATGCCCTACCCCTGCTCTGATAGGTGGCCTGTCTCCCTCCAGCCATCCATTCGAGGGTGCAGTGACCCCACACAGCAGCAGAACATGTGCTTTTAGGGATCCTGGAGCCCCAGTCATTGCTCTGCATGGGGTGAGGATCCAGGCTCCAGGCCACTGGGGCAGGGACTCAGAGCAAGACCAGTCACAGATCTTCTTATCCACCTCGCCACCCTGCCAGCACTTCCGCGGGTCCCCTTGGGCTCCTCATTTCTCATCTGCCCACATGTTGTGTGCATGTTCCCCCATGCAGAGCCAGCACACCACCATGGCCACGCAACCTCCCAGCATCAGGATGATGGCTCCCTCTGGAGCCTCCAGGCCACCCTGGTTTCTCCCATTCCAGGCCATGCTTGGTCCTGCCATCACCCACATTCTCCTCATGCTGCTGTTGTACCTGTCCCACGTAGGTCCCCCGCAGTGGAGCCTGTCTTGGGCATGGAGATCTCCCACCACTCTGGCAATGGCCCCAGCATGTGCCTCCACCAGTGACCTTCTACCACCCAATTTTAAATAAGTTCACGCAAGCTGCCATGTGTGCCTCTAATTGGCTAAAATTTTTGGTGGGCAGTGGTTGCTCTCATCCCCTCAGCAGCAGCTGGAACTGCCCATGGTGGGTCATGATTCCCCAGTGCAGGGCAGCCACGCTCCCACTGCCCGAACCCCACTGCTTATGCTTGGGGCAGGAAACAAGTGGGGCTACATCCTCAGGGGGAAAAACTGCCAGGGCTGGGGTCAGAGATGTCACTTCTTGGGTCCCACTCTCCATGTCTCTAACAGGTGGCTCAGGAGGAAAACCTAGCAGCCTGGTGCACATTTGAGAGCCTGCTGCTGCTCCCGCTGTGTGGCTTGGCCTAAACTGTGTTAGGGCTTCTCCTTACACTATGCAGTTTGTAAAACCAACCTACCAACAAGGAAGTAGAACCATATTTTTTTTAACATAACTTTAATTTAAATAAAAAATAGCAACTTTTTATCTATCTTTCTAGCAGTCAGTCATTCCCAGATTTTTTTTGAAGTGCAGTTGCTAGCTGTTACACGTTATTAAAATTTTTACAGTCACTTTGCAATCAAAAGCAGACAGTTTGCTGAACAGTGACTTAGCCAAAACCATGTATTCACATCTACTGCTGATAATCTAGGAGAAAAGTTATCATCTAAATATTTGATCTGGAGTTATTTTCTTCCCATTTTAATCCCCTCAACTGGCTGCCACTCAAGTTTATCTCAATGCAGGGGAGAAAAGAAAGAAATAGAGAAACCTCTTTCTGCCTTTTTAGGAAGTTGAAAGAAGAATCTTTGGAGCTACACAGGGAAAGAGAAGAAAAGGGGAAAAGAATTAAACCATGATAGCTTTTGAAGAAGAATCCCAGTAAAGATGCAGTGTTTTTGGAAACAGAATTCCTGGTTTAGAGAGTTGAAAGGAGTTTTGTTATCAGTACAGGGTGCTGAGAGACCAATGCACATAAGTATTCAATTAAAACAAATGGAGGTGAATGGCCGGAGGATTTGTGTACATGTATGCCTCTGTTTTGCTTTTAAACCAAAGATGAGACTGAATTTCACAGCTAAGGAAGGCAGTGAATATATTGAGCAGTCTTCTACTCCAGTCACAGGGGCAGTTTGGTGGCAGTTTGGTTTAAGAAGGTGATTACGGAACATTTTACCTTCTTTTCCTCTCTTGCTATGAGATATCAAGTATGCCATAATCTGGTAGCTATTGTTCTGAGAAAAAAATTCACATTTTTCACTAGCATTTCACTTGATGCAGTTTGTGATTGTCACACATCTGAAATAAATTTTTTTCTAGAATGAGATTCTAGTGCCTCATGAAATCATAAGTCACATTGGCATGGAAACCAAGCTTTTCTTTCTGAAGTTTTCTTTTCCTTTTTTAATTGACATTTAACTCTTCAAAAACTTTGCCAAGCATACGGAAAAGAGAGTAGTATCTCTTTAAGAGTTTCTGCAGAGCCATGCACTTAAAATTAAGAACTAAGAATAATGGACTGACAATAAACTGTGCCTTAATTCTTGAGCATCCAGATCGTCATCCTTTGTAAGGCTGAAGAACAAAGAGGAGAGATGTGGTATGGATTGGGAAGGGATTATTTGCTTACTGCCAATATAGCAAGGACATAATTTTGTTTTGTTTGTTTGTTTGGCTTTTTTTATTTTTTTTAATTTCTTGCTCAGCAAGTCAGTGATCTAAGGCAGATGTTCAAGGGTTTAGGTTTGAGCTGCTGTGATTTAATATATAGAACTTTCTTATGCAAGTACGTATTTATTTGCATGAGGAACTGTCTCCTGATAAGCTAAAACTGAAAACAAACTAAGAGGAAGATTTTGACAAATAAGTTCAATTTACTTATTTCTGACACAGAAAGAATGTAAAAACACTTCCCCTATCTGTCTCTCATAACTACTAGTGATAGGAGGGAGGAAGGGTCCAAAAATGGGCTGACATTGCCTTTCTGACAGGTGGACCATATCTGCAGTGTATAAAATAATGCCCGACAGTTCCCCAATAAATTACATTAACCAATTTGTTATCTAATTCAGCCATATTCTTGGCATTTTATTTTTCACCCAACTGTCCTGGACAGTGAAATTTATTCATGTTTCCTGAGAAAGTCCACACCTTTCTATTACCATAGATGTGGATCTGTAGGTAAGAGCATTCAGTTTAGATCTCATAGCACCAAAAGGATAGATTTCTAACTGAAGGAACTATTTCACATTCACATTACCAAGGACCCTTTAATCTATGATTTTATTTTTTGGTCCATTCAGAAAGTGATGCAGTATAGAATTTTAGTGAACAAATTACTTCCACTTGTTTGCTTTCACGGACTGAATGTCCTCATTTCATTTTGTACTAATGCAACCTTAAAAGTTGTATTTTGGATCAGAAAAGTAATTGCTTCAAAGTGGCATCCAGCGTAGTTTTCTGTGTATTTGAAGTTATCCTTATTGACTGAGGTAAATTATTCCTATACTTGAAGTCTGGCAAAGCCAGTGTACACCAGTATGTCCGTGTTCTAAATGCAAATCTCCTACTTCAGAAATCTTGGGTTTTAGCCAGAAATGTACTTTTCTTTTTGGCTCTTGTATAGTGTTTACAGAGCCTGCTTTCAAAATGGCCGTACAAGAGAGAGCAATTGACCAACAGAACCCAATGGTTTTGAGATGTTATTTTAAAGTCAGTTAAATCTTGTTCTTTTAGTTTTGTAGGTGAAACAAGAAATGCACCTTCTGCGTATATCAGAAAATAAATTTTGTAGTTGACCTTACATAAATATTTGTTAATATAATATGATCACAGCAAGACACCTTAAGACACATCTCAGAATTTGCAGCACATGTATCTTTTGATGATGGATTAAAAACTGGATATTCCAGTTCTCCTTTATGAAAATTCCAATTTGCATCAGCACAGATAATTTGCAAATGTACAATTAATGTGTATGAACATATTCAGGTAAAGACTTACAAACTTTTGAAAACTTAATTTTCCTCAATTTCTTTCAAACAACAGTTTATATTTCCTACTATCACAGGATAAACATTGTTTCTAAATTATCATATCATTTAACAAAATTCTAGAATCTCATTTAGAAGATATCTCCTTTATGCTATAAACAACTATGATTAGAATTTTGTACCGTTCTTTTGTTTTATTTCTTTTAATTTTTAAAAAAGACTTTCATAATAAAGATGACAAAAAGATGTCCTTTGAGACCTGTATTTCTATGTCCACAAGTTAACAATACGTTATACATTTACACAGGGAGTTGACTGAAGACCTGGAGAGATTTTCTTTTGGAAAAATTGTATAGAGAGAAAAGACAGAAGGGATCATCGCCATTGTAATGTATGTGCTTATATATATATATATTATATTTTTTTTGAAAGCTCTGCTACGTGTTCCTCCAATTACCAGGAGGGTAACTAGAAACTGCCAGATGGAATTGCCCTGTTACCTTTTTCTTAATTTTGGAATTATTTTTTCTTGAGATATTTTTCTGACATCAGGTTTGCCTTTAAAACTACATGAATCACTTCCTTCCTACTGTTTCAATACATTTAAAACAGAGGGCAGAGCACAACACAGCTAATAACTCTGAAGCCAAGTAGAGATTTTGAGACAGTGTCAGCCCGCTGAGTGCTGAATGAAAGAAGTGCCTCCCATCACCACTTTTTTTCATCTGTTTGACTGTTTATTTGAAACAAACATATCATATTAGTGTTCTGGCTGGAGAAGCCTAATGTACCTTGAAATAAGTTTTATTATGATGAAGTAGTGAATTGAAGTTAGAATGCTTCTGCAGGCCAGGGAAGTTTATAGAGGTAAGTGCATCATGAAGGATGAAATTTAAAATAAAGGCATAAATCTCAGAGGATTATAGATATTGCTTCTGCTGAAACTGCAAGGATTTTATAATAATAAAAAGCCCCCCCAAATTAAAGTAAGTCCTATCTCTGTGCTTCTAACAACTAGCAAGGATTCCCTCAGTTTCTCTGGCAATATTTCCTGTTAACGATATATCTAATCAGCTTTTGGCTCCCTAGCACAGATTCCAAACTCGATTTTGAATCATAAACTAATTTCCCACTGCTTATAATTTAAACAGATTGCCCTCCTTTCTAAGAATGTGGACACTGATCTTTCTATAACTCAATGGGGAAAATCAAGGGAGATGTGATGCATGCTAGCATTTCAAAAATTGAATAAACCTCCCTGAAGGCAATACACCCAATCCCTAGTCTCTGAGGCACAGAAAAATATTAAGAAGAGCCATTACCAAACTCACTGTTAAATCATCTTGATTCTGACATTCCTTGCAATAATCTGTGGAGGGATTCAAGTGAATGATCTTGCGATCATACCGTAAAGCTGTGTTCATGGACATAAAATCTTGGAGGAGTCCTAAATGGCAATGGTCACGTTTGACCAGTCCATGTTTTAACAGATTTGCTTTTATATCTTATAAAACCTAATGCAATTCCAAGCACATTTTTCAAACCAAAAAATTCCTTTTTATTTTGTTCGTTAAAGAAAAATTGTAACCTCCAAAAATGCCAGCAAGACTTTGTTTTTAACAGCTAACTGCTTATAAATCAACATAAACACAACTTTTATGTAGTCTGACAGTAGAAAACAAGTGGATATGTACAAAAAATAAAAGAAACCAAGAAATCATTAAAACATTGAGGGGCATCAAATGATTAAGGCTTATGCTTCCCTGCAGAAAACATGTTAAGCCACAAAGCAGAAATGTACTTGCACTGCTCATTTTTATAGTTCTTAAAGGTATTACGGCTTATGAAGCCCTTATGGATGTATTTGTGGTCTAATTTAAGAATACACACCTATCTTGTACTGACTTCCTAGCATGTTCCTCCATGTGACCTATTCTTCATCTTTCCTCTGTTCCTCCTTTCTTTTCTGTTTTGCATTTCTTCTTCCTTCTTTCCCTTCTGTCCTTCCTCTCTTCTTTTTTCTTATTTAATACTTGAATTAATCCAGGTCATTTCCACTCAGTCCACATATGGATATCGTGGAATTTCATCTACCATTTTCTCTGTTATTACTTTCCATTTTTTAAATTGGCAAAATCTAGTCCCATGAATAAAAACAACCTCACAGTTTGTCCTATTTTGAGAATTAAATTGGTCCCATAGAAGAAGCATCCTCTTTCCTCCTGAGAAATCAGCGATGGACACAGATCCAAATAAAATCAATGAAAATGAAGACTAAAATATTTATGTGCTTATTATTATGGATGACATCAGGACATTAGTTCCATTCTGCTTTGCTTTCTTTGATTATCCTAGAGACCAGCATCCATTTTTCATCACTTCCTTATGTAGAGAAATGCTGCACTGAATTAAATGCCCAACAACTGCACTTGCTGCCTCAGAAGCACTGTGGTTACCAACACACTAAATCCCCACTGAGGTCCCCCTGTCAAGCTCGATAGACCCCAGCAAGTTGGTAAGATGTGCACCTGCGACCTACTCATAAATACAGACACATAAATACACACACACACATACACACACATGCTGCTGATGGAGGAAATCCCTTAATGCCGTTACACCAAGGTTCACTGATAGCATCCCACTTGTGACATCACTTACGTTATGGGTAGGATGGAGTAAACCACAGCCCATAGGGGACCTGGATACTGGGGTGTATTTAAGAATCAAGAAGATTTGAGGTTTTATTCTGCTTGATGATCTCATGCACTCACTCACTCACTCTTCGTCAGCTTGCTCGGTCTGGACTTTCCAGCAGAGAGGTCACTGCTAGCACAGAATGGTCAGGCAGAAAGTCTGAAAGGCTGCTGCTTGCAGTCACCTGTCTTGGACATCACCAGTCAAGGTCCCTGTGTGGCCCTCAGCATTTGTCTCCATTAAAATGTCTGATCTTTAGGGTCTTCCCCCACTTCCAGGATCTTTCCTCCAGCCAGGATCTTTACCTTTTTTTTCCCAGGTTCCCATCCTCCTATGAAGACTACTTCATTTAGGGAACTCTTTTTTTCCAGCACCTGGTCTTCTTTTCTGAATCCCAAGCCCCTCATTTTCCAAACCTGAATAATCTGTACGTAGAACCTCATGTCTCATGTCTCTGTTACCTGGAGGATTCGGGACATGCCACTGTTATTTAGACTCCGTGTTCTCAAAATGTACAAGCAGCCCGTACCAGTTGCAGCTAGCAAGCAGCAAGCTCTGCTTGAGAGTTCAATGGTTTAATTTCGGACATTCACCCCTACACACAGCTGTCAATGTTTACAGTTTAAGTTATTTTTTCCCCCTGTGACAAGTATAAGCTAGGAAATTGTCACAGGAAAAACTCAGATGATTCAGAAGCCATGGTCAAGTAAGCATCTTATTTTAGAGGATCTCTATCCGGTCTTTTTGCACTGAATGTTAAGCTGTGTAGCACAATAGGGGTTTAAGCTGCAGTAATTGACCTCAAATGAAGACCTTACTTCTCTGGAGCTTTTGAAACCAGAAATCTTACTTAAATATATCTTCACATATAATTTCTAGCACTTTTTGTTCTATAATTTAGTGATTTTATCAGATAGAGTGAAGGAATGTCAAGACGAGCCCTGGTGGACATATTTTAGACACATCTTTTTCACACTGCTTTCAGATATCTGTATCCTTTAAAAGCACTGTTTCTTGTAAGTAATTACTAGTAGAAGTATTAAGCCCTACTTTTAAAAGTGAAACAATCAAGAAAAGACTCTTTTGTATCATACTTTTGTTTTAAGTTTGCATTTCTTACATCCTCATTTCACTCTAAAAAGGTGTTCTACCACGGCTACAGATGGGTCAAAATCTTGCCTCTGAACAATGTTATACAATATAATCATATGCCAACTTAAATCTTTCTATAACATAAAAATCACAAACTTCGGGAAAAAATTATCGAGAACCGAAATTGTTGTGAGGATGTTATTGGAAGATACCTCTCACCATAAGGGTGGCTGTGGAGGCGGCACCCTTCTGTGTCTTGAGCTCTGGCCCTAGCAATGAAGTCCAAAATATTAAATATTTTCAATACCAAATGCACCGATTCAGTTCTTTTCTATTGACAGCTCTGTCTGGAGCTCGGCTGACGCACTAAAGGGGACTAAAGTTTTTGTGTGATTTTACCTCAACCAGACGGACTGAATAAATTGCTACATCCTGTTAACTGACTAAAGGTTTGGTGTACATCATAGCAGCTAATAGAGTCTTTTCCTAGTGACTGAACAGAAAAATATGAAAGAATGAATCCTGCTCTGGTTGGGTGAAGTACCAATTAAGTCAGTAGAAAAATAGCCATTTGAAGCAATTTCACCACAAGCGCAGTATTTCAAGGCAGCTGTTGGTTCTTCAGAGCTGTAGTTTTGCTTCCTTGTACTCAACCTTTTCATGGCCTTGGCTTAGTTGTCTTTTTTCACAGAGAAAATGGCTTTCTCTGAGTTGTATTTCTGAAGGTAACAATCTTTTTTTTGCAGATGGGGGGTGAATGAAGTGTGAAAAGGAGAGACAAACTGTGTTGCAGGGACCATTGGCAGGGTGATGTTCTTAAGGAAACATTACCAAAATCACATGGTGGTCATATGTGATACGCAACACTTTGGTATCTTCTATTAATTTAACAGTGTGCTTAAAGTGAAGTATACCTTAAACTGGCAAGGTGTTGATCTCTAAAATAACTGCTTATGCCTTTTCTGGCCATCACAGAATGACATCCCTTGAATTTTCTATATGAAATGTCCACACTTTCTGCAGAGTGAGTTAAAGAGTATTAGATGTCCTTACACTGCTGCAGTGAAGTGTAATTGACTGCAGTACAGGGAGAGCAGAAGCGCTGTCATTCCTTTGCAGTCAGTGCTTGCAGTGATCATAGGCAAAGAGGGGGTATGATTACTGGGGCAGGCCTTTTGCTTTCTACTCTAATTGGACAGACTGACCTGGTTGGAAAACAGTAAGAACCAAGACCCTTTCATCCAGAGCTCAAGCCAAACACTTATGAAAGAGTTTGACTAAGATGAATATATCCCCCTCAGGAAGAGAAGGTAAAGTCCTGACTCCCCTCTTAGAAGAGGAAGTAGCCAAGAATAAAACTGCTTGCAGTTGCTTGAAGAACTGCTCTGAGTGATATTTATGAATTCTGCCTGAAGAATTGATGGGTGTCTGAAAGAAATAGCTATAAATCTTACAGATCTGTGTCACAGAAATACCACTGAGTAGAAGGAGTCTGATTTTTACGGTAATCTTATATAAATATTTGGGGATGATTTTATTGGATTAATTTCTGTTTTGCTTCAGCATGATGAGATAGCAGGATCAGGCATAAAAATTTTTACCTGCTCTCCGTAAGTAAGCTACAAAGCAGGTGGCCCTGACTGCAAGTCAAATGATGAAGCATGAATGGATTAACATCAAAACATTTTTCTTTCTTCCTTTCTGACTGAAATTGCTTTCAGCTTGCTGAATTTCTAATGCATTCTCCGGTGATCACTTCCTCAGTCTCCCATTCCCTCTTTGCTCTCTCATCTGCTCAGCTCTGATGATCATGCTCCATGCAGAGGTACAAGCTGTATTTTTAGATGCAGAGACATTATAATTGATTTTTCCCCTTCAGTTGCTATGAGGAGTAAGTAGATACTTTGTCACTTTTAAGTCTAGAAACTCACTATTTCTTTACCTCCACCCCATTTCATCCTACCTCAGTGAGGATTGTACTGAAGGGATATATGAATCCCTCCTGCTGAGCCAACAGGCTAGCTTTTAATTGGCTTTTATGAATCATTTTCAAGGTGTTTGAAACTGTAGAAAAAAAAGTCCAAAATAATTTGAGGAAGATGCTGAATCCTTTTTTGTCTTTTTATTTTTTTCTTAAATAATTTTGCAAGTATGCTTAATTGCATCTTAAAGAGTTTTGCTTGTTCAGAGCAAGTCTGGTTAAAACCTTGAGTCGATGTTCCAGTTAATGATTATAGAGGAAGTATTGATTATTAAAACATGTTACCATAGACAGAGTAAACTCTTAATTTTTTGTTAAAGACAATATGAAAATGAGATCTGATTGCTATTGCACGCTACCAAAATCAATTTTATAGTGCTTAGAATTAACAGTCAAGTCACAAGCCTATTGACAGTGCTGCTGTACTTAGTAGGATGAAGTTTTCGTGCCATAAAATATAACTTCCTTGGGAGTATATACCACATATCCTTCATTCCGTATTATCCAAGAGATACTTAGATTATTTTTTGCTGCAGAAATGTAAAAGGGCTAATGGAAGCTCTCTGAATAGAATAACAAAGTGCAGTGCTCCATCAATGCATTACAAAGCAGGTTATTCCATTCTTATCTTTTTTTTATAAAACAGCAAAATATTTTCCTTCCCACCTCATGCTCTGTAACACAACGTCTACGTTTCTGTTCCTTTACTACCACAATGCATAAACATTACCTTTTTTTTAAATCTCCTTTTTTAAACTTGAACAGTTATCCATCGTTAGCTAGCAAAATCATATACAGTACACTGGAAAAAAATTCCCAGGAAATACTGGATATTTTTTTTCAGGGATAAAGTAATATTCTTTTTACTGATTCGTTTGAATTTTCCTGATCAGACATGTAAAAACTCCAAATTCAAGTGATGGTGTAAGCTCAAACAAACCTCCTGAAAGCAATAAGATTGCAATTCTTGCGCCTAAACACAACACAGATTTCAAACAGAAATGTGGTCATGCAACATGAAAGCTAGAGCTTACAAACTCTGATTTCTCCTGGTGTGAGTCTCCTGCTATTTGTTTTCCGTAAGAACATTACATGTAAAACAGCTGAAACTTGAGAACCGTGAATGTTTCTATTTAATCCATTACAGATTTAAGCCTAAGCAATGGAATGAAGCTGTTTGTTTGAATGAAATTGCCTGTGTCTAATACACTACATCTTTAAAATAGTAAAGTGTCACTGCTGTTCGTTTAATATTCTCTGTTTCTCGACACAGCACACTTCATGTATCTGTAACGCCGGGAGGTTTTCTACTTGAGAAAGCTCAGTCTTTCTTAGGCAGAATGTAACTCCTTCTGTTTGGAAAAATTAAATACTCATAAAAGTTTCGAGTATCTTAATAGGAAAATATGGAGAAGCGTGGATTTGACTGATGTGAGCTTTGGGCTGCATATTTAAGCATTTCATATTAAGAAATTACATTCACTTAATATACCCATAGAATGGACAGCTACTGTTTTTTTTCCTGTGATAGCCAATTACCTTTCTAATCCATTATTGCTATTAGTAGTATCAACTGTAATAGCACTTTCTACCAGTTAAAAAAATCACTTGGAAAGCAACTGGGAAAGCAGAAGAAGGGAAAGGGGCATCTAGCAGTAAAGGTGGGTTTTATTATATTGGAAACAAAGGAACTGATGAGTTCACTGAAACAGTGGCATCTCATGTTGAGCAAAATAATGTATTTCATATTTCCCAAAGTATTTATACAAGCCAAAATATGTTAGTAAAGTTTCATGGGAAAATTTTTTCTCAGAACACTGCTTGTCAGTATCAAAAGGAAATATTTAAATGTAATTGTGTTTGATTCTCTTCAGTTAGTACCATTAACCAGATTTACTTTGTTTTCAACCAAACAGAAAACCCCAACTAAAACCTATTAACATTAAGTAAGGAGAGGCAGAGGTAATGCTAGAAGGCTGTAAGTTTTCTCTAGGAAACAGCTATAGGGAGTATATTCTGTCCCTTTTAGAGGTCATAGTAGGATCGAGTTGATATGGTCCAAGATGGTTATCCTGAGAGAGAATGATCAAAAAAAGCCAAACAGAGGACATGGCCTACAGTCATTGACTGTTCTACCACTAAAATAAACCTTTTTCATTTTTTGTTTTTACCCTTTGTAAAAGACCAAAATACTGACTTGGTTGCCTCACTGACTCACATAAGCATTTTCACTGTAAGAGAAATCTGCTGCTGGGAAGTCCATCTCTCCATAGAGTTGAAAGAAAATTTCAGGGAAAACCAAGATCAGATTGCTAAACTGAAGTGGAAGTTCTTTTGATGGAAATAGTGTCTCTGAAGAAGTACTATTCCAAGTCTTCAGGCACAAAATGTATCTTTCTGGAGAGAGAAAGATCTGTTTGGTTCTTGAGTTATATCTCAAAAAGTTTCTTTGGTAGCAAAGAACATACTTCCAGGAAAGTATAATTCATCAGCCAAGGGAAACCTCTGGCTGATTTTGAACATTAGGGTCTGCACATGATAGAAGACAAATGTGGAGCCTGCTACAAAAAGAGAAGATTCCAATTAAAAATACACTGTGGTTGTAAATTACTTGACTAAACCCCTAACTTCTAAGGCTTACTAGCTGGACACCAGAGGGGCAGGTAGGTGTTTAAACATGAATAAACTGAAGACACACTATTACTCTGTGACATAAAATGAGAAAAAGTGGCAGCATTAGAATTATCAAAGCGATCATCAAATATGAGGTTAACTCCCAGTCCAGAGGTGACATAAAAAGGCCTGAACCGTAGGCCTCGAACCAAAGTTGACTTCTGAGTGAACCTCCTGACCATCATCATATCAGCATGAAATATGACCATGGTAATATCCTCTGAAAACTATAGTAAAGAATATATATTTTTGGACCCTAAGCCTTCTGTTTCTTAGAAGAGAGGAACTCCTTGGACACGCCCAGGATGCTGGCAAGATCTGAGATGTGCCCGAGTGAAGTGAAGCCAATCTACTAGATGTTTCCGTGACCCTTTTTTTTATATGATTTGTTTGTTAAACTGTATAAAAGCAGGACCCTCTCACAGCAAAGATGGAGATCTCACCTACAAGGGGGCACACCACGTAGGACTTCCCAATCGCTGGGAGTGGTTCTCTGATCCTGCACTGTGACGGGGCTTCCCAGCTGAAGCACGGGTCTGAATGATGGTAAAGCATTACGGTAATTAGTGATGTATCTTTCTTAGTCACTATAGCTAACTTTACGTAGTAATGATCAGGTGCATTACCTTGCTTATTCTTTATCAGGTGCATTACCTTCCTTATTCTTTCTGCTGCTTTAAACTGAAGTAAATTAAGCTTATCTTTTCAACTTGGTGTCTGTGTCCTTTCTGTTGACCCTGTCAACTGGTAAAACAAGAGGTTAATCAAATTAAATGAAATTTTGCATATGCAGAAGAAATTTCAAGCAAAGGCATACAAGTATAATATTGATAAAGCAGAACTCAACTGATCTCCAAACTCAACTAATCTCCAAAACTTTTCTTGACTGTCTAGCAAATGGACACAGCAGGGACACAAATGTAGGTGAAGTGAGTTCAACAGCAGCACATTCAAGAAAATGTACACGCTAGGAAGATTGTCAGTGTTCACGGTCAAAAATTAACAAAGATATTCAGCTAACTAAAGAAAATGTTGAACCTGTGAAATATAACAGACAATTCCAAAATTCTCCTTCTGAACTAGCTATTGATTTGTTGAAGGATAATTTTCTTGTCTGAAGAAAAATGATGTTAATAATAGCTACTTACTCCCGTAGTGTGGCCTCAGATATATTGTCAGGGCCACAAACATACACTTGTGTTGTTTTTTTTCCTATGTCACAAGGAGATTTTCTACAAAAGCAACAAGCAGAGCCTCTCTGCTATATCTGATAATCACACTAATAGGGTCAAGAGTGATAACCATGTCCTTGGGCTATATGTTCCTAATTAGCACTTCCGATAGTCATGAGCAAAGCTAGAAGATTTAACACTGTATGGTGTATAGATATATATAGTAAAAGTCAGAGTTTTCTTTACAAGTGCTTTCTTTTCACCCTAGGTGCAATTTGTAATCTTCATGCTCTTCCTTCTTGAGCTTAATCATCCAGCAAGCAACACATTTCGCAATTCAAACTAAATACGCCTTAACCAAGGCAGAACAAAAATTGAAAATAAATAGTTAAACAGACATTCAGATGCTTTACTGAACTGCAGCCGGAGCTTGAAACAGATGTTTCAGGCCTGATGAACCCTTTAGTTTCTTTCTTTCTTTTTTTTTTTTTTTTTTTTTTATCCTGGACATTCAGTGTCTCTAAATTGTATAATATAAAAAAAATCTTTACGTTCTTGACTTTTGGGCTTTAAACAATTTCACAGGACTACATTCAACTTACTATCTCCTAGTGTTTTTCTGATGGGGAGGTTTTGCTCCTTGTCCATATGAAATGTTAAGAATCTGAAACCTGTCAATCTCTCTTCTGTTTTTTTTAAAAAAAGAAATCTAAGAAAAGAAAAAGAAAAAAGAAAAGAATCAAGTAATATGAAGAGAAGTATTGGTTGCCTACGTACTATTTTTCTTACCTTCTCCTAATTTCTTCCCCTTGTATGGATAATTATGCTCTGGTACGACAGGACGAAATAACTGTGGCAATTTAACCTTTTAAAAGTCAATTCTGAGAAAACACAAATAAGCAGAGAAGATATCTTCACATAAGTCTGTTCTTGTCAGCCTGACCAGATTTAACATGATCAGAACCTTCCAGCTTCTTTAAAAAAAGTACCATAGCACTTCTGATTGAGTGTTTCTTCATGACTGACACTGAGGAACATTGAAAGAGAAGTTAATCTTCAGTAGGATTGTCACAGTCATATATTACACATGAGGAAATTGAAATATTTCTGCCTTAATCTTACCATTTCCTGTTCAAAGTGGGGAAGAAAAGTGAAAAAGGAGCTGAAACTCAATTTTTTAAAACAGTAATCTTACAAACTTTTTTTGCATTGATATCCATCTAATTTAATGCAAAACACCTGCATACTCCAGTCACTTCCACACCTTGCATGAAAAACATACGTAAAGCCTTCTCTTTCAGAACAGTACTTGACTGTTGCTGACTGGGATTCGTTTTCCTTCTCAAAGAGCAGTTGACACAAAGGGCGGCTTAAGTTAATAATTTTATTGTCAATCAGTAGTAATTTTCCCAGAGTTTATGGCTATTCTACTCTTAAACTTAGAATCACTTCTGTTTATTAGCTACTTACGGGAGGAACGCCACTTTCAAGCATTTTCTATGTTTCTGTATATTCTCAGAAAGCTATCCAACATAAAACCTTAGAACAGACATATTGGTCTCCAAATATGAATAAAATATCAGGAATAAATGTAAAACCAACTTTATCACACATCTCCATCTTTTTTTTTTTTTTCCCTCTTCTTTAAACAGGAAGTAATCCACACTGTTATTATTTGAACTCAGCCTTACCCAGATAGTTGGTTTAGGAGACCGCTACATTCCTTCAGCAAAGATCAGTGGCCGAGACTTTCAAGGCTGTCTGCCACTCACGCCAAAAATGCAGGTCTTTCTACAGGTCACTAAATGATGTTTACCATCACACCATAACAATAATATTTTTATTTGGACATTTTCCAAAATGTGCAGTTATCCATGGGTGGTGATGAATACAGAAGCCCTGGGCTGAACAGCTTGACAGCAGAAGTGAAAAAGACAAAATTGACTGTGCATGCTGATAGCTTTAACTGTAAGTTGTCTTCATTTTTTAATCACTGTGTTCACAGTCTATTGGCCTATTATTGGATGTAGAATAAGTTATAGAGAATTCAGTCATGAGAACTCTAACTATAGATCTTAGTTTACGTGCTTTTTTCTTTTAGCTCTATATACAGTTTGTATAATATGTTCCTTTACCACAGCGTAAAACCGAAGATCATGTTAAAAATACCAGTTTGTACAGAGAAATCAAGATTCTTGTGGTTTTAAAACTGCCACCCAGGTAACAGCATCCCTATTGATCAGTACTGCTCTCTGAAATGCACTCTAATGCCTGGGACACCTCTTCATCTTCATAAGAAAGCCGGCTACTTTGACTTCTCTCAGCAGGAAGAGTGCATCTAAAGGAGTTCCGCCCTTTGGGCTCTTTTTTTATTGTGTTATCAGAACTTATTTCCTCATCTGGAGAATAAACAAGAAGGTGTTATGAGGATGTCTGTGTTTGTATTTTGCCTCTAAAATCGTAATTTCTTTCTCTTGCTCCTCATAAAGGTGCTCAAAAGTACTGATTGACATAAAGGGCTCATAGGAGAAAACGCTACTTAGTTTGAAGCATGTAGCTGTTTCCCAGGCATCCTAACTTAATGAACAGTCACACGGCGTTTTTCATCTGGGATTAGTTTAAATCAGATTATATTTTGAATTAGTGGATAGAATCTGTAATAATTTTACAGATTTTGCTCTTGTCCAGTAATAAACAATCAAGGTACTCCTCACTGTTACTGAATTCTCCCAGTCTGTCCTCCTGTCTGTGCTCACTGGGTTAGGGCTCCCGTTCACTCTGGTGCTTGACGTGCAAATAAAACAAAGACTGTGTTTGCTGAATATTTTGTATTGACCTATTCCAAACCAGACCTTCTTGCCATTTCCTCTACAGACAAGTTTTTTAGTGCACAGTTCAATATATTATTTCATTTGATACAGGTTTCCTCAAGAGAATGGCAGTGATTTATGGCTGCTCCTGAGTCACTGTTGATTTTGCAGCAACAGACAAACTGTAGTGAATAAAACCAGACTATTATTCATTGTCCAGGTATGGTGATTCTTTAATTTGTAAGGAAGATACAGCAAACCAGAGTAGCTTCCACTTATTGAGGTAGTCTACGCCCTTCTAAAAGGCAGTGGAAGTATGTTGGCCAAACTGGGGATGATATGAAACAAAACAAACATATGTATTCAGAAAACAAAACCAAATCCATTCCCTAATCCTGAATAATGATGTCAAGTACTATCACTACCACTGGATACAGAGAGTATTTTTTCTGTGTATTCACAGATACATATATATGTTTAATATTTTTCTTCATTCCCTGGCTAAGAAAAGATAAAAACTTGACAAGCCCTGCAATAAACAACACCAATCAGGCAACAAGCCAGTTTCAAATATTTTTAAACATTGTTAGCTACATTTTTCAAATTTGATAGGAATCAAAGAAGTCATATAAACATCAAGCTCCTGGATACCTTTCCAAATACTTCAATTTAATTTAGCTATTACTGCGTGAGAAGAGTTGCTAAGGGTGTGTAAGACAGTTATTGTATTGAAATATTCATACTGCTTTGTTGTGCATGTTGGATGAACTGTGTGTCAGAAACATGAACTTGTACATTATATGCTTTACTACTGTTTCACAATCCTCAAAAAAATCATTAAACATTCCCTCATTTCATTTTTTTTCACTACTACTACTATTTGCATTTCCTTGACATTTAAATAAGATTGAAAATTATTTGCATTTGAGAGTGAGAGAACCAATCAAGGGCAGTTGTAGAGATTAATCACTCAACATTTTCATATCTAGACGAGGAAATGCTTTAGAATATATCATAGTAGAGTACAACACTCCCTGTAGGGGTGGAATGAATGAGTTTAACAGTCTTTGTTTCTTTCTTTTCCCCATGAATTTTTAGGAGGGAAATTTTGTGAAAAACTCGTGTCCATGTAATTCTCTGAATTTTATACAGCCTTTGAGAGGAGAATTCCCATCATAATTAGTGTTTCAAAAGCATTTCCAAAGCCACCTGGAGTCATCTATTTTATAAATACACCTGACAAACTAGCCTTTAATGTTATATTCCGTGCCCCCCCCCCTCCCCCCCCCCTTAATGGAATAAAACATTAAATCTGCCATTTTAGAAAGCAAGTTCTTTTCCACGTCATTTTGCTTTTATTCTATGAAAATCACACTGGAAAAGCCTCTTATGCTGTTCTTCTGTTCACCAGAGAAGCTAAATGTAGAAATCAAAGTGTATTAAGTAGCATTATGTGCTAACCTTAAATGACTGCAAACTACTGATACGCTTTCACTTATTATCTCTCCGGGACATCTGTCAATATTAATACGGTAAATGGCTAAGCAATCATCCCTAGTAAGTAAGTATCAGATCCAAATGCATAACCCTTCAAGCAATTAAATGAAAGCTTAGGGATAGATGATTAACATACCATTATTTTTAATTACATTATTTATGCCCATTTTTACTTTACGAAAATTAACAGGTGTTTAAAAAATAAACAACACGAATGGGCTCAAATTCTTTGGGACATTCTTTTGTTTCATTTGCCAGTAGAATTACCTCAGAAACAAGCGAGTGGGACTCTCCAGTTGTTTATTCATAAGCGCTACATTAGGTCAATTCATTTTACTGAGAGGTTAGAGAAGAGTGCTGTTGGACTCTCTTTTCCACTCCGCCACAGATTTGCTGAACGACTTTGGGTGAACCAGTCAATCTCAGCACGTCTTGTCTATGGAAAATAAATATAAGAATCAGTAGTACAGAACAAGATAACACACAGATAATGGAGTTCGCTCATTTCTTTATCAAAAATGGAGTCTCGCATACATACCAGACAATGTAAGTTTACTCACTTTTGTATCTACCATTACACCCAAGAGAAAAAGCTGTGAGATTATTTACTGATAATATTAAGGCAAATACAGAGGATAACGTGGAAGTAAACACTGAATATTCATGCTATCTTCTGCATGCTCACTGCAGACTCACAAAAAGCAGAAAGAAAAATATCAGAATTTTAATAGTTAGTAACAACTTTATAAAAAATTTAAGATACCATAATGACAAGCCCATTAGAATCTGGTGTATTTGAATCAAATTTAATAGTCTGGGAATACACCTTTTACTACTGTCTTCTGAATAAGGTCATTATTTACTTCTCATAAGCACTTTATCATCAGCTGGCATTGAAACGAATCATTATCACTCTTCCCATTTATGCAGATTGGGCCCTCTGCCCCTCAAAGTAAAAGAACATCATGGGATATCATCACAAACTTGTTATTTCAACTTGAAACATTCTGTGGAAAATAGCTGGCAACTTGAACCAAGGTATATCACAGACTATAAGCAGAAGGTTTAGTCATATAACATCAAAAAGAAGCTTGTCTGAAGAGGCTTCAGATGCGTTGGTTCTTTGATGTCTTATACAAGAGTGTCCAGCTGCTTGTTCTCAGTTTCATAGACATCGTGAAGTAAACAGGTTATAATATGAATCGAACTTTATAGGTAACCCATTGGGAATATTTTGGACTGTCATCATTATATGAAATGTCTACCTGCTTTTAAGAAATTTTAGCTATAAATTGGCAGCAATAACTACTGCATGTACCAAGTAGCTCTATGCATATATATAAGCTGATGTAGTTCCTGTCCAAGATTTCCTCCAACTTTTGTATCTAAAACAATGGAATTTTTCAACTAAATGCCTACTGTAGTTGCTGACCAGCACTGGAGAATGATAAAGGGTATAGTTGCCAATATAAGCAATACGATAGTTCTGATCCTAGGCATGCTGGCTCAGCACCATCTTTTGTGGGGAAGACTTGCTTTTAGGATAGAGAACTTGTTTTACCAGTAATTGTCAGAGTGTACTGATGTCTCTGTAAAAAACACAGGATAGGACAAGTTAATGCCACCTTCACTATTACCACCAGCACACCATTCAACCCAAAAGGTGAGGGACTCCAGGACCTGCTGCTGCTTGGAAAATGTTTTGTGGCAGGGGTACGACCTGCCAGATACTAGCCACAGGATCAGTAGAGCGAGTGGTGGCTTTAAAACAAAGGGTAAGGGAAGGGACAATAACCATGGTGGCTGTGCGTGGGAAACAACAAAAGTTGAGTCAAGTTTTGTCTGCTCACATCTGTCTCGCCTACTAGAGGGCAGTACTTTTCATACTGGGGTTAAGGATGTTGCAAGGGGGGTGGAGGACACACAGAGGATGGACAGGGAAAGGGTAGCAAGATAGGATTGGTGAGAACTGACAGTACAACCTGTCTGTAACCTTAAATATTCAAGCTCTGCTGCTACAACAGTTAGCTGTAACCCTTTAAGCTTTCCCTTTGAGTAAATGAGATTTCTTTCTGTGGCTCTAGTCCCAGTAAGCCTTGCTACTATTTGCTTCATTATAGAGGGAAGCTGGAAAAATATTTGTGAAGTTTATGACAAGTTTGGACAATGTAAACTGCTGGATAATAGCTTAAACTAGTCTGTTTGATGAATATGGTCGTGTCAAGCAGTGTGTGACTAACATGAAGCTGTGAGAGTGGCAGGGAAATAAGATATCAGGGACAAAGTGGAGGTGGCTTTCAATCATGCTGGAAAATATGACATCCCTTCTCAAACATGTTATTTCTCATTAAGTGTCTTTTGACATTCCCCAAGCATTAATACATCTGTTGAGAAAATGGCACTTGTCCTGAGGACAAAAGAGAATGTCAGTTTTGAACAGCAAAGGCTGGAAGACTACTTAGTGTCAGTAAAGATTGCTGTAAATTTTGGAAAGATAAACGCCTTCAATAAATAAGTGTTTTCCGAGGAGGAGAAAAATGGTGTTTATGCAGAAATACCTAATTATGGTAGTCTGAAAAGTTTCATCTTTTTAAAGAAATCTCTGGAAAGTAGTTTCTTATATTGAAACATGAAATGATCATAAAAGCTTACTTTGCAATTTTATCTGATCAATATGAGGAGTCCTTATGAAGGACAACATTCTATAGAATTAAAGATACAAGAGGTATATTAGATCCTAGTGTTCACATCACAAAAGCGTGTTCTTTAGAAGTAGGTTTTCTACAGTTACAAGATGTTTGGGTGGATTCCTTTTTCTACCAGAGCTAGAGCAAAGAATTAAAAGAAATTGCTAGGCAAATCTCCAGGATTTGTTTTGGGGTTTTTTGAGGAATTAATTTTTCAGAACTTAGAAATATCTGGCAAGTATTATTACTGTCAACAATTTATTCACTCCTTACAGGGAATAGGGAGCGAGCTAGAAAAATGTGCAATATGGCAACATAAGGAAGAATGAAGTCAGTAGGATATTTTACATACATTGAACATGTATTTGAAAGTATGTAAGGTTACATAATTACACAGATCAGAGTAATAGTTTCCCTTTAAATAAGTCTGTTGATGTCAATTTGTCACTAATCGAATAGTTCTAGTTACCTTGTCCGTGCAAAGTTTTAGCAGATTTGAAGACATGGAAATAAATTGCCATGACACAAAATGAAGGAAGGAACTGTTGATGTCATGACTGAAGAAAACTCTTGCAAAGCTTTTTTATGCATTGAGTGTCCTGATTTTAACATGAAACATGGCAATGGGTTCAGTATAAATCTACCAGATGTCCAGGAGGAACACTAAGGAAATCGTTACTGATGACAACTTGCAATAGAAAACCATACAAATTAACATGCAGTGGAGTGTTCGAGGGGTTATAAGCCACATGTAATAGATAAATTAATTTGACCAGAGACTTGTCTACTTAGAACATTTGAGAATAGTTTATGCAAAGAATCTGTCATTTAGAATTTCAGTCCTTATTTTTAGCGATTTACCATTTGCATAAGAACATATAACATTTAGAATACTCGTTACTACACTTCATACTGGCAAGCGATAGTAGGCAAGAACTGGTTATTACGTGAGCCTGTGGATCAGTTCCTGCTTTACTAATAAAAATGTATTTCATATTTAAAAGCTCAGAATTTTTGCCTAACCATTATTGTTCTATTTTTAATGAATAGTAAACGTAATCATATCAACTCAAAATGTATTACATTGTTTTTGATGAACATTCAAGGTTCCAAAGTCTAACCTCAGCTAAGAGGCTTTACACCCCCAATTGGAATAATTTCCTGCTTCTTTTAAACGGGCCATTTATAGAGAGAAAGGACAGCTGCTCATTCAAATAGCAACTTTACCGAAACCAAGGCAGAACAAAAGCTAAATTAATATAACTTCTGCTTAAAACCCAAGCTGTCTCTGTTTCTAGAAAATAGAAGTCCAAGACCAAAGTTAAATAGTCTGCTGTCAACGCTTCTAGTACTTAAATTTCTTTCTATATATCCACAGATTTCAAGGGGCAATCAGCACAGAAAACTTAGCAGCTGAGCGTACAGACGTCATTGTTCTGCAAACACAGATTGTTATTGTCATACTGAAAAATGTCTGCTAAATAATGAAACGGTCCATTTTAGAAAAATGTTTCTGTCTAGATGGCTCTTCTCAGATTACCGTAAGCTCTAAACTCCAGTCATTTTTCATTTTTTTATGATTCAAATGTAACTTCTTCCTTTCCCTGGTAGCTTATTATTCTACCATATGTGGGCCATATTTGTATATTGCAATTAAGCATAATTCCTGTTAGATATGTTTCTACTCTTAACATATGCACATAATAGAATTTACTTATGTGGCAAAACTACAGTGAAGTAATGCAAAAGTTTCAATTACTTTAGCGCGTAAATTACAATTACAGTGAAAGAGACAGAGTAAGAGAAATAGATTTTACCCTGAACATTTTCAGACCTGAGACTACAGGTTCTGGAGGAGACAGTTCTTTATACTTAGTGGTGGATCTACAGACCTCAAAGTTTTGATCATTCAGAGATGAAACTACTATAACTCAGCCTGGGGATTCAGCTGTGTGTGATCCAAAGCCTGTCTTTTTAAAACACAGCTTTCTGACCTTGGCTCGTTAAGCTGTAAGAGGGAACAAAAGCTAATTCTACACAAGAAAGAACAGATAGAAGCAGAGATGGCAATAGTTAGTAACTCAAGGACTTGAGAGAAAAGCATCAGTATGAAATGATATAAAAGCCTTGGAAAAAAAGTATTCAGTTGGACACAGCAGTGCAGCAACACTTTGACCAACAGAGAACACCCCTTCACCTCCTGTCTAATGACTGCCTTACCAGCAGACTTATGACATACCTGCATTATGAGCATACAAAGGTTTAACCTGGTAGTTATGACTAACTAGTAGTTATTGCTACCTACTCCCTCTGAATATTAATTAATAAATAATTGCTGTGGGCTCCTAAGCCGTGTACTATGCTAGCAAAATTTCTTTATACACAGTAGAAAACACTCAAGGAACACCTGAAGGTTATGCCATGGTTCAGACTTACCTCTGCATTATAAGATTTTCAAAAATTCTTATCAATTTAGCTACCTATTTCTACTACAGGTTAATTAACCTTGCAGATCTGACATTCCTATGTTGCTTAAAAAACCTCCTAGGATGTGTTTTTAATTTTAACTGATTTTTTTTAAATTATTCTAAGGTTTGCAAATGCTCATTCAATTTAAGTAGCACATCTATTTTATGGACAAAGGAACTGCTATCAGAAGAAAAAGATCAAACAAATTTGAACTGGTTTTAACATTTCTGAGCATTAGGCCTTAAGAGACTTGGAAAAAGGTCAGTAGCTGAACTAAGAACATCAAACAGGAAATCTTTTACCAGATGCAGTCATCTGCAGTCACAAGCGTGTCTTTCATAAACTACTATAGTCTTTTTAAAAGTGACTTGTTCTTTGCCTCTGCTATTTCTAATGGAAATCTGTTCAAGAAAGCTATGTTTATGATGATTAAAAACCTTCTAATTTCCATCTTAAATTTATTCATAGACATGTTTGTTCTTATGCTGACATTAAATTTCTTCTTTGAATTCAGTCAAAACTGATGAATCGACAGAGAGCCATCATTTCTTTCTCAGCTTTCATTTTTCTAGACTAAACAAGCCAAGTTGTCTTTTGTGAAATAAGCTTTACCTTCTCAGTCTTCTTAGTTGCCCCTCCAAACATTGGTTAAATTTATAATCTCCCTTGAACATGCATAAGCAAAATTTTGTAGAGCTGTACAATAGCGTGGAGCTTTACCCATGAGAAAATTAGTTTTTCTGTCTGTCAACCTTTTTTTCTTATACTCCCAAAAAAGATTTTGCCTTATCAGTCCCAGGAATTGTTCAGGAAGATGGAGATTCATTTAATATATATAGTAATTCATACATTACACCCCATTATTGTTAAACCTATTTTTTTGGAAGTTGATAAGGACATGCATGCCAACTCCATCTCCTTCCAGGGTACTAAAAGTACATTGTATGTAAGCCAACTCCAGTTTGACACACCTGGTTGATTATGGTTTCTGTCTCAAAATGACATTTCAGTTCAACTACTGGGCTGTCCAGTTGTTAGTGTGCACTCTGATCCTTGTCCAGTACCAGACTGGTTCTTGTCCAGTAAGTTCAGGGAAAAAAAAAAAACAAAAAAACAAAAAAACAAAAAGAGTAATTTTGTCTATCCAAAAGAGTTTCAGTTCAGGTTCAGACTGCAAAAAACCTTTCCCCATAAGGACAGTCAAACATTTGAACAGGTTGCCCAGGGAGCCTGTGTAATCTAGATCCCTGGAGGTTTTGAAGACCAGACTGAATAAAACCCTGAGCAACTTGATTTGATGTCAGAGCTGATCTTCCTTTGAGCACTAGGTTAGACTACAGATCTCCCGATGTTCCTTCTAACCTGAGTTATATTACAATCCTAAGTATTTGGTTAGTCAATGGATCTCAGAATTGAATTAGTACATTCCATGATATAATGAATATGAATATATTAAAATAATTACATTGAATCATTAAATATGAAATTAAATTTAAATTAAGATTTAAAACTCCATTATTATTAGATGAGGCATATGGATGGATTTTAACTCTGGGGTTTGTTTCCTTTCCAAAGAATCATTTATGGATTGTATTTTAATCCCATTTCTCTTTAATCACATCCCTTTCTTATAAGAATAAAAAATAAGAATTTATTTTGTTCATAAATTAATGAAGTAAATTTAGTCATACTGATTATTATGGAAGTGGCATGACTTCCATGGAATGGATGGCTGAACTAGCTAGGATTATGCAGTTTGGAAAAGAGAAGACTGAGGATGAGATATACTAAAGGTCTACACAGCATAAGGGACATGGGAAGAATAGATAAGAATGAAATGAGCATCACCTTCTGCAGTGCAAGAACTAGAAGGTATCAGTTAAGGCTAGTGGGAAACAATTCCAAAAGACACAAAAGAAGGTGATTTACCACACAACTGAAGGCTGAAATTTATAACTCTATGCCAAAGCACGCTAAGGTTGCTAACCATTTACACGGATTCAGGGGGACACTGGACAATTTAATGGAATAAATGGAGGTGTTTACTCAATACACACATTACACATCCAGCTACTATGCTTACCCCGTTTTTGCATTTTTCCCTAGGCATGCCTTTACATTTGCCAGAGACAACTGAGGGCTTCACAGATAGAATTCTTTTTAATCTGTGGCCCTGTGCTTTAGGCAGTAATCTAATCCTTGGTCTATAAGAAGCTTTTACAAATAAATGTTGAATGTTAACCATAAAAATTAGAACATTTGTTGTATTTAGTATGATAGCATGAATTTAGAACTAGGGAATCCTGAAGATAAAACTCTGTCTGCCAATGAGTTGAGCAGTGATTAAAACATTCAGATGTATCTTACATAAAACAGGAAAATTAAGTACAAACATTTTTTGGTAGAGGAGAATGAAACCATTCTTGTATCTGTCTTTTTGATCTTTGGTCAAATATTTAAAACTATTCATAAGCAATTACCGTTGTAGCAAGTGATTGGTACACATAAAAAACTTCAACTGTATGACTACAAGCTGTACATTAGCAGTCAGGAGAAGATGCTGTCAGAGGCTACATGTGTGATCCTCCATTTATGATAGCATTGAGAGTCTTCTAAAGCAGCTGAACAGCCAGAAGTGGACCGAAGACCCATGTCAAACACAATAGTCTTTTAAGTCTTCACATTCTATTATCTGATTTTCTTACTGTACGGGTGTTGTGAATGAAAATATCTCACATGGTTATGATTTAATAACTAAGATTTATTAATAGTGTGAGGTGGATCAGAATGTTGAATTTTAGCAAACAACGACTAACCAATCTAAAGATTAACAAGGTGATTTGGTAGAATATATTATGATTAAAATAGTGACTTAATTACAGATTTGAGAATTACAAGATTCACGCTAACTTACTACAATGTATTCTAAATCAAAATGTATATATATGTATAAACACACAAGACACAGACACGCACACACAGAGACAGTGTGGAAATATTTAGATATCCAGTGAAATATATAAACTCTTGGGAAGGCAAATGTGCATATTCAGGCATACAGATAGGTAAAGAGATGGATGGAAGAGGCTAGCTTATAGTTAAAATTTCTCTCTTCTCAAGTTTGAAGCAAATATTCACAATGCATCAGCATTCCTCAATGGGTAATAACAGACCCTTGAGAAGTCTGATTTCACCCTGAACTTCCATCAGCTTTGTGGGCAGACAATCTTCAAACTTCGAGAAGTCTGAGCCTGAGAGTCATCCCAGCTCAGGGGAGATGCTGGTCACAACCTGCCAAGATCCAGGAGAGCTCAAAGGGTCTCGCTTAGGATCACTATTTATAGGGTCCGAGATAATCAACTTTCATCAGGTATTCTTCCATTTCAGCCCAATTCGGATGGTGGATTATTCTGGTAGTTTCTACCAGTAGCGCAGGTCTAGAACTTGCTAGATCTTGGAGTTCTGGTACCACCCCCTTTTGGGCCACAATCAAGTACAGATGTACTAGGCTGTCAGGAACAATTGGTAGTTCTTATTGTTCTTTAAATGGTAAGAGAGTGGGGCAAAACCCAGGTGGGCTAAGGGAGTGACTTAACGCTCTGGTCCCCTGCCTTTGTCATTGTTCTCAAACGGTAGGAGAGGAGGGGGCAGGAACCAGGTGAGCTTGGTCAAGTGCCTTTCCCAAGCCATTTGAGCTGGCATGTTGTCCTTTCCCAAGCAACAGGGAGGTAGGAATCAGGACCGTGAAGGGAGTGCCTTTATGCTCTGATTCCCTGCCTTTCCCTATTCACCTGGGGATGGAATGTGACCTCATGAGGGGAAAACCACACTAAGCACTGAGTGGCCTAAGAGAGGGGGGTTTGCACCACCTCAATGGGCATAGCAGCTGATGTTGACATGAGAAGTGTCAAGAATGTTAAATCCAGATTATCTAGGACAATACAGTAAAAAACTTTGGGTATCTTCATGGTTGTCAATATCTGTCCAGAGCTTTACAGCAACATCAGGGAAAGAAGTCAGGTATCACAAGCTGCCACATAAGTACAAAATCTGAAGCTACCTACGAGCTTTCGAGTCCTAGAAGGCAGTGGTGTAGCCCTCATTTCAGTCACTGGGGCAGATAAACAATACTCAGGTGTCTGGAAATCAAACAATTCAACCTCTATCATTTGAAAAAGTTTATTCCTAGACCAATTGAAGGAGGAAATTATATTTCTACACATTCCAGAGGGAAAAAAATAAACCAGGTCTTCAAATAGTTAATTTAATAGTGTTAAAACAAATTCAGCGATATAATGAAAATTAATTAATAAGAACTAGGTCCACTGTTTTCTAAGTTTGTTTCACAAAGCCTGGAACAGTTTTACATTTAAAACCAAATTGTATACACTTTCAAGTTTAGACATTTCTATGGCTCATCTAGTTATGTGTAGGTGTCGGCAGTTCTGTGTGCTGGTTTTTGCTGGAACAAAGTATTTATAATTCATAGATGTTTGAAACATAACATTTATATAGCACTTCTGGAGCAGATGCCACAAAAAGCTTAATTAAATATAAGATCATACAATTAAAAGGCAAAGCCAAATGAATAAACCTTAAAGAATACTTTAAACCCTCCAACTGAGAGCCCTAGAAGTACAGATGCAGTATGACATGAATATTGCACAGGCAAGTTACAGGAAAAGTACAGCCTAGTAATAGGCAGACAAAAATATTGTAAGAGCAGTTATTAATATGCAACATCTTGTATTTCAAAGTACTCTACAGCACTCTACAAGTTCTCTCTGAATAGGTAGGAACCATTTCAAATTCTATTGAAATGAATGTCATAATATATGTTTTTAATTTGCCAACTCCTTTAGTGGCAATTATTTATGATGATATTCTATAGCATTCTAGTGAATGCAATCTATTATATTTTTGAAAAATGAGACATCAAGACACCATCTGCTATTGAATGTGTACTCTAAAGTGGGGATATACAGCAAATTATCCTCGCAATTATAACACGTACAGTTTAGCATAAGGTAGAATATCAAGGTCTTCTAATCCATTTGTTTAAAAGAAAAAAAATGTATCTGCGGAGTTAATGTGAACTGATTCAGCCTAACAGCTTCAAATAAGCAGATTCCTAACCCCTAAAACCAACGTGAATAACTGAAATAAAGGACAACTTCTCCTCTCTAACAGTAGCTACTCCTACATTTGTTCCAAACAGCAATGAGATTTTTTTTTCAGCTTTCAGTGTGGACTTGCATATTTGTATTAGATGGCCACTAGGGATTACTGAACTCATCAAGACTGAATAGTACAATGTTCTCCCTTCAAATCTTTTCAGCAAAAGCTTAGATAATTTTCACAAGCTTTGTGCAAATTTCCTTATTTCCATGTATTTGCTATTTCTGTGTAAATGAACTTCCTTTTTCTAATGTTGGTGAGGAAGTAATTAACAAAAAGCTTTCTGAAGAGCTCTTGATGGAAAGTTTCCATCTTAATATGATTATTTCAGCTGTCATTGATCAAATGGCCTATTTTTCTGAAGTTTCCAGGTCACTAATGAAGGTTCAAGAAGTCAAAAATAGCAGAGAAGATTTGGGTACATATTTGTTCTATAAATTGATTGTGAGCTTGTTTCACCATGCAAAATTTGTGAATGAAAATCAGAAAAATTTTGGCGTATGAGGTACCAGGAAGAAATAAAAGTTTAAGTAGAAGTAAGCATTAAGAGTGTGCCTTTCAATTCTTCCTATTTCTAACCAGATGGTTGTTGCAATATTTTTTGACTCAAGAAAAGAGCTGTGGTGTCTTGAATCACAGCTGCAGCAAGGCTGTCTTACAGAAATACAGTGGAGGGGGAAGAAAGCAAATATGTGCATTTGCTTGCTGAAAAGGATACATTATGTGTCAACTTAAAACCAAAATTTTCTTAGGACATTTTGCTCTGGTTTTATGTCACTGTAAATATTATCTGTGTTCCAAGTGACATTTATTGCACTTCAGAGATCTGAAAACATAGAACATTTTTGTTTCCTGACTAGCAGTGGCACATGATATATGTCATTCTCCCTGTTTTCTTGATAGCTGTTTTGAGACCAATTTGGATTTACTGAAAGATCACAGCAACACATAAAGGATTCCATTTTTGTGCAACAGGAAGGGAGACAAGAGGAGGTCATGAGGCTGGATAGCAGTGGGAACGTTAATACTTCTGCTCATAATTTCAGTCTTGTGCAAGATGGTATGAAATGTCCCCTGACACACATGGGCTGCTCTGCATTTGTACTACTTCCTCTAAGTGAAGCCCACAGCCGTGAAGAAGGTTAACTCCATCCTCTGTGAAGCTTTAGCAGGAAAGAACACCTGTGAAGTTACCCTAGGAGTAGTTTCCATAAATGAGCAACTCAATATTTGTATTAGTTTTCACATACTTACTGACATGAGTTTAGAATTCAGACACACAGTAAGGATTTCATTCTGTCATCTCCTCCCATTCGGTTCTAACAAGACTACTGTTAGCATAATGTACTGTCAATACAAATCACATAATGGACTGCAGCAAATCAAACCCTGATCCTTCCTTCCTAGTGGTGCATCCATCAATACCCTAGATGTCCAATCTAAGCAAGTTACTAAATAAAACGCTTGTCCAAGCCACAGAATCACAGGATCACTGAGGTTGGAAGGACCTTGTGAAGTCTTCTAGTTCAAGCTTCAGGAGCCTGTTCTCCACACATTATATTTAAATTAAATTAGTCACCATCTGAATAAAAATTTACTACTTGCTTCAAGACAATTTTAACCACACTTTTCAAAGGAAAATACTATATCAGAGATGAAATAAAGTGAAAATGCTTGGCTCTAATTATGTATTATGTGTGTTCAATCAAAATATTATAATGCAATCCTATTAGACTTCCAGCACAACAGCCTAGCTTTTTAGTTAAGGTTGATGGAACTGATACTTTTACTCTCGAAGAAGCCCATAATTCAATGTCTGATATCAGCCAAAATGGTGGCTTTCAAACATGCATCACTTTTACTTAGCCCCTACTACTGATGTAATAACTCACAGATGACAAAACAGACTATGGACAAAAAATACTCTGCCAGGTCTATCGAAAGAATTTCTAACTTTACAAAACTTTCATCAGGTGTCAATAGAGAAAAAAATATGCTTTTCAAGTGTCCTAAAGGGCTGTGGACATCTGTTGTCCTGTAGAGGTAGACTCGGAAAATTAAATGATTTCTTCCAAGTCAGAGGAAAAGTGTGTAAAGGATCAGCTCTCTCCTCTGCACAGTCTAACCACCACATCATTGTTTTAACATATTTTTCTATAGCACATAAGGCAAAGGGAACATTGTCTACACAAATTCCATTCTGAAGAACTGTCTAAGCATTTTGATTCATATGAAGATGTAATGATATCCCAAAGATTGAGGTCAATCCAGTCATTCTCACAGCATTTGGGAAGCTGCACTTCCAGTAAGCAAAACTAAGCTTTCTGTCAAATCTTTAATACTCAACAAAAATTGCATACTCAGCTATTCAAGGAAAAATGTTAATTCTTTCACTGTGTTCTATATTCGCTGCTGACCTTCTCACCACCTTTCTCTACTTCCCCCGTCCTCCTCCTTTTCTAGCTTAGAGCAGGGAATCTGATTGCATTCCTCATTATATGTTAATATTTAATCATTTTACATTATATGTAACAATCACTGACCTGTCCAGGCATTTAAAGTGTGATTAACCATTTATCTTCTGGTAGAAGGTAGAAGGACATAAGCAACTACCATCCCAATTTTGTATCAAACACCACCTGAAAATATATAACTCTATTCTGTCCCAGGCATTACATTATGCCAGTCTAAAACTGCACCTTTCTCTACCACACTTAGTACCACTAAATACTGAACAAGCTTTAAGTCAAAACCTCTATCAAAAACATACATAAAATGTAAATACTTCCTCTATATCACATACAACCAATAAAACAGGCAAAATACTTTAAATAGTGTTCGTATCGCTTTAAGCATTATGAAAAACTATGTACTGGTGGAAAAAGCAGCTATAAAGCTCCACTGTGGTATTTCAGTAGTGCAAGGGGAGAAAAACCGTATCTAGATATAAGAATTTAAAAACTCCGAGATTATTTGCTCATTGCCCTGAGCTCTCAGACACACTGATACTGACAAAGCCAGATGTCACGTTACTCCATACACCAAGCCCGACTAGCACAACCTAGCTTTTATCATCTGATGTTCAGGACTAACTGTAGGGATTCTAACAGCAAAGACCTGACTTAAATTAAATGCAGAAATCACTTTAAGCGATGTTACAACATCACGTAGAGTACAGAATCAAGGACTGTCTGCACTTCTGAGGTTGTGTGACAGCAAATAGGAAAGGAAACAACCTGGGAATTTTTCTCTGGAGAAATTATATGGGAATAAAAGAAAAGCAGACACATTAGGACATATTACATGAACCTTTTATACATATATAAGGAATAGTAGGAAGACTTTGGAATTTGAATTGTTACTGCTTTGCTGTGTTTCTATTGCAAAGGAGCCTAAAACCATGAGAAAATATGGTAGCACAAAATAACATTAAGAGTTTGTTCATTTTGGTAACTCCTTTCAGCATGCAGTGCATCCAAAACAGCTTGATATTTGCCATGAGAAATAATAGCAACTTAGTTACAGGAGTAAAATAAAAAAATGTTCAGTGAGCTCTCTCCTAAGAATATTCATGAACAAAAATAATTTATCTGTACCATCCTGTTCAGAGCAGGTGGAGATCAGACAGAGAAGCAAATGTATTATCATATAATCATATATTACTTCACTTACCATAGCTTTTGATAAGCAAATTGTTAGTTAATTAGACATGCTCTGTTCCCACCTGTTGCGGCAAAAGGAGCTTTCTAGATGCACAGCTTGCTAAAGCATCCTCTGACTCTGCAGAGGATATGGCTGATCCACTGGCAACACATTGCTGCCACCAGGGTTACACCTTTCTTACTTGGCGTTCTTCCTTTTAGGTTTGACGATGAGTAGGCAACATTTGTTACACCCTCCTAGTGCAAAACCATCATGCATGTCACTTAAAGATGTGACAAGTTTTTGCCCCAGGAGCATGACCATGGAACAGGTTTAGTGTGTGAGCTACTCTTAATATATTGCTCTGTGATGTCAGTCTACTTGTTTATGAATGTGTAGCTCTTAGTTCAATTAAAATACGGAAGATATGTATTGAAAACATGAAAAGAAAATTTCAATGAGACATGTAACTCAAATTGAAATTTTTTTCCAAAGATTTATAATCTGAATGAACTCTCCATTTCTAATAAACAATGTGAAAACACTGTTAAAGTGCCCAGACATCATGACAGAACTGGTACCCATCTTAAACTGCAGATAATCTACAGCAGGTGAGAGTTGGATCAAGTTTTTTTCAAGTGAGAAAGTTGTAACTTTTAAAATGTCCTTATCTTTGAAAAAAAAAAAAAACAAAACACTTAGTGAAGTCAAATATAGATGTAATTAGATATATGTACATTTAAAAAAAAAAAAAAAAAAAAAGCTTGAAATTAAACATTCAAACCAGAAATTGTTTGTTACTTCAGGTTTTAAAAAGCATTAGTTTGGTTTTCCCCACCTTCCCTATATCCTACTTGATTAAATTTATATAGTTTGACTAATTCAAATTGATTTTCTGCTGTTTTTTATTTCCAATACCTAGCTATACTATTCTAGTTTTCTTAGATTCTTCAACTTTTCACAATTAACTTTTGTTCACATGGAAAACATTGTGAAAAAAATGAAAAAGATAATACCTTAGATTAAGTGAAAACATACAAAACTTTACCCTTTTAAATGTTTTCAAATTTTAAAAATAAAACTTCATTCTGTTACTAATTAGATTAAATATTTTTTGGAAGAAAACTTTAAAATTCACAGAAAAATTCACAGGACTCAGTTTTAATGGAGACTCTCTCTGCATGCAGGAAGAACATGTTGGCAAGGGTAAGGAAGGAACATTTTCCCATGTTGGAAAGGGCAAAGAAGTTTGCCTGAACTTAATCAAAAGTAACAATGAAAAAAAATTTTGGACCTGTAGTCTCAAGTCACTCATGACATTATTCCAGAAACCACATCTTTGTGTGAGTGCATAGGAGAGAGGGTTGGGTGGTATATAAACCTTAAAGTGTATGGAGAAATAGCCTGCCAAATCCAAATGCAAACAAACATTTTAGTTTATATTTGATGACCCTTTCCCCTCCTTTAAATTTCAGATTTCCTTGTATCTACTTAGTATTTTTAGTTACCCTCTTTCAATCATACAATCAATACTTCTCTTTTAATTTTTAGCCGATATATATCCAAGTAATACTGAGAAAAGCATATAGATAAGCAAGCAGGAGATAGTCAATGTTTTTAAAACCAATTTACAAGAATTAAGTTGCTAATGTTTTTGTGCTCCTTTTCTGTAGATAGCCAACCACTTAAATTTTAGTGACAAAACGGTAATAATGAGCAGATTTAAATATCACTCGTGAAAATAGAATTATATATTCAGTCAAATACATTCCTAACAGAAATGTCTCTGTCCACAGGTATCCAAAGAAGAAAAGCAATTAAATTAAAAAGAAGCTTTATAACTCTGGGCAGTAATTCTCATTCCTACAGAAGCTAACAAGATTTTCCTCATGGTTGTAGAAAATTTAGAAGTAGGCAGTAGGTTGGCAGGGAGGCTTAGTGGAGTCTTAACCTGGGAGAACCTTTTTTTTTCTCTTTGAGGGAATTGACAGTCCCAGGAAACCAGTCACGGGAGGATAAAAAATACAGGTACACTGAAGTACAGCAAATTTGAGGGTTTAGCCCTCCTGTACATCACTTTCAGTGAAAGGACAATTCTCATCTATAAGAAAGGCTGTAACTTCAATTACCTGGGAACTTAAGTGCTTATTAGTCAGATTAACAATGCATTTGAAGGAATAACTTTGGTAAAAACTATGTTTGCCTGGCTTCAAAGAGATGAAAGGTAAGGCAATGCAGATATTTATTCTCTACAACAAATCTGGCAATAAACAACGTGTGATGTTTTTGCCTGTTCAAACTAAATTTTGTTCAGACTTTTTTACTGGTGCTTTCAAAGGAGAAATAGATGAGCAGCACATTTATTCTTCTGTTGCAAGACAAGATTTCTGTTCTAAATTTGCAAGTTGAATGTTTCATCCAGCTTCTCCAAAATTTATGACATTTATGAAGTCTGATAAGTATGTTTTTCACAAGTTGTTGTTTTTTTTTTTCCTACAGATTTTGTTGTTGCCTATTACTTTCAAAGGATAGGTCATATTTGAGTTACTACCATAGTACTCGGAGGAACATTGAAAGAACAAACAGATGAAGAGAAACTTAATCTAGAGTGGCTGGGTATGTTACAAATTTGTTGTTCTGCATATGCCTTTAGAATTGGAATAAGCAGTAATTAAAACGTTCTATTAGACAGTGACTAGGAATGAGAATTAGAATGAGTGAAGGATTCAGATGAAGAGATAAAAAAACTACATTTAATAGTTGTGTATTCAGTGAGTATGGTCTCCCTCCCACGGGCATTACAGGTTCCTTCAGAAAACTGGATTATAATCATGTGATCAGAGATTATATTATAATGCACACCTACAAGGTAACCAAATTAAAATAAGGTTAGTTCTGGTATTTAACTTGAGCATCTTTTTTGAACATTAGTAGGTTTTTATCTTTAACTGTGATTATTATATTAGCTAGTGTGCAAAAAAGCAAGAAGGGACTGACAGGCTTTCTCTATTCTAGATGCGTTAAAAGCCATGAAGCTGCAGAAGAGTGGGAGGCATTGTCCTGTTCCCAAAACTCTATAGTCACAAAAGCATTTTTTTCCCTGGATCTCTTAGTATCTCCATGGAGAGAGTTGGGTTTCAAAACTCTGTCCTCCTACCCCACTTCTTTCTTGGTATTGTTACATAGTAAATTCTACATTAAAACTGCTACCGGGCTTTCTCTCAGACATCCTTCTCTTTAGGCTCAGTGAAGGTCCTGCTTCCCTCAGTAGAGGGGGTTAACTTGAACCAAACTATATCCATTAGCTGACGTGCACTAGCTGTCATCTCTTCACAGAATATATACAGTTTAGGTTAGTTCTGATATTTAACCTGAGACGGTAAAGATAAATAATTAAACACCCGTAGTGTAGATGTCCCCGTTGCAAGTCAGGCAGTGTGAAGGGGCTTTTATTTATTTATTTTTTTTTAGAAACATAAGAGAAATAACATATAATGAGTAATTCCAATAGCATTTTAGAAGTCTGTTTTCAAATGACATGAACCATCGCCCAGATGCGTCTATTCCTTTCTACTCTAAGGGATTGAGAAAGCATGAATGGAAACACTAAAAATAGTTAGATTAGATGAACCCCACTTGGAAAAACATTACAGACTATTCTAGCATGACAGCACATGTAGTGTAGTTAGTTATTTCATGCAAGGGACACCCAAATATGCATTAAAAAGGAATTATGTCTTGATCATGTAGATATAACATCTGCAGTTTCTTTTTTTTTTTTTTTTAAATCTACTTAGTCTTATTTTCCTTGATACATACATTTTTCACCCCAGCGCTAGTGCATTGACTGTCACAATGGTGTTCAGCCTAAGGCTAAGCTCTAAATATAAGCAATACCAGATCCTGTGGTTTGTTCCAAAAAAAGCTGATAGAAAAAAGGAACATTAACTTGGGTGTCTGCATATAATTCAAATTCCGTAATGAAAGATAACCATTCCAAAGAAAGCTTAGGAAGTGAACTACTGTTGTATATTATGGGTTCTGGGGAAACTACAGTTTGTCATAATACTCTATTGTGTAGTGCTTGATGTGAATATTGTTGAATTTTAAGTCAAAATTGGCAAAGATTACTGTGGACAGATAGAGCCCATTGAATATTGAGATAAGAAAACTATATACAGTTTTCAAACAGAAAACTCAATAGAATATGTTAACGCTAAGAATCTGGAAAAAAAAAAAAAGGAAGGGAATAATGTTTTTCTATTACAAATAGAGGAACGAAAAATGCATTAAATACACTGCATATCTGATGTCTTAAAGAAAATGTCATTGCCTGCACAGTTTTTTTGAAGAAAAAAGAACGATCAAATCATTCCTGCAAAATAAGGAAGTGACTTAGGCAATTTTCTGCTTTCACTACAGACCTACTTCAGTGCACTGTCATCTCCATCTTAACAGTCCTTTGCTGATTGAGAGCACATGACATGTCTATCTTTCACGGACGACAAAAATCACTTGCGTTTTTCTGACATGTTAATTGCTGCAAGATCAGCTGAAGAAAAAGAATAAGACCTAACTATAGCATAGCACTGTAACAGACATTTTAGCTAGGATGTGGGATGTATTTTTCATACTGCGATTGAAAGATACAAACTTGTATAACAACATCAGAGCTTTTTAAAATACTAGTCTTTGAGAAAATGTTTCCCACAGGCTTTTAGTGGCAAGTGTTATGGAATAGTTTGATTTGTCATGGTGTGCAGTCAGGTAGTGCTGTGTAGAGATAAACTTTGTGGTGCCACAGTGAGAAACAGCCAAGTGTGGAACCATAACTATAGGGTGATATGTTCCTGCGATGTGTAACACCAATAAACTTGTTTTTCTAAAAATGTTTTCTTTCCTTTCTAGTGGTTCCACCCCTTTTAAGGACAAAAACAAGATGTACAACTTCTGTCATCTGTGCCCTTTCGTTTTAAAGCACGTTCTTACAGTACTTGAACCTTAATAAAGATGGTTGCACAGGTCAGACTTGTCTATGAAAAGCATCTTAATGACTTTAGTGTTACTATCAACATTAACGTTGGGAGCTTTAAAGAGCATTAACCATGATAGGAGATGGGGAGGGGAAGCAGAATGAGGTCAGCACAATTAAAAAGGAAGTGGTCAGAGACCTGCTACACCACTTGGATGCACACAAGTCTGTGGGACCGGATGGGTTACACCCAAGGGTGCTGAAAGAGTTGACAGATGTTCTCGCCAAGGCGCTTTCCATGATTTACCTGAAGTCGTGGTTGACTGGGGAGGTCCCATTGGACTGGAGGGTGGCAAATGTGACACCCATCTACAAGAGAGGCAGACAGGAGAGTCCAGGAAACTATAGACCTGTCAGTCTGACCTCGGTGCCAGGGAAGGTCATGGAGCAGGTCATCTCGAGTGCCATTACAAGTCATATAATGGACAACCAGGGGATCAGGCCTAGTCAGCATGGGTTTATGAAAGGCAAGTCCTGCCCGACAAACCTGATCTCCTTCCATGACAAAATGACCTGACTGTTGGACGAGGGAAAAGCTGTGGATATTGTCTACCTGGATTTTCAAAAAGCATTCGACACAGTTCCCCATAGGATTCTCATAGAAAAACTGACTGTCTGTGGCCTGGAGGAGCGAATGATCTGCTGGGTCAAGCACTGGCTGGATGGACGGTCCCAGAGAGTGGTGGTCAATGGAGCTAAATCCAGCTGGCGACCGGTCACAAGTGGTGTTCCTCAGGGCTCGGTGTTGGGACCATTTCTGTTCAACATCTTTATTGATGATCTTGATAAGGACATAGAGTGTATCATCAGTAAGTTCGCAGATGACACCAAGTTAAGTGGGAGTGTCAATCTGCATGAAGATAGAGAGGCACTACAGAGAGACATGGATAGATTGGATCGGTGGGCCAACGTTAACGGGATGAGTTTCAACAAGGCCAAGTGCCAGGTCCTGCATTTGGGCCACAACAATACCATGCATCACTACAGGCTTGGGGAGGTGTGCCTGGAGCTGTCTGGAAGAGAAGGATCTGGGGGTTCTAGTTGACAAACAGCTGAACATGAGCCAGCAGTGTGCCCGGGCGGCCAAGAAAGCCAATGGCATCCTGGCTTGTATTAGAAATAGTCTGACCAGCAGAAGCAGGGAGGTGATAGTCCCCCTGTGCTCTGCACTGGTGAGGCCACACCTGGAGTGTTGTGTCCAGTTTTGGGCACCTCAATATGAGAGAGATCTCGAGGTGCTGGAGCGAGTGCAGAGGAGGGCAACGAGCTGGGGAAGGGCCTGGAGAATAAATCCTGTGAGGAGAGATTGAAGGAGCTGGGACTGTTTAGTTTGAGGAGGAGAAGGCTGAGGGGAGACCTCATCACTCTCTACAACTACCTGAAAGGACGTTGTGGAGAGGTTGATGCTGGTCTCTTCTCACAGGTAATTAGTGACAGAACAAGAGGGAACAGCTTTAAACTGCAACAGGGGAGGTTCAGACTGGACATGAGGAAAAAATTTTTCCCAGAAAGAGTGGTCAGAGAGTGGAATAGGCTGCCCAGGGAGGGGGTGGAGTCACCATCCCTGGATGTGTTTAAGGGTCGTTTAGATGAGCTGTTGGGGGATATGGTGTAGGGGAGAACTTGTAGAGTAGGGCTGATGGTTGGACTCAATGATCCCAAGGGTCTTTTCCAACCAGAATGATTCTGTGATTCTGTGATTGAATCTTGATTGATATTAGATACAGAAAAAGCAGAACTGTTAAAAATAAGTTCATGCTGGGTGGCTTTTCTCCTTCCTAAACTGCTGCAAGTGTCCATCTAACTTAAATTTCAACTGTTTGAATGCAGAGGTCACCCAGAACACAGGCAAAAAAAGGGACTCAAAAACTAGATGTCATATCATTTCAGGTTGATCTAGGAATTGCTAAGTAGTTACAGAACAAAATAATCCCTACGAATGGAAGAACTGATTGATGAGAACTTAATCATTTTTGTGTCTACACTAGACAACAGTAGTTTCGTTTATTCTTTTAAAATGGGCCTTGATAGTCAGTGAGTCTTAACAGTAACATGATATATGTTTACAGCTTTTTAAAGTAGAACTTTATGATTAAATGTTAAAGAAATCTGGATATATATGTTGCACATTGTCTTGAACGATCATGTTAACTTTTTTAAATCATCCTAAACATCTCAAAATTTTTTTCAATCTGTACAGCCTGGCACCATAATAAGAGTAATTAGTACTCTTCTATTAGATGTCAGCTGTTTCTGGATACTTACTAGGGCCTAATAACTGTCATTCACCACTATCAGAATTACTGTTAGAAGACGTTACTATGAATATATCAAACTATGCCACAGTTGTTTCCACATACAGATTGTATTGGTACCTTTTTTGCTAGAAACTAACTAATGTTTGTACACCCAAGAATTACTTCTTTATTTGCATGTACAATAAGCCATAGGAAAACATCATTTAATAATGAAAATTATAATCAAGTGTTTCATAATACCTCCAGATCTTTGTGGTTACTGAATCTGGCAGCAGAACAAAGAAAACTGGAGCACTATCATTAATTCAACCAGCTTGTCTTCAAGAAAGATGAATACCTCTGTGTTTCAGTCATGTTACATGTAAACACCTGAGAACTTTCTAGGAAAACTGTTGGATGAACATTGCCTCTGACAAAATGGTGCACACTGAGACCAAAAATGCATATGCCACTACAGAAGCACTGACAACTTAAGGGAACAACAGTCTTGACTCTCTAAAAACTACATAATTCCTATAAGTGCATGCTCAATTTTAACTTCATATTTAGTGGAACAATGACTGCCTATCGTATGAAGCTGTGGCCCAGACCACTTTTCTTTTAAGTGGAAAAAAAAAATAAAGTGCCCCTCTATGTTTTTTCCTCTCATCTATCAAGGATCTGGTTTGACCTTTCTATTTTAAAGAGTGATCGTTTTCAGAAACCCCATGTTCTCTAGCTTAAAATAACTTTTTACAAAGGAGTCATTATGTGCTCACAGATGCACAGTGAAGTATACAAAGACATATGAACTAAAAGCAATATTATATCTTAATTTATGAACTATACAATGGGAAAAAGTAATTATTGAAAGCTGTACCTTCTAGCAGACCACTAACCCTTGCTGAAAGATGGGACTTTTTAGCTCAAGACTCAAACCATCACTTCTCTGGAAGATTTGTTGGTCAGAGCTCAAAGGAAATCACGTATTCCCAAAATATGCCACCAAATACATCTTACCAGGCTGCAAGGAAAGTCACATAAGAGATCTCTATATATGTATACATATTCTGTGTATAAATAGTCAGGACATTCCTATAAGCTTGTTTTGGGGCCACTTATGTCTCCTGGATATGGAAATTGATCTTTTTATTATCCAAAGCTTATTTACTTCACAAAAAAACATTAGACATAGGAACCTCCCTCCCTATAACACACTCAGCTGACAAATCTAAATGACACTTAAGTGAATTAACTTTTGGTTATCACGGTGAAAAAAGGGAGACTTGATGGGTATAGATGGAAAAGATGGCCGTAGAAGTGAATGAAATTTATGCACGCAGTTGACTTTGAAAAATATTAAACCTCAAAGTTTTAAATGTAACATTTGACCAGTCCTTAATCTAACACCACAATCCAACCTGTCTGCAATAATTCTGCCTTACCTGCAAGGTCAGCATTGAGTATGTACCCAAATTGAATGCAACCCTGTGACTTTCTAAAACAGAAACAGCTATTCTGACAAATAAATCATGAGAACACTTGCTGATAAGCTTATATATTAGGGAAAATATAATATATATATACTTTTTATGTATATATTAAGTGTTCTGTAAACTAAACATCTTCATAAGTCAGACAAAACATCCAAATAAGTAAGAATTGTGTCTGGCAAGCTTATCAGCCTCTGGCTAGACTGGTTTATTATTTCAGTTTTGGTTTATCTCTCAGGACAGTAAGAGTAACCAGTGGAAGTGGAAGAACCACGGAAGTAAGGTCCCACTAAACACTGAGTTTGGTTCAGTCCCAGAAGTGTAACTCAGATACAACCAGTAGTGCAAGATTTAGGCTTAGAATTCTCTGTAGAGAGACACTTTGACATTGAGTCTAATATATGTTTCTCCAATATGCATATCCAAAAAATATATTACATTCAGGAATTAGATTGGATTAATTTATAATTCATGATACCACTCATTTTACAAATACCTCTCTCTATGTACTCAAGCTTCTTCCCTGTTTCTAGAATCCTATTATTAAATAACTTTAGCCATACAACTTCAAGAATAAATGTTCATGAATTATTAATAATTAGGAACAAAATCCCATTTGTTAATAAATGCAGAGAGAAAGTTTTTTTCACTGCAAGTCAAGAAAGCTTTTAAGTTACTCACACTTGTATGAAAGTCTCAATCAAAATCTGACATTTTATATCAGTATCCAACTAAAACTTCTTCAGCATCACTACCTGGCATAAAAAAATTAGAATTCTTAGAAATGGGTAAAAATATTAAAAGGATTTGTCAGCTCATACACAAAAGGTGTGTTTCCTTTAACATAAAACTGCTGGTCACTGGTGTCTCTAACCCAGTGAGAATTCAGTGTATTTAAAAAACCATAATCTCTTCTGCAATGTGTTTTATTCATCAGCACAAAACCTGAAGGAAATAGAAAACCAAGAAGTTTCTCCATACAAACGTGGCTGCAGTACTGAGGAGGTCTTTCATAGTATTTTACTCTTCAGGTCTTAATGCAAGAGCTTGTCTCACTTCAACAGAGTCTCTCAGTTAATCTTGAGGAATAAGGCCCTTATACCATCTTTGGTGTAAGAAAAAAGAGCAATAGAAAAGAATCCTTGAAATATGTAGGTTACATGTTTACTGTTCTTTTGTCCCATTATAAAATTTCTCTTAACTAGGTAAGTGTTGCTGTTGTCCTTTAAATGCTGGTGTAGTCCTATGTTAGCATAATTACAAAGCTATGCAGGCATAAAATAACACAAGGTCAAACTGCTGCTCAAGATATTTCCAATCACTGAAAAACTTTGGTGTTAGACATGACTTATATCAGAATTAAATAACTCCAAACCTCCTTTTTAAACTCAGTTATTTCTCATTTATACTAGTACAACAGTGTGTTTGAACCCTGTGTGCAAGGAAATAAAACTTTTCTTTTCAAAGGCTGATTAGTCTGATTCTGATCTAATTTGAGAGATATGAGGCCAGTATAATTCCAGCAAATAACTGATATCTGAATTAAGCCTTAAAGGAAAAAGATTAAATCAACTTTTAAACTTAGCTGCCTAAAATAGGTACCCTAAATAGATTAAATTAAATTCATATTTTTTATATTCATAGACTTGAGCTTTCTCTTTTGTTATCAGGCTTGAAGAAACTGGTCACACTAACAGAAAGGATAACTGGTGCTGACTAAAGACAAAAAGCAACAACAGGCAAGGGAAGATTTGCTATAGCTATCCAAACTTAAAGTAAATTTCAGCGTGACTTAGAGGAAGACAGAAATGGAAAGATAAAGATCTAAATGACATTCAGGTAAGCTGTTTCATCTTTTTGCTCTTTGCAGTGCTTTCAAAATATTTAGGAGTGACTCCACTATCAGTGCCAATTCCCTCTGACTTGAATGCTGCAATACCTGAAAGTCAGTTCTTTTAAATTATCTCTATAAATCAGTGCAGGACTAGTATTTATTATCTCAGTTGGTTGTGGTTTGTTTTGGTTTTGTTTTTGTTTTTTATATATACTAGTATTTATTGTACTGAATGAACACTTCCAACATTTTTATCAGTTTTGAATAAGACAGATGTTGACAGGATTGAGGGCTTACAAATGTTTAACTGAATTACTTTTCAAGGATAGTCAGTTTATTTCATCAGTTTCCTGGACTTTAACCTTGGATTCTAAATTTAAGTTCCTTTATACCCTTTCACAGACGTATTAACATTAGATCATTTCTGCTTTGTCTCTGAAGGTTAACAAATTAATGACAGTCTACGTATTCAAGTGAGTAACCTACAACCTTACTCGTCTTCAGATGCATGAGAAATAGGAAACAGAAGGTGAAGATACACCATCCGCCATGCTCTAGAACTCAGTGCAATAGTCCTTCCCTTCGCAGCCTGGACCAAAAAAAAAGCACAATCGGATTAGAGGACTAGGTTCATGTTAGTAAACTAGGTTATTTGCTTTAACACAAAGGAAAACACAGTTCATTAATCTTTCTTAGTTGAATCATGCATTCCTTTTGTGGAAGAATTTTATTCCTCCTGTACCACCACAGATAATATGCATAAAGCCAACTCAGTATTTTTCTGGATAGCTGGAATTTTCCCTAGCTTGTTTTACAGCCATATCTACTTCCCTACAGGTACAGATACAGGAACTCATCTAGGCTAGTAAATACTCTGACCCTACATCAGCCTGTTTTGAACCTTGATTTTATATTAAAGCTTCTGTACCAACAAGAACAAAAAGGAGATGTTCTCAGATTAAGGTATTTGCTTGTTTTATTCTTTTCAAAGTGTTCTTACCTGCTTAGTTGTTCCTATCTTGGCAGTAACGGAGTTGACACGATGCACTACTCATGTGAGAGTCATAAGACTGAAGTGTCTTCTAAACTCAGAGCTTAGGGACTTTTCATTTAGATTCTGACTGCAGCAAACGATCATTCTATGATGGCATGAAAACCTCCTAGCATCATCTAGTTTTCCAAAGATTCCAAAAATCAGGTTATCTCAAGACTTTTGTGATTGTTTTAAGCAATAACAAAATACTTTGGTTACACTTTTTGACTTGGGAATTTAAAACATCTTTCATGAAGGTCTACTGTTTTTTTTTTTTTTATTTATTTATTTTTATTTTTTTCCAGCAGTGAATTGAGATCCTTGTTGTGCTGAAAAGCCAGAAAGCAAATGTAGTTAGGAGAAGAGTCTGTCCTCTCCCATGTTACTGTAGAACGGTGTCAAAGAGGAGGCTTTAACTGATGCCATAGGACTGACCTGAGACCAAGAAGAGTGCACGTGCATGTAAGACCTAGCTGAATGGCTCCTTTCATTGCTATGGCACTAACCCAAAACACACTGCAGTCTGCAATCACTGTTCTGTCTGAAGGAAATATGAACTGAATAAACATATATAAATTAAATAAATAAAATTTTTAACTTGTTTTCAAGTAAATATAGAAAAAAATATGAAAATATAGACAAATAAATATCGTTTATCTGAATTTTCTTTCAAAGATGAAAATGCTTTCCCCTAAGTTAGCTGCACTAGAATCAAGTCTCTCTATATCATTACATCTAGCATTCGATCACTCAAGTTGTAGTTTTGAAGACATTAAAGCAAAACCCAAAGCATAAAATAAGAGGGTTTTTTAAAAGTTTAGGAAATAGTTTATCTGATAAACACTACCTAATGAAAGATTATCTTGTCAATTCTTCCTTTCCCAATTTCCTGACATCCCTGTGACAAAATCTAGAGACTACTGACATGGAAAAAAAATGAAAAAAATGTTAATGCATCTTTAACTATCAGTTATTTTCCAGATAGAAAGATGGAAGTGAATCAACAACAAACTGAAAAGTTAAGACCAAGCAGAATATTTTTGCATAAAATAACTAGGATTCAGAGACCTCTGTTTGAAAAGCACTAATTATAAATCTTAATCAGGACTTCTTTTTACATTTCATGAAGGTAATGAGTGTATCTCTCTTCTTGCTACTAATTACATATTCTGATTATCCTCTTTCCTTCTGTTTGTGGGTGGCAGTGAAGTGTGCCTAGCTTTTTTCCCTTGAAATTTTAGTTTTTATTATTTTACTGACTGATGTATGCTAAAGTTAATTGTTCTAATTGTTTTTTAAACTTAATCTTTCTTGAAGCATGATTCAGACGTTTCTTAATAATTAAGTAATAAGGTTTCCTTTTAAGTATATGATCTCAATTTTGACTCTGGCACAGATGGCACTGCAATACCACTCACAATTCTAGGAAGTATATTGGTCCTTTACTTCATCCAAACAGCCATAGAAACCCTAAGTTTGTATTAACCTAATTTCAGAATACTGAAGAAAAGTCTTAGAAATACTGAATAAAAAATAAGTACTGAGCTAGTACTTGTGGTTAAAGTATCACAGTAACAATACAGTTTGACGTATGCTTTATTTTGAGTGAAATAACGTTTAAGAATCATAGCTTAAAAATTTGGATCAAGTAATGAAGATTCGTGGCAACTTCTCACAGGTTTTTTAATGGCACAGCAAGCTTTTCAGAAGAGCAGAGCGTCCCAGAAGCCCACTAAATCCACTTCAAATATTGCATATGAGATGCATTGAGCCCCTTATTTTAGTTAGGCAAAGGACATTCTGGATGATTTGCAAAGATGTATACAGACATATCAGTAGTTTATGTCAATAAAATCTTGGTAGAGAAATTCTTGGTGTTGGATCATTAATTTCATCTTCCCATTAATGCAGGCATATTTTCAGTGCTTTGTCCAGTGTTATTTTAGTGAGTCATTTGATGCAATATACATCAATTACCTTGGTGATATCTTACATTCTCCAGCTATCAATATTAAAACATCTTTTCTTTGCATTGCATACCTTATGATTATCCTTAGTTTAACATCAGTAGAACCTAAGCAGTTTTTTTTCACTGGTATGTAGATCTTCTTTAACAATTTGTAGATTATTGTTTAAAAACACTCTGCATCCTGACGGATCAAGGCACCTGCTTCTTCCTTCCTCCTTCAGTCTCTCATGATTCATGGTTATTCTTGAGGCTGCTGTGACAGTTTGATTTCAGGTGACTCATCAGCCAACCGGATACAAAAATACCACTTCTTCCAAGGTAGCAAAACAAGTACACAGCAATGAAATTCTCTGCCACAGGCATCACATCAAATGCCTGTTGGTCTGAGAGCCTGTCTTTCTCTCAGAGATGTCCTTATCCCCAGGTGAACTCCAGGACTTCCAGAGGCTTTTCCAGAGCTCTCCACTCCCACTTGAACAGAGGTGAGGGTAGGACGGGTCATCCTGACTTGTCAAGCTATATCAGTAACATCTACTCTCCTCCTGCCACCCAAATAAAGAGGGGTCAGTAGGTGTCAGGATAAGACCTTAACATGACACTCTCACCTCCTGGCCAGGAGCCCCATTCAGCCACAGGAATCCACTACATCACTCAATCCTGCACTCCAAAGCAAACTTAACTTTTCGCTGTGCTAAGGCCTATTTCCATGTGCTACCCTGACCTTTCTGGAGAGCCTTTTCTTCAACATCTTTCTCACAGTTGCATTTTCCTTCCTAATACAGTCCCACAGTTCAGAGGCTGAGCAAAATCTTTCCTTAATGGGCTTATCAGAGCCAGTAACTCTGGTTCTGAGAATAATTCCTGAACTCCCAGTATTAAGGGGAATCATATATTGGAACAGGCTTAGAAGGGACAAATAGCCCCACTACAGTTTTCAAATACATTTCTTCACAGCTTCTTCATTTGGATAAGTTAAAAACATTTTTGTATGCTATATTTTGATTCCTCCTGATCTGTAATCATCTATAACTGCTCTTTCCTGAATTTCTTCTCTGCTGTTATTTCTCAAAATGTTCAAGATGGATAAGAACGTTCCGTATGCTGTCTGACTAAGTACCTATTTCATGATGGTTGCATTTTAAGTAGCATCCAGGAGGCATCACCATTTCAAGATGTGTTTTAGAAAATTTGATATGGCCATCTGAATATGACAAAGGGCGTAGTATTCAAAGGCAATTGTATCTGCCACTAAGTATCAACTGTACAAACACAGATGTGGAGTAGTTTGAATTACTTGCTGAAATGAAGCACGGAAATATCTGAATTGGCTTTAAGAAACATTTGACTAGTCCAGCCTATAGAAACCTTTTCCTGCTTTTTTGCTATCAAGTGTTAGAAATTGAAGTCCCCACATGAGCCATATACAGTTTCATCTGAAAGGTGCAAGGGGACTCAAATGGAATTCAGAGAATCATTAGGGTTGGAAAAGACCTTTAAAGATCATCTAGTCCAAACCCCCTGACATGGGCAGGGACATCTTCAACTAGGTCAGATTGCTCAGAGCCCCTTCTAACGTGACCTTTAATGTTTCCAGGGATGGGGCATCCATCATCTCTCTGGGCAACCTGTGCCACTGTTTCATCACCCTCACAGTTAAGAATTTCTTCCTTATAACTAGTCTGAATCTACCCTCTTTCAGTTTAAAACCATTACCCTTTGTCCTATCGCAACAGGCCCTGCTAAAAAGTCTATCCCTACCTTTCTTATAAGTCCCCTTCAAGCATTGAAAGGCCTCAATAAGGTCTTCCCAGAGTCTTCTCTCCTCCAGGCTGAACAACCCCAACTCTCTCAGCTTGTCCTCATAGCAGAGGTGTTCCATCCCTCTGATTATTTTTGTAACCCTCTTCTGCACCCACTCCAACAGATTCATGTCTTTCCTGTGCTGAGGACCCCAGAGCTGGACACAGCACTGCAGCGGGGGAGGGGGGGGGGTGTCTCACGAGAGTGGAGTAGAGGGGGAGGATCACCTCCCTCAACCTGCTGGCCGCACTTCTTTTGATGCAACCCAGGATACAGTTGGCTTTCTGGGCTGCGAGCACACATTGCCGGGTCATGTCTAGCTTTCCATCCACCAGTACCCCAGGTCCTTCTTGGCAGGGCTGCTCTCAATCCCTTCATCCCCTAGTCAGGTTGCCCCAGCCCAGGTGCAGGTACTTGCACTTGACCTTGTTGAACCTCAGGAAGTTCACATGGACCCACTTTTCAAGCTTGTGAAGGTCCCTCTGGATGGCATCCTATCCCTCAGGCACGTCAACTGACTCACTCAGTTTGGTGTCATCTGCAAACTCGCTGAGGATGCACTCAATCCCACTTTCACTGTCTCTGAATTCCTCAAAAGAAAATGGTTTTGCAAAGTTTTAACACCAAGAACTGTGGTAAGATAGAGGCAAAAGCGTATGAACATCTATGTATCCTTTTGAACTAAAATATAAATGATTATTTGGTTGACTCTGCTTTTAAAATATATAGCTCTAATTTTGATTACAGTTGATTGTACTAATAAGAGAAAAAACTCACTGTAATTAAATTAGCATATACACAGTTCCTGCTTTTGGCAGACTTAAGCACATATTCTAAAGAAGCTGGTAAAGAACTTGTTTCACTTAATGGTCTTTAGAAACTACAGCGTGGAAAATTTGCTTGCATTTGGCAATGGTATAAAAGATGTAAAAGATTTGCTTCTAAAAACCTCATGTGTGTCCAAAACAGCCACCTAAGTTTTTTAAATATACTAGCTATTCTAGTACCTCTGCATGCAGATGGTGCTTTACCTGAAGCTTTACTTCTATAATCATGTAGATATTTACTCCTTAAAACAAACTTAACACAATCTATCCAGTACTGGCTGTGATGAGAAAGAGATCTCTGACCTGAAAGTGACCCTTCTAGTGAGGATTTATTTCAAATAACCAAATTACAAACTTTCAGCTTTTACAAAATTTCATTTTCTGTCAGAAATAAACCCACCTTAATGACCATCTAGTTCCAACCCCCTTCTTACTTTACAAGTAACAATCGTCAAAGAAAGAAGCTATAATGATTTTACTCTTCTGTCTTTTTGGGTAGTATTTTTCTCTGTAGGTCCTTTTCCATTTGTTTTAAACTACAGTTTCTTCTTCACTAGTATTTGAAGCATTCAACATTCCCAAAGAAAGTATTCCTAAGTATGCATACTGGAAAAGTTGTGTACACATAAAATTTATTCCATGTAGATTTTGGAGAGATTTCATACATTAATCAAATTGGACTTTATATATAGTCAGAACTATTGTAAACACTAATGTTTTCTGAGAAGGACATGCAACAACAACAAAAAAAAAATCAAACAAGGTGAATCAGATGCATTGTCAGCCCAACAATATATCAAGAAATATTTACAAATATTACTTCCAGTGTCAGCAAAACTTACTGGCAACTTGGCTGGCACAAAACCATTTTATATGCAAACAAGCAAGATTAAAAGAGAATCTAAATGACCTTTGTCATATTCATCACTGAATTTCAGAGAACTGGTAATCAAACATCGCATCAAATAATCCTTAGATATAGGGCTGAGAAGTAAATATGCTTTAGATGCATTGGGTCACCCAGTGAGGGAATGGCAGCTGCAACCTTTAAAAAAATAGCATAAAGTTTTTGCTATTGCAGTATATTACACTGACAGGTTCTTTCTATCCTACTCAAATCACTGTTTGTTTCATTACTTTTGATCCTGAGGTAAACTGTTGAGAAGTAATCAGTGTCATTGACCCCTATTTGATTAACTCTATTCTTCAGTGGTCCCTGAGGTTAATACCAGTTTTATTACCTTTTTACTGGATAACTTTATTGAATGTCGTGGTGCAGCACTAAAAGACATTGGCTGAAAGAAACAACACCTGCAATAGTCTATATGGAAACAGAACTCCAGAGGATTTGAAGAAACCCACTTACATTTCTTTAAATTACTCTGGGAAAAAAAAAAATACAAGTTTAGAACATTCTATCACCCTATGGAGAGAGTTTTGTCAGCGTCAAACAGAATGAGCCAACAATATATGTTCAGGAGTTGTTAACATAAAAATACACCCTACTGTTTAATATTCTGCAGTCCTCATACTTGTGTTTATTCCTAACGCCAGCTGACAAAAATTCTTTCCTGGCACATTAAAACTTACTAAGCTTCAATACTGGCAGAGGCCAAAGGGGAACACTGATATACTTCTGTGTCATCACTTGGTTTTGAAGCAGTGAGCTTCCCAAGAAATTACAGAAATAATTCAGTTGCCAGTACTCTTCCAAAGCCATTTTGCAGCCGATCAGAAGACCTGAGTTCCTACCTACCATTACAACGTGACATTACCCATATATCATATACAAATAACTTCAGAACTTAAGATTTTTATAAGAAATCCACACAAATGCAGCTTTTCATCATTGATGCAGCACACAAAACTGGAAGAATGCACACCGAATTGCAATTACAAAATGTTCACATTAATATAATCGTGAATATTAATATAATAGTCTCAAGAGCTACTGGAAACTAAAGCAAGTGGGGAAAAAAAGGATATTGCAAGGATAGTTTAAAATAGAGGAAAAAACAGATTAAGGAGTAGTATGAGAAGAAGACTCCGTTACATCAATGTTTTCCTTGTTTGCTCTGTGAAATGTTTCCTCAGTCTAACAAAGTTGCACAGGAACAAAGGGTGGTAATGCAGATGAGCACCTGAATGTTTCTTACCATACAAGAACATATGGTATTTGCCGAATATGCTATTCTAATCTCAGTAAAAGGAGGGAGAGGCAAAGAGAGACAGAAAGGAAAATTACCAGCTAATCATTATGTCCTTCCTATTTAAGGGTACAAAGTGGGACTCCATCTGGCCTGAACAAGTAGCCGAAGAGCCAACAATTTGCTTTTGCAAGTCTTTACTGTCTGAAGCGCTGGGCAACAACACAACGGACAGGCAGCTCCATTTAGGCTGACAGAAGCTCATCATGCTTTGCTAAATTACATTTCTTCTCTTAACAGCAATAGAATTAGTCAGCAGATTGTGCAGCTGACATAGCTAGCACAGTAGGATCACCATTTTATGAGTGGAAAAAAAATGTACTTGAAAGCGTATTAGCAGTGCTTAAGAGTAGTGCCTGAACACCTGCTCCTTATAATGATTTTTATATCTTTATGGGTGTTCACCAACTGAGAAGAGAAAGTAATTTTAATTTTGGTGTTTTATTATGGATTCAGAAGTCTGAACTTCACTTGCAAAAAAAAATATTTTTCTAACCCTTGTGTATATTACAATTACTTTAAAATGACAACATAGTACTTAATAAAGAGATTTCATGACATAAAAGGCGTTACACAAGAGTATGTTGCTCACGTATGTATTAGCACATATATAACGTATAAGCATGTCCATGTACATTATATCACTAGCAAACTAGTTGCTTCAGAAAATTTTAAAATCCTTAGCAAAAACAGAAAAGTAGACTAAGTGGCAGAGAAGACTTAAAACAACACACCTGGTTTGAAACAGTCCTTATTTCTAGTAAAGTTTTTAACTAACATTTACCTTTGTTGACAAAACTGTAAAGCATTTCCTATCTTGTCTAACAGTTATATACTATCATATATATATTTATATAGTGATAATCACAAATAAGTTTTAAGTAGAAAGGAAACCATCCCTTTCCTACAAAGTTCTGAAATCAGAGGAAGAGCAGGAAAAGTCTTTAAGCACTCTAAACTCAGAAGTCCAATGTATTTTGAATACTCTACTTACAATAAAAGCTCCCACAAAATGACTACTCCCAAGTAGTGCAGTTGACCAAACACACAAAGGTTCAAGGAACAGCAAATTTCCCTACACCCACCTACCCCCACCCTTAACTTCATCCTCAAGGGATAGGTAATCTTGCTTCAACTTCCTCCAGCTTTTATAGTTCTCATGCAATCCCCACCTGATGCATCGTGCCGGCTCGGTGTGTCGGGGCCCTGAGAGCACTGATTGCCATACTGGCCTTGAGCAGCCCCACCCAGTTTCCCCTACCTCTGTCTCCCAGACCACTGCCCTGAGATGCCATTTAAGCTCATCCTGGGGTCTTCAGTTTAATGCTGTTGTGGGGCTTTGGCTCTGTGTCTGCTCCTGCTCCACAATATCTCGCTTCATGGAATGGTATCTCTTGGTGTGGCTTTGCCTTCAAGGTAGCAGATTACATTTTTTTTTTTCTTAGGAAACCTTCAAATCTTGGAAAACTTGATTTGACTTAAGTAAAACTTTTGAAATTAGTTGGGACGGGAGGAAGTGTGCTATAACAACATGGAGGAAAACCCACTGTCACTCTCTATCTGTGAAGTGCCATTATATTTGAATTTGCTGTTATGTGCTTGAGTCATACTAGGTATTTTTCACTGCTTGAATTTAATAATATGATTTTGGAACTTAGTCTTCCTGCCTTCCCTCTGAGAAGAAAATGAACTGGTTCCTGTGGAGATATCTAACAAGTTATTGTGTGATCTTCAAAAGCTACTTGTTCTCCAGCACCACTCTGCCATTGCAACTGTAAGCTGACACTGATGTAATGAGAAAGAGTGTACTCCACTAGAACAGTGTCATATTCCGTAGCCCCAATTTTAGATCTTTTCTTGGAAAAACATATCTTTAGAATTGGAACGTGTCAATGGAAGCTGTTTTTTTTTCTTTTTTTTTTTTTTTGTCTTTGAATTCAGTGGGTTAAAGGTTGGACTAACGTGTCCCTTTCTGTGAAGTACTGGCAACAGGGTGAAGTTTCAAAAAGAGTCAGAAAAGGTCGTGTAGTCAACAACTGAGTATTTCTGATGTCCTCTCACAGAAGTACTTTGAGTATGAGCTGAGGTTTGGATGAGGGCTGATTTGTTGTACCAGCATTTCCCAGTAATCCTCAGATAGACCTATGTTTGCTTGCCTTTGGACCTGGGCTGGTAGCTTGGGCAAATTGCCACGTTGATGTGGCTGCATGACCTTGTGGCCAGCATGATCTTATGATCAGAAGAGGCTAGTTAAAGTGGGGGCAGAATGGGTTTTAGTGTCTCTGACAAAAGCAGGGACACTAATGATTCTTCAGAGAATGGGATTCATGGTGTGGAAATTGTGATATTGAGTATACTCAGCTGCTGTGCCAGCTGCTCTCCCCCCACGTGCATCTGGCAGCCTGGGTAGATCAGGTCTAGAGTAAATAAGCATGTCAGAGATTAAACTGGTGTTCATAATGGCATATAAAGTAGAAAATCCAGTGGTGCATTAGCCAGCCATATATGGTACCTAGATGGCATCAATTTGGAACCAGGGGCTTCTGATTTTCTCACAAGACCTGCGACAACAAGTGCTAGCGCCAGGGGCAATGGAAAATATCACCTCCTAAAGAGATCCACCTTTGGATCTGCTGACAGATAGCGAGAGCTAGGATGTAAGAACTGTGAGGATACTCCAACATGGTTTATTATACAAAAAATTGGGTGGTGGGAGATGTGAGGTGAGGCATCTGTATTCACTGCTAATATAGTTTGAGAATAGCAAAGGTTGTTAGAAATAGTCTGGGGAAAAAAATTCTGAATATATTATGGGGGAACTGAAGATTAAAAAGTGTTGAATCAGTGGGTGTCTATGCTGTACTACAGAGGATTTTGTGTAGCTCTTTCTCACCTTTGATGCCCAGGAATTAAAACAGCTAATGGAGGAGAGTGGGGAGAACCGAAAACCAAAACCACCAAATACCATATTCATGTATTTGGGATTAGGTGGTAGAGAGTGTTTTGTTTTACTGGGAAACATTATTTCCTAACATTTATGGCTATCCAGTGCATCACTGGGTTTTATTTTATATGCCAGCATAAATGCCAGTTGAATATCTTGATATGCTTATTTTCTCTAGGCAAAGCTCAAATGTGGTATGCCCCTCAATCAATTTTCTCTGAACTGAACCCTTTTAACAATCCAGCTCAGATGTGTCATAAGTCAATAGATTGTATTTTCCTCCTTTGGTTTAGTTTTTAACCTGTTTCAAGCCTTGTGTTTTCTGCTGGTCTTGTGGTCTGTAGTGTTCAATCAAGGATGAGAGTTTATTGGAGAGGAGGATGCAAGTCCAGAGATGTTTCCACATTGCCACTTAACTCAATGTCTGTGTCCTTCAGGAGCTCCCACAGCTCTAAATCCATTTGCATTCTCGTCCCTTACTGTCACTTTTGTGACAGTTCAACCATTTTATGAGTTTCTTCCAGAGGCAAGAATGTCTTTTGTCTACAATGCATTTTACACCTGGAGCTCCTCATATCAAACGTCAAGAAGAATATTAGTTGCATTGAAGTGCTGGACCTTAGAAGTGTTTCAGCTGCAACCTTGACAAGTTGAGAATTTATTAAAGCAAGTATGTATATGAAAAAAATGTTAATTTAAGCTGTGCTCTGCCTGATATCTTCCTCCAATGATTCTTCTCAAATGCCTGATGAAGGCTATCTTCTTGTTTACTGCCTCTCTCAAAAAATAGAGAACTATTAACCTGGATTAGTAGCTGAAACCCTGGACTAGCACAGCTGAGAAGAATTCTAATGAATTATTTTAACGGTCTGCACATAGTGCCTGAGGTACATTTGTTTCATCAGTTTGGAGGTGAATACACTTCAGTGCAGTCATTTGTACAAATTGAGATTATCCTTTTGCCCTATAGCTGGCAAAGGGAAATACAGGGAGATCTCAGAGTCAGAGGTGTGCAGCCTTGATGTAGGCTGCTAGCCAGGATGGCTGCCGGGTAAAGCTTTTACGTGATCCAAGTGAGACAGCTACCTGATGAGAGTATAGGCCCAAAGTATATTATATTTAAGAGGAAATGTAGGGAAATTCATAATCTAACCCCTGACTTCCTAGTTTCTTGGAGAAGTGGAGGGATGCATAAATGTAAAATATTACTCTAAACTTGCTCCATAAAAGTTCTCTGTGTGCAAAATAAACAAGACAAACATTTCATTTACATTGGTTATCTTATCCATGTTACATCGGAAATAATTCCTTAAATAAAAGTTTATTTGTAACAGAAAATGTAGATGAGAAATTCAGCCAGATATTTCTATTTCATGCCATTATGCCTTTAAAAATGCTTCCAAATAAAGATGAAACAATAACACATTTTTAAAATAGGCTTAACATTTTGTATGTTCCCGTATTGATGAAATCAAGACGTTTACTCAAGTTTTTTGAACAAATGTATTCAAAAGAAAAAAATAAGCTGTCAGAAGGGGTATTATTCCTTATTCATAATTCTACAGTTTAAGAGGTTTAAATCATTTATTCAAAATGGGAGCAACACTAGTTAATAATTATAAAGGTACACAGTAAGATTAATTTTTGCAAGATAATATATTGGCACTGCTCACATGAAATATTCCATCAGATAAAATGCAGTGACAAAGAGTATTTTGTAAATATTTGGGAAGATGTATATTCATGAAATAAACCTTCATTGAATTAATTATTTGTGAACAGAAAAATATTACAAGTATTACTCAGCAGTTCCTACTTCTGAGCTAGGTAAATTAAAGGATTTAACTGAACTTTTCAGAAGGGCAATACTTTTGCCAAAATGTATGCTTCCTACCATTATACTGTTCTTTTACTTACACTCCCTCTTTTAGCTGAGAATGCCTAGTTCTTGTATGTATTGGTTTACAAAACACTTTGATAACATTCAAGATGAAAAACTGTACGTAACTGCAAAATATACTTTATTATTGTAAGTTCACCTTTTGGCTTCAGTGCTATAACATCTCACAGGTTATGACCAAGTTGTGTGGGAGTGTTGATCTTCTTGAGGGTAGGGAGGCTCTGCAGAGAGACCTGGACAGGCTGGAGAGATGGGCTGAGGCCAACTGGAGGAGTTTTAATAAGGCCAGGTGCCGAGTGCTGCACTTCAGCCACAACAACCCCCAGCAGCGCTACAGGCTTGGGGAGGAGTGGCTGGAGAGCTGCCAGTCAGAGAGGGACCTGGGGGTGTTGATTGACAGCCGGCTGAACAGGAGCCAGCAGTGTGCCCAGGTGGCCAAGAAGGCCAATGGCATCCTGGCTTGCATCAGCACTAGCGTGGCCAGCAGGGACAGGGAAGGGATCTGACCCCTGTACTCGACACTGGTGAGGCCGCCCCTCGATGAGTGGGTTCAGTTTTGGGCCCCTCACTCCAAAAAGGCCATTGAAAGACTCGAGCGTGTCCAGAGAAGGGCAACGGAGCTGGTGCAGGGTCTGGAGCACAGGTCTGATGGGGAGCGGCTGAGGGAACTGGGGGGGTTTAGTCTGGAGAAGAGGACGCTGAGGGGAGACCTCATGGCCCTCTGCAACTCCCTGAAAGGAGGTTGCAGAGAGCTGGGGATGAGCCTCTTTAATCAAGTAATAAGCTATAGAACAAGAGGTAATAGCCTCAAGTTGCGCCAGGGAAGGTTTAGACTAGATATTAGGAAGCATTTCTTTACAGAAGGGGTTGTTGGGCGTTGGAATGGGCTGCCCAGGGAGGTGGTGGAGCCCCCATCCCTGGAGGGGCTTAAGAGTAAAGTTGACTTAGTGCTTAGGGATATGCTGTAGTTGGAAACTGTCAGTGTTAGGTCAATGGTTGGACTGGATGATCTTCAAGGTCTTTTCCAACCTAGACGATTCTGTGTGTGTGTGATTCTGTGTGACTTTAACCTATCTACTCTTAATTAGGGCTGTTCAGTATTGTGATAAAACTTTCAATTTAGAAACTATGCAGGCGGATGGAGAGGAAGCAACTATGACCATGCTCTTCTGTGTTAATTGCATACCCTGAACCACATAGCTTTTAGTACTATAAAGTAGCCAAGTATTTTCTTGGCACAGTAAGAAACATACAGCTGAACAATAGCTTGCTTGGCAGAGGAATGAGGAATGATCATTTTCAGCTACACAGAAGTTACGATGTGAAATTGTATTCCTTTTTATGTATTTAGCAGAAACATGTGTTTATGATCTGTGTGTCCAAGGAGGAGACAAATGAAAAAGAAGCAGATGTCCCAGGATGATATAGTAGTGATGTACATCCCAGGAGTTCGGATCTCTTCCCGACTATTATAGTATTAAGCTGGAAGGGGACTGGAAATCAAAGGTGAAATGAAATCTGACTGTGTAAACTGTGTAGCTAGCATACAAGATAATGCAGGCCCTTGCCAATTTATATAATGCTGAGCCCATGTCTTTTAGTCCTGTAACAGGTGTTTTGCAACTGCAATTCTCATGATATTACCTGCTTTCCCTCCCAACTGTATCTAAAACAGCAAATGAATATCAATCATATCCATTTTGTGCACACACTGTGTCAAGTAGGTGCAAGTAACTAGTCTGGTTTTCTGTCCTGATTTTAAACTACAGCAGTTCTGAAAACAAAGTGCACTAACTGCTAGGCTGTGGAACTGGTCACTTGTGACTAATTTCTTCTTTCATTCTCTGTCAAATAACTGCAGGACCAAGGGAAATCTCTTGCCTTTCACCCCTGTGTCTTCCTTCCTTCCATATATCCCTGAAACTGTTAGGAAATAGTACCTGGAGCATTAAGGTTGATGTGAAAGGGACAGCCAGGACTGACTGGGTGTGAAAGCACCAGAGCAAATGGCAGAGGAAGCAGCTATAGCAGTTTTGTGTATTAATGACTTTGTTCATCTTAGGACACCCAGTGCAGGAGACAGGACAATGGGTAAATGCTAATGACTCACCCAGGTGGGACAAAACAGCAGACTAAAATCCCTGTGAACTCCACAGTGGTGCAAACCCCATCCAAATCCAGCATGTTATTACCATCTGAAAGAACCCCTAACCAGGACTGGATAGCTGGTGTCCTCTGTCACTCAGGCCACCGTGTGAGATCATGGTCAAATCTCCTGGAGGCGTGTCTCTTGGCTGGATGCCATACACACAAGGTGTAGTTCCTGTGAGTATGCAGGTAGGATAGCAAGCACGTGAGTCAAATTAACTTGGTTTTACAATTAAGTCTCCTTCTTTCCTTGTAGCTTTGCTGCAAATTTGCTACAACGTAGCAATGTTATTTCCTATATAACCACAAACAAAGAATAGACTGGTTTTCAGATAACTAGGCATGGAAGTGAGGAAAATGTGTATAAATTCCAGTATGTGGAGAGAAAAACTTAAACTTGCTTTCCTACTTCATTACTGTGGTCTAGCAATAAACTTTTTAAATAAAAGGTGGGTGGCAGAGTCACTACCTTCAAGACTGTTTAGGGAGTGACATTTCTAATTTCAATGGGTGGAGGAAGTGAATCCAAGGTCAGGGAAATGCAATTTCTTCTATAGCTGAATAAAGCCAGGATTTTAGACTCAGCATTTCCCAGTGAGCTGGCTGTTGGAAGCTCTAATGTACAGGACTGACCTAAGGCATCTCACTTCTCCTTGAACTCCTCTGGATGCCATATGAAGATGTCCGACCCTCTACACAGTGTAGAGAGACTTAACAGAGGCTTCTGGTGTCCATTTTTGCTGCATCTGCCTTAAAATGGGGTAATGGGTTTCTAAGTTCTTGGATCTGACCTTGACTACTCTTGAGCAGCCTATTCACACCACTTCTGAGTGAAAACCTTCCAGAGGGATAGTTGGCTGGGCAGTGACCAAGTCATTTACCCCAAATCTGTGCATTGCAGCTGCCTTCAACTTTAAATATATCACACGGATTTCAGACGATAGTTCATCTGTAACTATTTGGTAAGAATTCTCTGAAACAGCTTCTGCATGTTGGGCATTCAACAGAAATTAATTACGGTCCCCTAGAGATATCAATCCTGCTAAACTGAATCAACATGTTAATAAATGGCAGGAACCTGAGAAAATAGTCTCCTAAAAATGCCCAATGAAGGATAAAACTTAGGAGGTTTTCTACTTGAATAATGATTTAACAGCAGAAGAGAATAATCTATATGGGCTTAATTATTTACATTCCCTATTTTTACCTGTTGTCAGAAAAAATTAATGAAATCAGAATAAGACTTCCTCCTGATATGACAACTACATAACAGCTTACAATGTTATTTTTAATGGCTTGAAGACAGATGACATAACAGAGGCAAAGCTTATTCAGCTGTACCTAGCACTGTCCGAATGATGCCTGCTAATGCTACTGTAGCTGGGATCCTTTGCTTTGTAGAAAAGGGATGTATTTTTCCTGTTAAACCAATAACTATGCCATGGACAAATATAGTTTAAGCAACATTTATAAAATTTAGATTCAGCCACTCCAAATTTGCAACAAAAGAGGAAGACAGATGCATCTGGGGGGTTGGGAATCCCTTTCTCCATGCTACCATGCTTGATAATGTCGAAATAAAAATAATTTGCAAAGACTCAAATTCATAATGAAAAACTTAAACTTTTTTGGTATTTGATAAACTGTGCTGCTGAAAACTGATGTCATTAGAAGTTTAGAAACCAGATTTGTCATAAAAGTTGGAAGGCAAATTAGAGAATCACTCTCCCCTCGTTCTAGGAAAAGAGATTGGCAATATTTCAAAGAGATTTTGACATGTATTCGTTCACACTTAAGTGAATGATTTTTACTGTTAATATTTCTTTCCTTTATATTAATGTTGTTTATATTTACTTTTATATTGCCCTGCCTCTCATAATACTTGAGTATGTAATAAATTCTAGCAAATTATTTTTCTAGAAAAAAGACACCTTTAAGCAGTGGAGCAGGATGGTAGAGGAAAACTCATCTGAAGTTAGTCATAACATTCTTACCCAAGTATCATACCTATGGCACATACCCAGGTATCAACTGGAAAAACCAGCAAGCAGACAAAACCTTAAAGATCCATAAAGATAATTGGATAGGAATAAGGGGAAAAGGAAGCCATCATCAATATACAAATTATAAACCAAACCATCACCTTGCCATATGTTTTCAGAGCCACCTAAGAATCTTTAACTCTTTAGAGCAAATACCGAGGGAAATTCAAGCTGTGGCTGCTGTGGTGTTTTTAGTTAGCTTTACAATGTTTAAGTAGGTATTGCAGCATATACTGTATGGGGTACACACACCAATATTTATCTGATAAGGAGAATGTTTAGTAGCTAAATCAGGCAATTTGAAACAGGGAGTGCTAGCTTAATTTTATTTCTTGGTCTGTTGCTGGGAGATTTTTCCCCTAAAATGTTTAAAGTCCTGCTTTTTTGCTGGTTCTGTGCTTGAGATCCCAGTCTTATCATAGTTTTATTTTAATGGCTTAGGACCCAGGCCACTTTGACCTTTGTTTTCTTTATTAATTTATGTAAAGAAGGATGATTATAGATACTATTTTATAGGTGTTAGACAATGTATTCGGTAATTATTATGAGAAACTCAGATGCTAGAGTGCTGTGGACAACATAAAAACAAAGAAAGGCCACTTATTTCAGGAGTCAGAAGGCTAAAGAGCTTTTCTAAGTTGGGTAACGTACCCCATATTCCTCAATAAACGAGCATTTATTCCCTAAAAGCAGATTTTTTGTTAAAAGCTTTGAGTGACATAATAAATGGATCTGATGCAGCTCTGTTGAAGAAATTCCTTGCAGATGTAGTTTTCTTTTTTAACTTGGTGTCCAAGTAGCATGACTGCTGTTTCATGAATTACTACAGTTTATTAAATACCATGTTGACTTATTCTTAGAAACTTAAGGAGTCATGGCCAGAATAACTGACATGAAAGTTGTTATCCTGACACACCAACATTCCTCACTAGCTGTGTCTCCCCTTGTGTCCACTTCACTTTGAATTACTGAAATTGCGCTAAGTAGGCTTAATGTTCACTTGCTAAGAAAATTGAATTACGATTGCTCATTGCACTTAGCCTCCATATTCAAGACTGGTTTTGAGTCACTGATACTCACTAGACCATAAGCTATGGTGTGGAACTGTAGCTTTCTGCAAATGATGAAACATCTTTCAAGGTTGAGAGCTCTTCTCTGAACTTTGAGTAAAGTGATTCATATGCTAATTATGCTTCTCTGAGTGCTAACGTTAAAGTATATTTGTTGGTAAAATAAAGTGTTTCAAACTGAGATACTGAAAAATGTGTAACCATGATTGTACAACATGCAAGTTTCCCCTGTGCAGAGAATCTCTGCAAGGTCTAAGCACTGACTGAATTCTCATTGAAACACTTTCAAAATTAGTTTCGAAGCAGAACATGTTAAGCTTTGGGTGGGACTCTCTACGGTGAGACAAATCAGGGAGACTTATTTCAGTGTCTGCCTTGTACAACTCCAGCCTAAAATGAAAGGTTGAGTTTCATAAATGAAAGGACAGGTAATCTTTGGTTTAATGTATCAGATTACCTCTAATCTGAGGTTTAATTACCTCAGATTGCTTCCTAATGACTCGGTGGAGCTTCTTTTTTATTTCTTAAAAAAAGATTTTTATTTACCAATGGACAACACCCTAAAATCAATGGTTCTGAGCATTGATGATTTCAGAGATTAATGCCCTGGGCAATTTGTGTTGAAGAATCTATTCAAACCAGATGAACTCAAGAGAGGCTAGGATAGAGACAGGTAGAAATTCCCAATGTAATTTCCCTTGTTTTTCTGAAAGGCATGTGGACTGCTTATCGACCTCAAGCAGTTCAGTCCTGCAGAGTGGCTCACAGTTTACACTCTGCGTTGTACTGGGGTGCTGGTGTCTCAGAAGGGAAAGTGTCTCATGGAATAAACACAGCACTTCCAGCACAACTTAACCATGCTTCATTTTGTAAAAATAAAATGTATTAAAATAGTTTGGTTTTTTGGTTGTTTGTTTTGTTGGTTTGTTTTTTTTTTTTTTTTCCTAAGACAACTGCAGAAATTCATGGAGTACTCATAATTTGAATAATTGTAATAATTGTCTTGCTGTATATATTGAGATTTATATTAATAAAACACTAGCTATATTCACACACATCTGGGAATTGACACTGTTGAACTAATCTTCAGTAAGACCTTAACCTTTTCTTTACATTAACAATTACTCCTTTTACTAGATGGCACTTTGTCTCTCTATTCATCACAATGTTAGATTTGTTAAAACTCCTTAGTTCAGCCAAACGCCCACTCTGTCTCATCCCCCTCATACAGGCATGTTCAGATCTTAGTATTTGTGTTTACAGACATTTAATGAAATAATAAAATCTGATGAATAAAGCTTTTTCAAATGAAGATGCATGTAGTGGGAAAGCTTTGCAGTGCAGCCCACACGCACCCTGTAAAGAAATGGAGGACCCGTCTGAAAAGGATTACATATGAAACATAATTGTGGGAAACGTTGGGTTTTTTTTTTTTCTCCCCTTGTCCCAAAGGATGAGGAAAGTGAGTGTATTGTCACTAAAGGTATTTGGAGACTGAGGGTATTTCTAACGAGGGTGTAAGCCAAATATTAGACTGCAGTTAACTCTAACACCCATGCAAGTTCCCCATGTAAATTCAACTACAGATTGTATTCTTCATTTCAACTTGCAACTTAAAAAAAAATTGCTGTTCTGAGACGGTCAATGTGTCTCCTGTTCACTGGCTGGTAAATACATAATTAGTGTGTTAAAAAGTGCACCAGAAGCAGGAAGGAGCATGTGAGTTTGTACCCTCTCCTCTATCTAAGTTTACTCCTTGCTTGTTGCACCATTTCTCCCTGTTTTTCCTTCATCTCCTTTGATAGTTCCCCACTATGAATATGTCATAAGGATCAGCATGAAACTTGTGAGGAAAAGCTACTTTTTCTTTCATTTGGGTTTAATGTTTGTCAGAAAAACAAAAGTAACTAAATCCAACAAAAGTAAAAATTAAAAAAAAAAAAAAAAGGATTTGTTGTAGAAATAGTCATAGCTGTTCTTATTCTTGCTTCTCTTCCAGGTTTTGGCAGTTATATGACTATTTGATCCTTCATTGTTCTACATTTCGTTGATGCCATAAAAAACTTTCACAGAGTTTGCATGAGTACTGGTATCAGCAGGGAGAACTTTGTTAGCGTTTGCAATAAAATTAAGTCACAATGTCTATGTGGAAAAAAAAACCCCAAACATCCTGTTTATAAAACAGCCATTCCTCCACTTGAGGGCATTTTCCAGTAAACCAAAGAATTTCTTACTATAATCAGTATATATCGCTTTCTCAAGAAAGATAAATTCTTTGGAATTTCTCGTAGATTGTTTTTATTTTGAAAGCCAGCCTTCAACAGATGCTTCTTAGTATTTAGGAGCTGAAATTGGTAAAAATTCCATTCTCACTGAGCATATCCGTCCCTTCATAGATGATTGCCCTGCAATTATAATTCCATATTAAATGTCCCTGAGGGGGCAGTACTGACAATAAGAACGGACACTAGTGCAGCCCTTAGTTAAGTCCCAGATGTTTGGTCATGAAGAGCAGGAATCTGAAGTCTGTAATACTAGTGACTTATCCTGAAAACACCACATGAGGGGATTTGTTATCAATACATTCTTTTTTAAAAACAATAATTTAATGATTTTTATATATTTGTAACAATAATTTTATTACTTTTATTGTTATTTTATTTAGGATAGATTATGTGTATGTATATTTATTATAATTTGTTTAAATGTTTTTCAAGCCTGAAGAGCTGCATATCACATCACAGTCCTAGCAACAGAGTTCTGTGGAAAAAATACACAAACCATGTAATCGAGACTTCTTTACAACGCGTTTTTGGAGTTGGACCGGTGATGGTTATGCAATGAGCGTTCAGTCTGTCAGCTTTTGAATCACTGACATTGCAACCTTAGTCTTTTTAATGTAATGCAAGTGTTTATATGCATAATTTGGTATAAAATGAATGAAAATTACATATAAGACTCTTTAATGGTCCCAGGTTGATATCTACCGACAATCAATTAATGTTCATGCCATTTTGGAGTGAAGGAACAGCAGAAGAATCTTTCCTAAGTGTTTTAGGCCCTGTTGGAGAGTAAGATTTAATGTAAACCTGAAGAGACTTCTATTGTGCATTTGTTTTCTGCAAGAGAAACTTTTTAAAATTTATGCATGAAATTGATTTTTCAAAGCAATGAATACAGTCTCTGACAGATTTGTGACACAGAATGAACACTTCAGTGGAGACTATAATCTCCTTTGGGCTAAAACTAGGTTGAACACTTCTGAGAATGAGATTGTGGAAGAATGTAACCTGGAAGATAACAAAGGAATAATTGATGGATCTATGCTTCATGAATTTGGCTAGTTTTGTGGGGTTTTTAAACTCAAGTATTCTTTACACAATATAGCGTGTTATAGCACACAGTTCTGCTGTGTAGCTACATGGTGGATGACAAAAAAGAATTTATTTTGTTGTTTTAAATGAGATGCCTCTTAATTTAACGAGGTGCCTGACAGGTTTTTTTGTTAAAGGAAACTGAATAGTTATTCCCTATTCACCTTCTGCATATCATTCATATCTTTCTTCATGTCTTTTCCAAAGTGAAGAATCCTAATATATGTGGTTTGCCCCAAATCGCTATCATTCTCTTCGTTTGGTTATCCTTGTCACTTTTCTCTCTATTTTTCCTAGTTCTAACTAGGCATTTTAAAATGGACTTTAGCAGGTACTAAACTTGCATAGGGATTATAATTAGCAGTATATAAGGAATTTATATAGTGCCATTTCCTTTTTTTGCTATCAATTTCTCTCCTAGTAAGTCTCAACATAAAATTTCCTCTTTTGACTACAAATGAATATTGATTGACATTTTCAGGGAACTATCCATGACTTCAAAATCCCTTCCCCAAGTATCAGTACATTATTCAGAGCCATCGCTGTATATATTTAATTATTTTCTCCACATGCATTCAATTCACACCAGATTTTATCTGCCATTTTATGGCTAGATCATTCAGTGCTTTGAGATTTCCTGCTACTCCTCACGGTCAGCTCTGGTTTTGACTGTTCTAAACCTGAAAAGCAGAGGTCCCAGTGTGAATTTCTGTGGACAATCTAATAGCTTTCCCCTATTTCTTTCTGCCTCATTTTTTTTGTTAGTTTTTCATCAGTTATTAATTGATGAGGAAAAACAGCTCTCTCTTGCCGTGGCAGCGTAGCCTGTTTGCTCTTAAATTTTAAAAAATAACTCCTTGGAAGTCAAATATACTGTACCAACGTTTTTTGCAAACATTTTGATAAGTTATGGAACACGGGGTCACCCAGTTGGACTTTGTGAGAGACTGAAATGTCAAATGATTGTCTCAAAACTTGCTTGTGTGTGTGCTTTGAGTCACGGGGTGGTGCCAGTAACGTCTCGACCATTCATCAAGGAGCAGCTGTGGCCTTTGTAATTAGTCTAAGGAATGTCACCCAAGGAAGCAGGAGTGTATGGAAGGATGCACCTTCCCACTCCCTTGCAGTTGTATTGACAGACTCCTTAGATAAGCCTCAGAGAGGTGGACTGAGTGAAACCAGGTGTTTCTCATAAAGCACAAGGAAAAGCCCAGTATTTTGTGGGTCTATTGTGTATGCCAGATACCATGCATGCATTGCTAGTGACTTTGTGCCTTTGCCATTGAACTGATAAGAGTTAAGCGTTTCTGCCCCAGAAGCCAGATGATTGCTCACCAATCCAGCAAAAACCTGTGGGAACAGAGGAAAAACTAAAGGTGGGCAGGTATGTTAATCAGCTGGTAAGACAAACTTAAAAGGCAACAGAGAACCTTGCTGTGTGTGCACCCACTACTGAAGAGGATCAATGGGAGGCTGCTAGATCTAGGTGCACCCACCACTGAAGACAGGACCAACTGGATGCTGCTGGATCCATGGTGGTGACTCTTCTTGCACCTCTGTGTTTGCTTGATTTCTGTCTTTTCCTTCCCTTCTGTCCTATCACTACCACTCTTCCATTTTAATGATGAAAACTGTCTCGGGTGTATGGCATTTGACCTCGTTTGTGTCTTAATCTCACTTTTGGGATCATATCGAAACCTCCCCCGACACTGGATTGGGACAGACTTCTAGCAAGGCTAAAACTGTGTATCAAAGATTCTGATGTCACCTACCAAAATCAGAAACACAAAGCATCCAACAGCTTTCTAACAAACTGTTGCAAATGCGGCTTTCTAATATGTTATTAATAAATAATCTTTATTTAAATGAAATATGGAAATAAGCAAAACGAGATAGAATTTGGTAAAAACAACTTCCAAATTGAGGACCAGTACAGTTTCTTATATTTCTGATGGCAACCATACAAAGTCAGACATGAAGATCCTCAAGCAGGCAAAAAAGAGAGTCAGAATCTGTGTATGTCTCTATATATCCTGTTAATTAGAGCTTTCATATAGGAGTAGCAAATTCATCTAAGATAGAGAAGACCTAGGATTGAATCAGATAGTACACTTGCATGGATTCAGACTGTCTATTTTGATATAAAGGAGGGATGTCTCAGTTTCCTTGGGGAAGGGCACACTTCGGATATACATCAGCACCAAATGAGGGCTAACAACTGAAAACTGGAGCAAGAGTAGGTGACTAACACTGCAGTACCTATGCCCATACAGTGAGGTAGCTATCTCAGAGCTGACTGAGCTAGGTCTGAAATTGGAAACGGAATAACCATGAACATGTTAATTACCCTCACAGAAGGACTGGGGCCTGCCACCTTAGGTACAGTGTTAGATTAGTACAGGTTCATTGTTTTTTGGATCCTAAGTATCTTTATTTGGACCCATATTATACTTAGCAAATGTACCAGCTCAAAGATTTCCCTTCAGGGGTCCCAGGTCATGCTTTCTTAACATGCCCTAGGCATCCCCTAAACTCCCTTTGTGGCCCACAATGCATGAAGACACTTCTCAGCTGTATGTCTGTATAATGATTTATATGAAGCAAATTGCTTGAGACACAAAACTTTTTCAGTTATTTTGTTTCAACCATAGTCATGTAACAAACACTTAATGGATGTTGCTGTGTTCATCTTTTAAATTAGTTGTTAGCTGTGCTGCTTCCGTTGTTCAATGTGAATTTGCCTTAGTAAGACAACTCACATAGTAAATGCTTTCCAGGGGAAGAGCTTGTCTAATGAGGTGTTTGACCTTAAACATGTTAATAAAGTCACATTAATAACATGATTGTCTTTAAAATAAAGATACGAGAAATAGGAGTCTTTGTAAAGGACAAAAAAGTACTATTTCAATCAAGTAGTAATGAACAAAGGAGATAATGAATAGGAAAATAATGTTAAGCTATTTTGAGAAGAGGAATTATATTTAGACTAATTTTTAAGGAAATACATTGTTCAGTAGTATTTCAGTGCTTGAGACTCATTTTCAACCATTCTCTTTTTCAATCTTTTTGTTTTACATCTCTTCTTTGGGGAGCATGTCGTATTAGTAAACATGATCTTACCAGTGAGACTACAGAAAAGAGGTCAATTCTTACCTTTGTTCTCAGTTACACAATGTCAATGCCAGTTGATTGAGTTCAGTAGAGCTCTTTCTGGCACGCTGAAGTGTGAGAGATGTGAATGGGGTATCACATCTATACACTTATCTTCCACTCCAAGTGGAACATACAGAGTACTCTATATGGATGAATGAGTCTCAAAAAGTTATAAACAAGGGACCACAAATCATAAAGCAAAACATGATGCTACTTACAGGCAGACAGATGTCCTGTAACACAATACCTCGGTAAGAGACAAAACTCAGTGCATCATGGAGGCCTGTTAAAGATTTTCATTTATGAAGATGTTACTGGAAAACCCCACTGAAGTTTAGGTGACTAATAGCATGCATCTGTTTTCCCTTGCTAAACCTGAGGAAATCAGTTCATGGGAACCTTGTGATTCTCCAGCTTTCAGAGGCCATTGTTCAACTCCATATTCCTTTAGGCAATGTGAGTAGAACTGAGTACAATCTGAAGAAGCATCAATACCTCCAGTCTTCCCCCAGCATCAGAGAAGTTACTTGTAGGAGACATCCGTGATCAGCTAATTTCAGAATTTCCACTTGAAGAATCTAATAAATGCTTGGAAATAACTTCTATAATCACTGTTAACAGAGGCCAAAAGGTCAAGATCTGTCTGATGACCCTTGATTACAACAGGTGTATGAATCAGGAAAATGGACTTCCACACTGCAGGCCATGACAGAGGTCCAAGTAAAATTTCCATGGATTATAAACTTACCTGTCTAGCATCAAGCACAGTGAAATTTGGGGTAGGGAAAATAGGAATAGAAACAAGATAAGGAAAAAAAAAATTATCAGTTGCCTAATATGGACAGGATGATTGCTAATTAGAATGGTGTCTCCTAAATGATAAACTTGTAGAATAAAGGTGTTCAGCACTACTTTAAGTATTTATCTTTGCAGAACCAGTAGTGTAAGCCATACTTTTTGAAAAACACTATTCCAGTGGTTTTTTTGTGTTTATAATGAAGATACCTGTAAAATGAACTATACAAACATATTATATATGCAGAAATAGAAGGAAATCAGCAGCTCTAAAAAGAAAACAGGATAATCAGATGTCTGAGTAAGAAAATGAGGCACTTTAAATGTTTTGTTATGTTTTCCAATCTGTACAGTCAGTCAACTGCTCTCCTTTTTTCCTTTTTTTTTTTTTCCCCTGCCTCATCGGGATGTTGCAAATACGCAGCTGCCTGCTCATTGGAGTTAATGATTCCAGCACAGGTGCTCTTGATTGTATTGCACAGTCAAAACCCCTTTTCCTTTTCCTATTTATCTTTGCACCTTTATCATGCTTTACGTCTCCTTTTTGGGGGTTTCTTTTTTTTCTTTGGATGTGTAAGAGTTGGGTAGGTGAAAGAACTGAGGACTGGTATTTTATGTTACCAAATGAAAACAGCTCTGTATAGAAGGGCAATAGGGTTAATATAACAGAGCTGAGTTTGAAGCAGATTAAAGTTTGAGGAAACAGATTCAGTGCAGAAACTGAATTTTGAATTTTCTAATGTGTCTGTGTTTTTGACAAGATCTTTATGGGACTTTAAAGCATTTTGAAAACATAACATGCTAAATACAGAAGGTAGAATAGAGAAAACTGAAGGTTAAAACACTGACATCTATCATTAAAAAGTAAATCCTGGCCCTACTGAAGTTGTGGCAAAATTCCCAGAAAATTTGTTAGAGTCAGGAAATCAGAAATTTATTTTCAAGGTAGGTAGAATTTAATTTCATGTTTAGCTTTGCATGGCTCAGATTTGACATTAAGTATATTCAGGATAAAAGTAATATTTTATTGTCTGAAAAAAAGCAGATTCTGGTTCAGGCTCCTTTATTGGAGAAATAAAGTCTTGGATGATAAGTTCAAGTTATGTTGTGGTATTAGAAACCCTCTGAATTTCTAGGACACGAACAGAATAAAGGAAATCTCAACTGTATAGAAATGCTGTACAAGGACAGCTAGGAAGCTTGTTTTCCACAAGCAGTTTGTGGATGGCAAATGTCAGCTGACAAACACTTTGTGTTGGATATGGACAAATCTATTTGAACTGACTAAGCCCTGTGCATTTTGTTGGCAACAGATTAAAAGAAAAACCCAACAAATTAGAGATTGTTTTCGTTTGCTGACAAGGAATGCCATTTATATGAATGAGGACAGTGGAGAGAGTCATGAAGAAGCTCCTCACTGTTGACACATTAACAAACAAAATACAGCGTGGAACAGGGATAAAATGTTTAGCACCTCCCTGTTAAAAAAAAAAAAAAATAATCAAGTTTTGAAAAACAAACAGAAAAACAGCAGTCAGGAAGATCCAAATACAACTTGTCTTGTACTTTCCACAGTCACAAGTTGAAAACAAAAGGAAAATTACCTACCACTAAGAAAGAGATGTGAAATTTCAGAAATGCTACATTACATTATGAGTTATTCTGAAATACTAAAATAATAAGAGATACCAAAAGGAGGGACTAGAACTAAGCATTGTTATTTAAGAGTTTGGTAAACACCACAAAGTTATTGACTCATTGTAATGCGTTTCAAGAGATAAAAATGTTTGGCCATTAAAAATATAAAAAAGAAGAGGAGATAAGACCGTTTAGCTAATATTTATTAATTCAGAAGGAAGTTCTTATCTTTGACTCAATCGGATACTGTAGAATGCACATTCACAGAATCACACAATCGTCTAGGTTGGAAAGGACCTTGAAGATCATCTAGTCCAACTGTTAACGTAGCATTGGCAGTTTCCAACTACACCAGATCCCTCAGCTCTATGTCAACCCAACTCTTAAACACCTCCAGGGATGGGGACTCCACCACCTCCCTGGGCAGCCCATTCCAACGCCCAGCAACCCGTTCTGGAAAGAAATGCTTCCTAATATCCAGTCTAAACCTTCCCTGGTGCAACTTGAGGCCATTCCCTCTTGTCTTATCACTCATTACTTGGTTCAAGAGACTCATCCCCAGCTCTCTGCACCCTCCTTTCAGGGAGCTGTAGAGGGCGATGAGGTCTCCCCTCAGCCTCCTCTTCTCCAAACTAAACAACCCCAGTTCCCTCAGCCGCTCCTCATATGACATGTGCTCCAGACCCTGCACCAGCTTCGTTGCCCGAACACAAAGAGTCTTATTTTTAGCATAAGCAACTTATTCATAGCAATTAGATTGGGATGGCAACTAGCCTTGCACAGCTGATAAACATACTGAATCCTGCTGTAAAGACGACAGTTGTTGTATGAACTCCAAAACCAGTATATGATATGGCTATAACATAAGGCACACTTCCAAAGGCTCCTGAAAACTGAAAGTTGAAGCCTTATGAGCCGTGAGTGTCTGGGTACTGATGGCTCCTCATAGCCTGCCCGGACGGGTCCTGGCTCCAGTCCCTGTGGGGTTTTTCCCGCAGCTGCCTTCGGTGCTCCTGGACGACGAGGAGCTGTATGGCACTTCTGCAGCTGTCAGAAGTTTTTCTAAAATGCGATGTAAAATCCCATGTTCTAGGGATTGTTAATGGTATGTTCCCATAGCAGGAGTTCCAGACTGCAACTCTGAGATTAATATATACAGGAGAGACAAGGTGAATAAATCCTGTCCTCAGCTAATAGCTGGACAAACAAAGCCCTCTCTTCAGGCTTTTCTTTGCAGGTCATGCTATTAAATCACTCATGCTATCTATCTAACATGCCAGAAACTCAAGAGTCAATCAACCTCGGGTGGGTGGCATGTAAAAAAATGCTTAGACAATGGCAAAGATAGGTGAGATGGGAACTGATTAAACTCTCGTAATACATCTCAAGATTATTATTATATAAGAGGAATCCAAGGGAGGAATTGGACAAAATACTTGATGCATTTAATATTTCAAAGGAAAGGCGTAATGAATAAAGTAAACTGAAAATTGAAGCAGTGACACTGCAGCATCTTGCCTTGTCAGTTAGCCTTGTACTATGTCAGAGATACCATTATTCAAATCCATAATGTATAATTTTGTTGCTTCACAAGTAAAACATGTACTGTTGAGTGTAATACGATAGTGCCTAATCTTTCAGATGTCTGTCTAGATATCAGCACGCTCTCCTACACAGTTCAAGAAAGCAAAATCTGTAGGAAAAATATGTTTTTCCTTAATCTGTTATTATTCATTAGAAAAAGGTCCCAGTTTCCCCAAAGTCCAGGAAGAACCTTCCCTAGGGCACAGAGTTTATAGGCAAGTCTTGTGCTGAGCAACACCAAGTTCAGTTTACTTATTTTAGTGCTTTATTTCCCATGAATGGATTCAGAAGAAAATAATATGCTTTCTATTTGGTAAACAAGAGTGACAATCCCTATAATGCCTGGTCCTCTCCACCCTTTTATTTTTTTTAATAGAAACTGTATCACACAGGTTTTTGTTTGGTATTTGTTACTATTTTTCTGCTGCTGTCCATTATGGTATCACCAGGCTTGCCAGAAGAGCCTGGGGTAATGATATTGTTCTGCAAGTAATTGCAGTGTCTTCAAGGCTATGCAAAAGAGGATGAAAATGATCTTTCTGCCCCATGACTCATCATCATCAAGACTGTTAAGCAGTTATTTTCTCACAAGGGCTCCTGGTGCCCTCATACTGCAACTTTTCCAGTAATTGAGACCTGTTCAAGAGCAGTGTTAAAATGCTTTATTGCACAGGAGGGATAAAAGAGAGCTATTATCTTCAGTCTTAAAATAAGAAGACAACTGAAAAATAACTTAAACTCAGATTCCCTGATCTGATGCTGCTGTTATTTTTTCTGGATGTGAGTTAGTTTTAATTGAATTAATTAAATCAGCTGCTCTCAGAGAGAATTTTAATACATGGAGATGCAATTTGAGAGTGGTAGTTATCCAGTATATTTTCAAATTGTGACTAAGAGGAACTGCCTGCCAAATTCCATGTTTATTTCCCTATCAAAAGGGATTTTAATGTTACAAGTCAAAGATAACTACCCTAGGACTGAATGAAATGATAATTCTAGATCCATAGCATTATCATTAAGCTTAGCCACAAGCTAATCAAAAGTGTGAATTTCTGTGAATGCACTGATGTACCGATTTTCATGTGCAGGAGCAGCTCAGCTACTAATGTCCACCTAGGCTAACCAGGAACAAGAAAAATCTTCATGTCTGGAGGGAGATAATAGTTTTAGAGCGAGCCTTGTATGCAGAAGTTCTTTTGACTCCCTGTGAAATGCAGTGACAAATTTCTGCTTCTTTTAAAAATGTGACTGGAAGTGAAACTACCAAGCAATACAGATGAGGTACATTCATGTTGCCGGGTGAATGCATATTTTGCACAAACTCTGAAGCAGGCTTTCAGGGAAAGCATGGGGGGAAGTGGGTATATTAAGATGAATGGAGCATGCAATTTCAGTAACCCTGAAACATGTAAAGATCTTGCAGTTCTCTCCACGGTAACAGCTGTAAATTCAAGAAATTCAGCGTTAAATATATACATAAAAGAAGATAAAAAAAAGCTAATATGCAATGAATGCTAACATACAAGCATATTTGGAGTACCAGAAGATTAAACTAGAACCTAACAGCTATTCAGTTCCCACCATTACATTTTCTGATTTACAGTCCCGCTGGTGTAAGATGATCAGATTTAGAAATAGGATTCCAAAACGGTAACGGGCAAACTCCTGACTTCAGTGATACAGTTTTCTTTTCCTTTTAGAAACTGTTTCCATGCATTCCCCTGATATTAGCTGATTTCTTGTAACCATAACGAATATTCTTTTCCTCTCTATGAAAAGGATTTCTGTAGATATACACAATGAATCAACCAAGAGGGACAGGGAAGTGATCCTGCCCCTGTACTCAGCACTGGTGAGGCTGCACCTCAAATACTGTGTTCAGTTTTGGGTCCCTCACTACAAAAAGGACACTGAATTACTTGAGTGTGTCCAGAGAAGGGCAACGGAGCTGGTGCAGGGTCTGGAGCACAGGTCTGATGGGGAGCGGCTGAGGGAACTGGGGGGGTTTAGTTTGGAGAAGAGGAGGCTGAGGGGAGACCTCATCGCTCTCTACAACTACCTGAAAGAAGGGTGCAGAGAACTGGGGATGAGTCTCTTGAACCAAGTAACAAGCAATAAGACAAGAGGGAATGGCCTCAAGTTGCACCAGGGGAGGTTTAGACTAGATATTAGGAAGCATTTCTTTACAGAAGGGGTTGTTGGGCGTTGGAATGGGCTGCCCAGGGAGGTGGTGGAGTCCCCATCCCTGGAGGTGTTTAAGAGTCGGGTTGACCCAGCGCTGAGGGATCTGGTGTAGTTGAGAACTGTCAATGTTAGGCTAATGGTTGGACTGAATGATCTTCAAGGTCTTTTCCAACCTAGACGATTCTGTGATTCTGTGAAGAGTATAAATTAATTCAGAAGTTTGGAGGGATCACGTAGCAGACTGTTTCAGAGAAGCATTTATATAATTACTTTGAGAACTGAAGCTGCATTCAATATCTACTTTTTGCTTTATAGATACTTATAAATATCATCACTACAACACCATTGGAGAGGAAAAGGACCTCAAAGCAGCCCACCAAAATGAATGATGAAGAAAGAGTAGCTACTTCTGCATGTCCATAATTGTAGCTGGTTTTATTTTAACAGCTGTAAGTGAAAATGTTTGTATTTAGCACTTGCTTTTAAGTACTGTAATATTCTCATTAATAAAAATGTCCCATTGAAACATACACCAAAACATCTGTAAAATTAATTTACTGGAAAGGTCTTTTTACTACTGCATTTGATTTCTCTGAATAAAATTTGTTATGGCTATTGAGATGTCTGAAAGTAGATATTTTTATTAATGTGAATATGATATTACATACATTAAAACCAAACTCTTATGCCATGAATAATTAGTCGTTTTTTGTGGGTGTGAAGTGAGGATAACAGGAAGGAGAAAGAAAGGAAAAGTGGTCTCTTTGAACTTTTATTTCTGCTCACTCTATCATTCAAATGCCATGAAATGTTGTCAGATGTCACTCCATAACATGTTTCTCATAGCAGTTAAAGGAGGTTGAGTGTGGCTGTCTCAGAAACCAGAAGTTCTGGGACCCTCTGTCTGTCCAGTGGGTATGAACAGGCACTATTTCATTCACAAAGTAACTTTCTTAAATCAATCTTCTCTGGAATTTGGTGATTGTGAATCATATTTTCAAGATTTGAGGCTGAATGTGATTATACGAATAGTCTTATCACATAAATTTCCCCTTTTTGATGAAATCACAGTGAATGGAACTGCTAAGAGGGTATAAATTATAAAGATAATGATTAAGCCACTGTAATACAAATCATCAAATGAAAGGCTGGTTTAAATTTTTTTTTAAATGCTTACCTTTTAATAGTATTGAAGAACTTACATTTAAAAATAAAAAAAGAAAATCTTTCTGTGCTAGTGTTCATGTGCAAGATTTGCTTTGTAGCAGTATGCAGATTGATTTCATAGTGACGATTTCTCTGTGGTAGCATAGCTTTTTATCTGATTCAGAGATGACTTGACATTACGTGGCATTTCTCTAACAAACATCTTCCATAAGTGATGAGGGCCAAATTACCTTCTAACTCCTTTGTTATCTCCGGGCCATTTCTTTATTCTACCTGTCAGACACAGAACAGACCCAAGAACCTGCAGTTTATTAACTGGAGCTAAGAAATGTCATGATTTCCTAAGTAGTTTTAATTTTGTTTCCTAAAAGTATCATGATTGAGATTCTCTTCTTGAGGCTTCTCTTTTCACCAAAATTTTATTTGCCTGGTGTTTTGGGTGGGGATAGTAAAAAAGGTTGGGGACGGAGGTTTTTCATTTGTTTTGAGGAGGTTTTCAGTATTAATTCTAATTTTGGCTTATAACGAGTCTGCATAATTTATTTTCTCCTCCAAGTGTGTGGATCCCAATCAATATATCAACCTCCAGTAAAACTAATATAGTTCAACAGACTGAATTTTCAGATGTTGATTAAGCCCTTATTTTCCTAGAGGTCATGTGGGAAGTCTTCTTGAAAAATAAAAGTCACTAAAACTCCCTTGATGGAGAGAGACAGGGAATTAGAAGATGTGGCAGTCCTCGTTTTACCCATTAATGAGATTTCACTGGTATGTATGAGAGAAAACCTTTGGCCTGAAGGGTTGCATCAGCTGTAGGAAAATATTTTTTGCTCCACCCTTCAGTAAGATTACAGGTGAAGCTACATCATTTGAAAATAGTAAATTATAGTTGTATTCAGAATACATGACCAATATTTATTATTGCCATGAGAAGTAATTGCAAAATTTAATGTCAAAAGACTCTAGTTACAGTAAGACAGCATCAGGGAGGAAATCAAGAAATTAGGGACACAGACCAATGACTGTCAATATTTTCTGGGGTTTGGACAACTGTTTCAATAAAATGCAAAGATAGTAAGGGGGGGAGGAGGGCAGCAGGATGGAAGAAAAGAGAGTTTTATTTCAAAACTACAATGAAAAAGTCCAGCCATGGTGTCCTCACTGCTTTCAGCCCTAGGAAGAGGCTGAGCAGCTGTGCGGGTAGGTCAGACCACTGCAGAGCAACAAATTATTTACCATCCTCATGCTTCTACGTCTCAGACATCTGTTTCACTATGAAGAAAGCTGGATGTGCCTGCCCTTGAAAGATTAAATGAGAACCTTCTTTTTTCCTCTTCCCTTTTTCTATGCAGGTGGATGGAATAACTCCAGCTCAAATGTGTTACACACCGAGATAAAACAGCCTGCCAACTGGCTAGAAAGGGGAGATACATTTGCCGGGCTAATGTAAAAACCTCCATGCTGTTGGGAGGCATCCGAGGAATGGGCTGCAAGTGCTGCACAGGGGATGGGAGCGGTGCAGCTTGTCAGCTTAGTCCACCATTGGATTTGTTTATTTATTTATTTCCAGACTAGGGACCTGTATTAACTTCCCTCCTCCCCTTGAATTTCTCTGGATTCTCCGTGTTCCATTACTCCCGTGTTGGGGCGGAGTGGGAGAAGCTCCCCCTCCCCCAGATGGGCAACCCCCAGATGCTATGCTCTGGGCCCCAGCTCAAACGAGGTCAGAGGTAAAGCCAAACCACATCACAGTAAGGATTACTTGGCCTGAATGAAAGTAATAACAATTAAAATATTGTGATTTTTGGAGCTGAAGTGGAAAACCACAAACCAGTAATTTATCACAAGATTTCAAGCTCTGGTGTGTGGCTGCAGAAGGCATAGCAGCAATGCTGATGAAGTCCAGAATATAAATGTTCCAACTTTCTGAGGTTTTTTTTTGTCTGGTGTGTTTTTAACAGATAAATATTTGGTCTGCATATTTCTGCAAGAAAAGATTGATGCTTTACAAACAATATTAAGTAACAGTCAGGTCAACGTACTATTCTTTCCATTCAGATATGAACATGGCAACTGAAGTACGTTACATCTTTAGTCCGTTGATATATCTGAATACAGACAACTTCTGGGAGAAATCCCATGGAGAATCCCTTACGTTCAAGAAAAACTGATAGTCACCATGTAGATGTTCATTGTTATATATCAAATGCAGTCACCAAGTTCCTGCATAAAACAGGATGAAGCTTCTCATATGTATGTTTCTATGAGAACAGGTTGCTTTTCCCAACGTTTGGCAACCCAGACTGCTGGCCTGCAGCAAAACTTTTCCTGTGTGTATGCAGATAAATTGTATATGTGAAGTAGAGTTAACACTGTTCCTCAGAAGTTAACCTGTCCATGAATAGAATGGCTCACTATTGCAGACATGATGAGTTTGATGTGTCATGGTTGCTTTCTGTGACTGTGTGCATGATTTATCTAGAACTGTCCCAGTGTTCAACATTTAAAAACTGTCAGCTGTAATGTCAGGATGAAAGAAAAATGGAAGAGACTGTGCTATAATCAATTTGCTCCTGGCACAGCGTATGTTAGTGACATTATGTGAGCATCACATATTAAAATTGCCTTTCTACACATGACTTTAAGGCATATTCATGTCAGTGAGAGCAGAATCTGAAAGCTTCAAGCTGTTATTTTCCACCCTTGCCTATTGACTGCAGTGAGTGTCAGTGTAGAAGAAGCAGGAGTGCTACCACCCTGTGATCAGGAGTTGAAATTGCTCAATTCAGGTAAGAAGTCCCCCTTTTAGAAAAGGGCCATCCTTTCCGATGGGTCAGCATATAAGTGGTCAGATAGAGGTCAGAGAATCCTGCTGTCAAATGAAAATACAAATAAATTCTATACACAATAAATTATTTAGGAAGTGACACAGAAATTAGCTGGGTAAATGTCCTGGTTGAAATGAAATTTTGAAGTCCCAGATTTAAGAGATAAAATTCAAATGCAGGACCTGTAGTTAAATAACTAAGTAATACTGTAGCACCTAACCTTTACATTTATCATCTTCATGTGAAAGGTAGTTGGGCTTGGCAGAATGAAGCTGGACATCCTTAATTAGTTAAGACTTGATAAGAGCATCACCGCATTAGAATAATGAGAGGTATAAAGGGGAATTTTGTAGTATAAGGTTTGAGAGTGTATTCTGTAACACGGAATAATGTGCACAGAAATATGAACAACAAAAGTATTACAAGAAGATATTTATTCTCTGTCCTCCCCTATTTGCCAGATGACTTCAAGAAAAATGCATATGCTTTTAGATGATGCCCAGTTAAGCTGTTCAACAAACTACCATTTTTCCCCAAACAAATCAGTGGGAAAAAGAAAGCAAAGCACAAAATTTTGCCTTCTTACATTTGTGTGGAGTCAAAGATAAGTTAAAAACACAGTAAAGTGTTTACTTTAGTTACAGATGATGTATTCAGAAGTTTGCACTGTAACCTGAAAGATGTCCAAAACTATTCCTGCACAAACTTGACTTTTTTGAGGAAAACAGAAGGGGATTTTGTATCAGAGACCTGTTTTTTACACTGTAAAGTAAGCTGGAAAAGTCAGGCACAAAAAAATACTTCACAGCTTCTAGTCACGTTGTGCTAAGAATCACTGGGCGGAAGGATCATGTTGCAAGCTTCAAATTGGATAAACCAGTGTGACTCACCTGTGAAGTCTAAGTTGTCATAGCATCTGGTTATTCTACCTAGCAACCTTCTACTTCTATCTAAATTTGCAGCAGTAAAGAACAAAGCTATTTCTCCACTACCTGTTGCAAGTCTGGCATTCTTTTCCTTAGAATAGGAGGGTCTGCTTCTGCTTCTTTGCAAAGGTTGAAGTTGATGATTAAGCTACCCAAGGTAAAAAAATATTTAAGTCTACTGAATAGTGATTCCATGGCAATATTTCTTTCTCTACACCCCCTTTTGCAGTTAATCCAACCCCTCCTCTACTCTCTAATTGGTGTAGAGTATCAGTATGCAAATCTGCTCCAGGATGATGGATCCATCTTATAGAACAGTCATTAAATAAGTGGAAAGATCATATCAGGGGCTGGGTTTGCCCAGGCCAGAAATACTTTGATGAGTAAGAATAAACATGAAGAAACCTAAGCTGTATAGCCAGTGTGACTGACTATAGCTGGGAGCCAGTGAGCAGCAGCCAAGATCAGGGAATAACCTAACAGGCCTTAATGTTTTTGTGAAAGGGGAAGGTTTATGAAAAGACATAGACTTACAACTCTATCTCGCTTTCACAACATGTCTAACTGGCAAGAGGGATTTTAGTATTCCTGGTATAGGCACTACTGGGCAGGGCTGAGTACTGGAAGGGTCGTATGTCCATGCACTGGTCAAATTAGACCTAAAAATATAAGATAAAGGAAAAGCTGTCTGTCATTCATCCATTTCTGTGTGCACCTCATGCTTTCACTAGAATTTTGGTGATGCGGATGAAAAGACAGATCAAGATGCAAATTAATAGCAGAGCCAAAAATAGTCTTTTGAATTTATCACCAGCCCTTTCTTCTCTCCCTTGTTCGCAGAAATATTGTCAAAATTCAAGAAAGAATAAATTTGTTGTCATCCACGATACATGCCTTTAAGCCTTGATTCCTGCAGCTCAGTAGAATCCATTTGATTCTTTCCCACATCTTATATATAAATAAATTTGTATATATATACAAGTGAGGCTTTACCTCAGTCAATGGTGAGCTGTAGCTATTAGACTCAGACTCCATACAACAGTAAATTGTTGCACTGATTTTTAAAAGGTCCCACTATAACTCTTCAGGGTAGTCCATTCCAAGGTTCCTTTTGCACTCATTTCTTTCATACTTCTTTATGCATCAACATTTTAAAATTCTAATCATTTTATCCGAATAAATGATAATAAATAAATGTTTTGATTAAATGCTTTGAGAAGGATTTTCTTTATATGGTTTATTTATATGTTGTCAATTTCACCACAATTTAGGTGAGAAATGCCTGTTTGCAGAGTCTTGCCTGAACCTCAGGTTTGAGGCAGTATGTGAGTGAACATTTTAAAGCGATCGCACTCTAATGTATATTTTTGAAGCATAAGCCTGGGTATGTAGCAATTATTGCAGAACTAAATCTTTGTAACTACTAACTATTAAAAGCACAAAAAGCAAAATATAAAATACCAGTTAATGGTACATTTCTTCATGGCTACAAAGACATAAAATTATAGAATATTCATTTTTTTTACATTTGGACAGGGAAAAAATATATTATCCAATATTTGAATTGTTTTAATACTGTTAAAGGAAGCTACTGCTACGGTTCTAGAACTTTCAGACAACAATAGCATTTAAAGGTTTTTCATTCATATGGCAACAAAACTGGCAATTTAGAAGTAGTTGTACTATTGAACTTTGTTCTTTTAAGCCTTTATGTTATAAAAGTGTTTTGAACCAACCTCTTGTACCACCTACCTTCTTAGCTAGGTAAAAAATTTGAACTCCTACCTCCTGAATCATAACAAAGCTAGGTTTTGTGCCATTAGCAAGCTCTATGACTCAAAAGGAGTAAATTTGTAGGCAGAAAAAAACGTGCTAGAAACGTGACAACAGTATTTTCATTTTGGATTTTTTTTGGCTCAACGTAGTTCTAGTCTGGTCCTGTAGAATCAATGACCATTAGTGGTTGCAGTACATTAGACTAGGCACCATGTTATTTTAATTTTTTAAAACAGGAATCCCGTTTTCACATTCCAGGTCTGCTCTCTGACATGAACCAAAGTGCACTGAATACGAATGATGGAGATTTCCTTCAAAAGCACACTCTTAATATAAACTGAAAGTGCTACTGTGTCCCAGACAGCCAAAGAGATGTTTCACCTCTCCCAGTGGCCTCGTTGGTGTAGTTATTTAAAAACAGTGAGACAGCTTCAAAAGGCAAAACTGACAGAGGACTTGGACAGCACACCTAAAAGTATTCCTGGGACATTTGTTCAAGTTTCACTTTAAGGCTGTTTTCCACATTCTGTGTAAAATCTGTTAACAGCAGGTCATTTCCACAGTATTTATTTCCCCCAGAATGCTTACCTAAGTGTGTTTCTGGATAGCTTAAACTCCTTTGTGGATCAGATTGGGTGCTTATTCCACCCTGGAATTCTTCAGTATTTTATTCTTAAATCTGCCCTCTTTTCTCTGCTTTTTATTCTGAGCTAATTTAGATAGCTATCACTTCTGTCTGTCTTGTAAGGGTTGATTCCATAAGTTCTGAGCTCTCCCATGACTTGTGATAAGTATCAAGACCCCATTACTCACGCATTTGGATTTAATTAAATATTTACTCACACTGAGATTATGAGATTACCACATTATGAGATTTCAGTAGGCTATTTTGTGCATTACTGATATGTCACAGCAGCCTAATAGAATTTGGGGGAAAAAAGTAATCTTTATGCAATAATATTTTCTGAACCTACAAAAAAAGAACATTTTATAGAATTTTCTAAATAGTTCTTACACTTTTCCATTCCTACACAGAAAAAAAAAAAAAAAAGTTTAAACAAATTAAAGTGATTCTTTCAATTAGGATCTTTGAAACTTCTTTAAATCTCTATAGAAAGGGACAGAAAACCGAAAGCAATTTTTGGTTTATGAATGACATTAATTCCACCTTCTTAGGGCATTTTAAGGGGAAAGAAAACAAAATGAGATTTGCCACATTGTTATTTCTAATGCCTGCTTTTAGTACATCATGTTTCTGCTGGAATGCTGATAGTATCTGAGTTTGGTAACCAGCTTCATATGACTCAGTGCTATAAGTACGTGCTTGTCATTATGTCTTTTTTTCAAATTGGTGTTCTCTTTACTCGGCAAAGACTATTATGGTATTATCATCATACTTTTGTATCCAACTCAATATCCCTCTGCAGTAGTATGACGGAAACTCTGCTGTGAAAACCCAAGAATTGGTCACTCTTCCAAGACCCTTACAAGGCATACAGCACAGGCTGTGCACACTGAGGGGGGTGTGTGGGGAAATGTCATGAAAAAAATAGGAAAGAAGGGATTTTTCCAATCTAAGCAGTGTGTCCAGGCCTGAAATCCAGGTTGCAATTGAAAGCTTAAGTTTTGATTTGCCGTTAATCCTAACTCTTTATTTAAAAATAAAATGGAAAAAATGGCAAAGAATATGTGAACGTATTTGCATTTGTCTCCATGAAATGTCATGCTGTGCTATTAATAAATGTGATGGTTTTGATAGCAATGTGATAATTTTTTAAAGATTTAAGTCCTGGGTTGCTGCTTATTGACACTATTATGAAAACTTCAGATCTTAGTATTGAAAATGGCTTGCAAGGTTGATTCTTCCCATTCTCCATAGTCGATTTTTTTCCTGCTCAGCCCTCTGTATTAGCTAGATGTATGTGTGATCAAATGGTTCTTTAGTGGCTAATTTAAAGGATAAAATTACCTTGCTACAAACTAGTTAAGGTTCTCCCTTAATTCCAGTGGTATCTGCCTACACTGATGACTTCAATTACCTACTGATTACAGGATTTTGTAAAATAAATTGCAGAAGTATAAATTCCACAGTTATGATTTTGTGGTGTTAGTAAGTATTTCAAATTTTGCATAAACCAAGTTTAATGTGTCCTTTAGTGCAGCACACAAATATTCATAAAAATGAAAGTGAATGTTTTGAGGGTGTTCAAATGGGGGGGCGGTGAGGAAATGAAGCTAAAAAGTAAGTAGACTTATTTTTACTTACAACTGCATTTGTTTTAACTAAACAAGAAATTTCTTCTTTTCCTCTGAAATTTTTCAGAATATGGTGGTATATAAATGTTTAACTATCCTGAAGAGAGTCTTTCTGGGTCAAACTGTAATACCTTTTATCTACATTGACATCCCAAAATTTATTTCCACTGAAAAGGCGCCTTTGTACCCCTTGACAGCATCTCAGCACTATTCTTCCTATGCAAATATTTGTCTCGTCATTCTGCAAGAATAACTACACGATATTTTATTTGTTTACCCTACAACTTCCAAGCAATCCCACTTTATTTCCCTGGATTTAACACATTTAGCAGTAGCTTGAGTACATCCTGCGCTAGTCAATTACTGACATTCTCTTTGATTTCAAAGTCTACTGTGCACCTGCTTATTTTCTTTCTTTAAACCCAAGTGAAAGGAACTATTAATCCAATTCAATAGTGATTTTGCCATCAGTCTTCATAAATTTATATCCTGATCTTTTTCTTTATATGGCCGCCATCAATTACTTCTCATATGTTGCTATTAATATCATTGTTGAGAGAAACGCCATCTGATTTGTCTAACTCCTGTAAATAGAATATACCTAATAACAATTTGTGCTTTCTTACCTTAATTTCTTTATCCGTTATTTTATGACACATCACTACTACTGATATCTAATAATGTGACTTAATGTTTAAGTTTTGGGAGGAAAATGAAAGCATTTCTCACTTCCAAAATAACATTTGAAAATCCTGAAATAAAAGATACTGGAAACCTGCATTTTTAGTCAATTTTGGCAGCAAACAGAAGTGAAGCCCTCAGTTACTCATCGACAACATCCCTAGCTCAGCATCTTCCAAAGATTCCAGTAAATCACCAGTTGTCATCAGATCACTTTCTTTGCAGTTTCTGCTGTTGAAATTTGTATTGGGTATCTATCCATGCTTTCTTGACTATTTCTTCTGAAATCAAAATGTAATTTTATTTTTTCCTAATTAAAAGCACCCAAAAGTGCAAGTAAGATCATAGTGCTTTGTACTGTTTGGCAACATTGCTAATTGTCTTCTTTTTTTTTTTTTTTTTTTTTTTTAAAATCAAGCAGGCTTTCAGCTAGTATTCCTCCAATACTGGGATCTGGAATATACAAGAACTCATATTAGTTTACTGATCTTCTCTTTAGTTGTGAAAAAACATTACTGAATTTGTTTATGGTAGTCTTTGTTAGAATTCTTCTGCTTTAGTGAGGGTTAGCAATTTTTCTCCCTTCTACAGCATGGTAAATTGTGCTGCGAGCATAACCGTCAACACATCACCGTTTTGTGATATTTGAACATGTCTGCTCTGAAATCTAGCACAGTGGCCAACAACAGAAAGATATCTGCTTCAAAAATGAAATTAAAAGTAATAGTACCTAGTGTCAATGTAAATAACAATATGAACTACTCTCAGAGTAACAAATAACGAGCTTCTGAAAACCTAAGCTCAAATTTGGAAGTGTTTGGAAGGAGTAAACCACAAATCTAAGCTGCCTCAAGTTTCTAAAAAGAAGTTAAATCTTGATTTTTCTGATATTAAGAGTTTTGCTAGGTGATCAAGATTGATCAGTTAATGTGTCTTAAGAAAGTTATTGCCCATCAGTTTAGCCACAATCTACATTCATGTTCATACTCAGGCTTCTCAGCTGTGAACTGTGATGATGTCAGATAAACACCTGCTTCTTCCAGATAGGCTACAAAGGAATACTTGCTTTTATAGTCTCTCTTTACAGTCAATAACAAAGAAAACCAGATTCCCAAAAGAATTATCAGAAATTTCTTGATACACAACAACACAGTCCAACTTCAAGGTGTTTTCTGCTTATAGAATTGTGTCAATATACTATTGTGTTTTAACCTTTCGAAGCAGAAGCCCAGTTGTCTACTTCCTTGGTTAATTTTCTATCTGTCAGTGTAATGCATAAAAGAGAAAATACCATTTTCCTCTTCCTAGTCTGGTCATAGATGGAGAGGGGATGGGGAGAAGCAGGTCCACTTGCTCAGTTCTTTGAAGGAAAGAATATTAATATCTCTCTCCAGTGGAGGAACCTGGGAAATTGAGCAGAAGTTTTCACATGTCAAATGCCTGTAAAGAGATAAGGAATTAAGATATACAGCATTCATTGGTTCAAGGTCAACAGCATCTTTATCTTGCATCTCCTTGACCAATATGCCTGCCCATTCCTTGGCAGCAAACACATTGACTGCACAGAGCACCAATATCATATCACAGAAGTCTGTGCATCCTGGAACTTAACTCTGAATCCTTGTATCTAGTCCATGCTGTTACGTAATACACAAGATATACAAATATTTTAGTAATACGTAGTAAGAGATAATGGTAGATCTCACTTGCAAACTCCAGCCTCAAGCAGCTCTCACTGATTCCTTTGCTGCTGATCTAACCCAAGAAAACTTAAAGCTATTCTTAATTAAACACATAGATTTTACTCTTCAAATTGTCCAGAGACCCTGGCTCAGTCTGAAATCAATAGACACTCTGAATGCACAGTGTGAAAAAAATGAAATATAGTAGTTATAATTAAATTCTGGATAGGAAACTGTAGTGGGACAAGAGCTATATTTAGCCGCTGAAAAAGTGGTTAACAAGGTTTGCTGTAAATTATATTAAAAATTAAAGAGATAATCCAAACAAGTGTAATTTTACTTTAGAATCCCACATTTCAGGGTACTTACCCGCTAATAAATGAGGAAACAAATACCAAAAACCTTGTTATAAGAATGATTTCCAGCCAAGGAAGTAACACATGGGATTTTACAATACCTATGTAGTAAATACATGTTTACTGAAAACAGTAGGAATAACACATTTAGTAGCAACAACTCTACATGTCGTCTAATAATAACATGGTAAATACCTCATGACACTTCTTGTTAATTTCTTCTTCACTAGGTAACACAGTTTCATCTCTTCCAATTAGCCCTACAGAGACACATGAGTTTTGAGAAACACAGATCTCATTTTTTAGCAGCTGGCTCTGAACAGCATGTAAAGAGGTATTTTGCCTCACCTTGAAGCATTATGGCAAATTCCGGTAGGGTACATTTTCCGAAATTTTCTTCAAACCATATATTATTCATGGGTCTATTTGTCTATGAAAAAAATAGGCTTTCTTATATTCACAGGGATTTACTTCTCCATTTTCTGAAGGGAAAACAAGAGAGGAAAAGTAAAATGTAATTCAAAAAAGTAAAATGTAATTCAAGCACACCAAAGTGCAGCATTAACAGAAGACAAGTTACATTCACTGCCTTTGTACTTCTAAGCTTTCTGAAGTAGAATGCTCAGTGTTACAAAGAGTGCCTAAACTCCCCAGTGTTTAAGTGGCATGCCTGCTGAGAACTACAGACAGGGTGGCAGTTTCCCCTAACCAGCTTGCTCAGCAGGGATTATACATTTAGAGACTATCTTCAGCACAAAGTCTTTATATGTATAAGTCCTATTGAAATACCCAGCCTAGGATAAAAGTTCTGTTTATGAAATCCTTTGGTTTAAAAAACTGTTTGGGCCTTCTCCAAATACTTTATAAAGCTGACTTTGCACTGTGTATCCCAGCGAAGCCAAAATAAAATTTGGAGTCATTTGAGGCGACCAGGATTAGACCCTGTATATGCAGAACTCCTGGCTTGCTTATAACTCTAGCTGTACTGTATTTTCCTGACCAATTGTAAAGACTGCTTCTTCACCTTGCACTTTCACTTTTTGCAAAGTTAACCTACGAGGTTAGCTTGAAGCATTGTCTGACATCAAGGCCAAGGGAGCTGGCGTTAGGGTAAAAGGTTTCTCTTACCTTAAAAAAGGTGAAGCCTTGTTTATCAAAACTGGCTTTGGGCAAGTAGTTCAGAGTTTCTGTGTGGCTGAAGCAAATTGAAAATAGCAAGTGGAGAAGATTTTTCTGGTGTTTTGAACTGGCACTGAGTAAGGGTGTCTACTTCAGACAATTTGTGAAAACTCACACCCTATTTATATTAGGTTTCTTAGTTTCTTTGTTTAGTGGGGCAGGCAAGAAGTGTTTTCTATAAAACACTTTGCCTAAACACTCTGCCTAAAGCTGTCTCATCCTAAGAGTTAAATTTGTGCATTTTCCCTTTCCTTACAGTATTTGGTTTTGTACCAAATAGATCAACTCTGCTAGCTCCAGAAGGAATTAAAAAAGCAGCATTCTAATACGAGTTACTTTTCAACACTAAGCACAACTAGCCAAAGTAACGGCCTGGTTTACAGAGAACTCCACTCACTAAATTTAGATCTGTATGACACAAATGAGTCCAGAATACATTTCAAAAGTGATTGTAATAACAGGATGGCTATAAAATCGAAAGGTGCTCACAGAGACACAAAAAGCTAAGTTAGGAGGAACATATTGGTATATCATTGCTTTTCTTGGACACAGACTTTGCTACCTTCATTGTTCACAGCATTCATTTTTCATTACAGACATTACCATGTTATGCCAACAGGAAATGGGTAACTTGAGCAACACACGTAAATCACTTGAACGTACAACCTCTAAGTTAAAAAGGATGGTTACGTATATCTAAACATCCTTTGTGTCGTTCCATTCATAAGTTGTAGGGCTGGAAATATGAGCACAAGCAAGAAGAAAAGAAAAATTGACCCACTTCAATAAAACAGGCTGATATGAAGTTAAATTTGGTTTGTGATGCTATTTTGCATCAAGCATCAAGGTCCTGCCTGCAGCAGTCAGGAAAGCACCACACTATCTTGTTGGGCTGGATTCAATAGTCCATACATCTGATCTGAGTAGAAATGTACAAACTCCTCAATACATGCCAGCTGAGAGGCTGGCTCATAAAATCAAATTATTCTGCACTACATACTCCTTACACTTGTTTTTTCCACCTTTCTTCAACAATTATGTTTCTACCTCTGAGAGTGATGTGAAGAAAAAAAAAATCCCAAACCACTCAGAAATGACTTCATTGGATTATATCTACCAGAGTCTGTATGTGCAAAACTCGTTCATATTGTTACGTATTTCCTTCTGAGAGCTTCCAAGTGAAGGAAGGAGGCAAAATAAGAAGGAGGGTCTTTTTCCATCTTTTCTGATGGGGGAAGGAAGGAAGGAAGGAAGGAAGGAAGGAAGGAAGGAAGGAAGGAAGGAAGGAAGGAAGGAAGGAAGGAAGGAAGGAAGGAAGGAAGGAAGGAAGGAAGGAAGGAAGGAAGGAAGGAAGGAAGGAAGGAAGGAAGGAAGGAAGGAAGGAAGGAAGGAAGGAAGGAAGGAAGGAAGTGGTGGTTGATACAGAGAAATGATTAATTGCTTTGTGACTTATTTATTTATAGCAAACTGCTTTGCAACTTATTTACTTATAGCAACTTATAGTATTACTTACAGTATTTCTGAATATTGCTAATATTGATTAATAATCCTGCTTGCCCAGACTGTTCTGTGGAATTTTACCAAGGGCTACTGTGTTCATCAAAACAAAGCAGTTTACCATGGAAACCTACCAAGAACTACAATGTTCAGCAAAAATAAGAAACATGTCCTTGGAAAGCAGATGTGCTCTAACTAGTTTAGTCTTGTAATGGATAGATAGCCATGTATGGGCAGTAGAAATTGATACACTGGTACTTTTATATAAGATAGAATGGGTAAACCGGCTGAAACCACTCTTGTTGTTCAAGAAATTGGCTAAGAGAATCTGCACATGCTCTGAGGAAAAGCTCAAGGTGAAGAAGACTGTGAGCCTTCCTCCAACAGACCCCCGAAGACGCCCACCAGGAGGCAATGGGCAGGTGCAGAGATAACATAAACTTTTGAACTAGTTAGTTCAGCCTTTTGAACTAACCCAGCCTTACCTATGCATATGGATATTTGTATTCGGTAATCCAATGAATATGTATATCCACACTCTATAAGTTTCTGGTACAATGTGCTGTTGGGGTGCAAGCTTTGTGGAGAAATCCCCTTGCACACCGGTGCCGGAGTAAACATACCTGCTGTATAACTCTGTTGGAGTTGTAGAGTCTTTTTCCGCTAATCATGGTGCAGAATGATACAGATGGGGGAGAGAATTGTGGGCATCATCAAACCTGCTTTGTTTCTCTGCAGAGGCACACCTGCACTTAAATTTCTTCTTTGTCTTCTGTTCATTTCTTTGGGAGTGACTTGCTTTAACTGAAGCAATGTCTGGAAGCATTTCACAGTCTGTCCTTTTGCTTTTATTCCTTCTTTACATAGAAATAGAGAGTAAACAAATTGTCAGCAAAATCATAACAGTGGTATTTCACACTATATTAGTGCATCACTAAACATGCAGAACTTACTGCAGAAGAAATAATTTTCAAAGCAGCTTTTTTAGCTGAATGTCATTGTAATGAGAGCAACCTGGTTCAGGTTCAATACGTGCTAAGGAAGAAAGAGAACATTCTGTTAAATGGATTCTTATTCAGCAAGTGGTTTAAGAAGGTTTAACAATAAAGAATATAATTTGGTACCAGTCATGTAAACAATTTGTATAAGGCTACAGTTACTTTTAAATACAGAAGAGGACTCATCGGTCTCTTTTTTCTGTTTCATTTTGTGTCTTTTAAAATCCTCCATGAAAAAAAAAACCAGTCTTACTCTGTCTAAAAATGGCAGCGCAATCTCTTGCAGCCACATATTTGAAAGCTTTACTTAAATGAGTCTTCTGAAACTCTTGGTAAGAAATTACAGGCATATTAATGACTAAAATATTATTGCAATAATATATGGATGAATAGATGAGAATGTTTGGAATTTCCCAACAAAACATCTTTTTGAATGGACACTGTGTAGTTCCTTAGGATTAAAGCTCCCCATGGATCCGTTTGAATTCACTAGATCATTTTAAGCCTGCTATAGACTTTTTGAGTAAACCTAATGCCAAAATAACCACTATAGAAAATGTACTGTATTTGCTTATGTGTACAAATATCTGTGCTTGATCTAATATGCTTGTGAGATCATTCTTATGTGCTATTAATTCACATACCTCATGCTTTAAACAAATCTCACTTTCTATTTTTCTGTAACAGAAATTACCAAATAATCAAGCTCTTGTTTTGAGTGAAGTCTCAATATAAGTACAGTTATTTAGAAGTGAGTAGGTAGGACCATAATAAACTAAACCAATCTTTTAATTTTATTTTCTTTTAAAATAATTTACAAGTGCAGTTTTAGTTTCAGGTTTTGTATTTTGGTTTCCATCAATCATTTCTTTGTGAGAAGCTAATGAATTAATCCAATAATTATGTTTCAAATCTTGAAACATTATAAAAGTTGAGACATTTCTAACAATATTTTGTATCAAAATAACATCCGGATTTCAAATAGTTCTGTTTTTTAAAGAGTATTCCATTTGAAAGGGTGGAAGGAAAATAAATAACCTGTAATTAAGAGAAAGATTTCATATAATGTCAGAGAAAACATTTTTGAACCATGTGCATTGAAATTCACATGGTCTTTCTAATTAAACTTTGTACGTCAATCTAAAATGATTGTCTTTTCATTTTTCTGTTGCCAGACCCAGTACTCCAGTGTTTATTGCTCTGAATAATACAGGCCTCAAACTGTGTCATTTTTCTGACTGCTGTGTAGTATAAAAATACCAAAATGAATTTAAATTACTTTTTTCAAATAGTGGTGATATTCTAAATGGAACAGCACTACAAGTTGATTTGAGCTAGAATGCAATACATTAAATAATGATGAAGTCTAGAAGCAACAACACCACAAACAGAATAATGAAATTTGACTCTGCTTCTGGAGTTTAATGGTATCCAGGTTATTTCAACGTTACTCTGTAGCCTGTGCATGTATATACAATAGAGTCTCACCAAATGATTTGGCACTGAGCTTAATAATTCTGATTCTTCTGGACTCTCTAGAGCATATAAACATTTAGAAGGAACTGAGAATAACCGCCAATTCAAACCAAACATTGACATTTGAATGCAGAAAACTTATGTTTACTTGGTTTAAAGTATCGCTGTTACTCATGCATCTTCATGGTGCTTAGTCTAAGACCAGATACGTCATGCTAACACTGATAAAACTAAGTGTAATCTATTGTATTGTTTGTAGATGTATTATATAATTATATAATATATTGTTTAGAGACAATAGATAGTACACTGCATAACTAAAACTGTAAGAGATGCCTGCCCTTAAGAGAAAAACAGACAGAAGAATCTGACAGACTATAACCCACCAGACAGAATTTTTCTAGTTACTTGTTTCCTTTCTTTCCTGTACTGTCTCCTTCTCTGTTTTTTCTCAGTATGTGTCTCTGTCCCAGAATAAATACTCGAAATGGTGGTTAACTACATGAATAGAGGAGAGTTTCATCTGGCTAAATTGCAAGTGATTTTAAAAAATGCATTTTCCCATCTTCTTTACAGTGGAAGAGAATTGCTGCTTTAACATTTAAGCACACGACATTTAAGAGTACATTAAAAACAACTACAATCTTATATTTAAGCTGGGAAAATGGGAATAATTAACATGACCATACACTGATATATTTAACACTCTCAGGGCACTTGAAGATGCAGTCATTTTTTTCTTATTTCAGCTTTTATCAATACTAAAAAAGAAAAATAATTGATCATGAAAGTAAGTAAAATTCTTATTTCAGGATGTCTTTGGGTAGCATGCTGCAAATTAGTTATGGAGCCACACATGATGAATAACAGGTGATTTATGTTATCCAATTTGCACACTTTTAAAAGTAAGGGTTCAGTGGAAAACTAACATATGGTTCCGTTACTGGAGACTGTATCTTAATGTATATGAGAAATGGGACAGAATTAAGAGTGCTATCTTAATTTTGTCATTTTCTGACTTTTAATCATTTATTTTGTAGCCATTGCTCTTTTAAGGACATTATTTTATATGAATGGTAAATATCTTGCCCATTATTTCAAAGATAGCAGTTCTCATTAAACTCTATACCAGAAATCTCTTTTCCAGACAAACCGAATGCTATTGTAACCCATTCTTTAATGAGGATTGTCCTTAATTTGAGCAAATTAGATTGACTGATTTTTCTAATTGGAAATCTGAAAATCATCATTTCACTTATCTGCTCAGTATCATACAAATAAAACTGAGATTACAACACAGGAGTTAATGATTCCCACTTGTAGGAGTCTGGGCCGCGCTGGGAGAAAGTTAGTGCAGACAGAAGAATGCAAGGACGAAGACAAGGCCAGCAAAATAAGGCTGGCAAAAACACACAAGACAGCAGATAAGTGAGAAACACCTGTGGTCAGCAAAAGCACACAAGTCTGAGCAAAACAGGGTATGAGATAAGGGAGTTTTGGCAAGTTTTGGGCTTTACGTGCTAATTGCAATTAACCAATGCAAATGCTTGTAGAGGCGCGTGAACAGCGCGTGTAGATGACCTGTAGCCTATTAGAAGATAGATGAGTGCGTGTACGGAACTTAGTAGAGTATAAATGTAACCAGAAAAGGAATAGAAAAAAACTAAAACTACTAGAACAATAACTATAATAAAAAGATGGACGACCTGATCATCACATTGGTGTTGCGTCGTTTCTGTTCCCGCACGGAGAAATAAGGACCCCGGCTAATGGTGACTCCAACACCCACTCATGAACTCAAGCTGACATAAAGACAGAACTTCCTTTCTTCCTTGCATAAAATGTGCTTGTAATTCAGTTCTTCACGGTGCATTTATATGTACAAAAATGGGCAATTCACCCTTTTTTTTTTAACTGAAACAAAGTTGTTAATGCCAAAAGTGCAGTTGCCGACCAAAGTAGGTGTTGTAGAATGAGAACTTCCCGTTTCGAAGACACATTCATGTAAGAATTCATTTCCACTATCTATGTTGTACAGTCAGTAAAATCACATTTGCTGTTTGCAGCTACAGTTGGTAATCATCACGCATGTGATCCCATTGAAATCACGGCTTTACACTGCAATTTGAGAGACATTTTTTACCTGATGGCCAGATGTCTTGTGTTGGTGATACAGCACCTCAAGTGTAACAGCTGATGTTCAGTGCATAGATTCACAAAGGCATTGTCTGAAGTTGTAGAAAAAAAGGTGCATGTAATGTTCTTCCTAACTAACAGTATGAACCACATTCATTTATTTTAATTAATAGTTAATATTAATGTACCCCTGTTCGTGGCTCATTTGGGTAAACATTTTGATGCTTCCAGGTATTATGTAATGGCTAGTATGTTACAGTAACAAAATATGGATGCAGGTATAGGAAATTAATATATGTCTGTAACAAAAGGGGAGAAAGGCAGAGTCTCAAGATGATGGATATTATCAAACCTAGTTGCAATAAAACTGATTTATTTTTATTGTACTCAATTTAGGCTTTCCAAAATATTACAGTTCTGTTTATTTTCAGCTATTCATGAATTTAATCAGTATTCCATCCTCTTACTGATCTCTTTCTAAAATAATTTGTGTTATGAGAAAACTCTAGAGTCAAGAAAAATCAACAATAATATATGTCAAAATAAATAGATAGATAAACAAACAAATACATAAATACATGACCAGTAGCTAACATAATTGGGAACAGTATTTGCACATAATATCAAAAACCATCGGCTTGAAAACTGCATCGTTAATCTACCAAACAAGTATCAAGTAAATGAAAATTTACAAAAGTTTTCACATACTCTGTTAAAGAAGTAAAGAAGTACAGGGTGTATGAAGAGTAGCAATAAGCATTGTTCTCAGGATTGAGAACATCATGAGCGTTTATTTGAAGTTTCCAACTGCTCAGGGATTTCTCATTGCTGTTGTGCTGTCACTTAGTCTTTTGTCATAATGCAGAAGAGTGAAGAAATAGAATAACATAAATTATTTGAAGAGAGACAAAATCATAATTATTGTCTAATCATTTGTCAATCATGGCAATTTTTGAAAATAAAAAGATGCTCCTCCTTTGGCAACAGAGAAAAAGAAAGAGGTTTGATCCTCAGAACAATACGGCAATTCTGAAGAAGAAACAAAGGGTCTTAATACATTTTCTTTATTTTTTGTTTAAACTCCTGACAATTGTATTTGTTTTGAAGCCTACAAAGAGGTGGAGAGACACTTAAGTCCTTTCATTTCCAAACCTGTAGAAAAGAATACTTCAGCTGATGACTGGAAGTGTTAAAAACTTTTAAAACTGCAGATATTTTATTGTTACCTATGAACTTTACTAAAACAATATCTAGTTTTCTGGAATAAAAGATATTTTGGCACCTGCAGCTAGTAAATACTATTTTCAGAAGAACTTGCCATTTCTATTTTGAATTAGGAAAAAGAAGAATTAAAACATTCTTTAAAAAGATCAAACCAGAGTTAGTCTTCTTACTGTGTGTATAGATTTGAAGCATGGGTAGATTGTGTCTGAAAAATTCTGCATTAAGCCCTGCACTGAGGGAAGATATTTACCAAGTTTCATCCACTCAGTTTTGTAATATGGGGAATATTTTTAGTGGGTCTGTGTATAAGTGTGGTTCTGATGTGGTACTTGTTTTATTCCGTTTGTATGTTTTGTTCCTTTTGAAAAGGAGGGATGGAATTAGGGAAAGATTGATTCTTCCCTAGGAGATAAGAGAGCTCAGCTGGAAGAAAAAGGTTTCATATTTGTGAGTGGGGCAAACGGGGAAAAAAAGGACTTCTGAACAACAAGTGCTAGCTCATGCATTTTTTAAGGGAGAGAGAGGAGTGGGAAGCATACCTGAAGTCAGGTGAGAGACTTCCTCAGGATCTGATGCAGAGTTTTCTGCAACACATAAACTGAAATCACTTTCAGGAAAGATTTCTTTCTTACAAGGACAGAGTGTGTGTATGGAAAGTCTGTTAATAAACCCATTTTATTTTTCTTCTGCTTTATCACTCTCTATTCTGCCTTAATTTCTGTGAGTTTTCTCTCCTTAAAAAAATTACTTCAGTTTATGTTTCTAATAAAGGTTGACCTTTAAGTATGAAAACATTACAGTCTTTTAGCTTCAAGGAAAGTTGCCAGGAAGAAGTAATTCAGACCTCACAATCATCTCACAGCAGAGTACATGGTGTTGCCGCATGAAGATTCTTTATACGGTGTTATTCTCCAAGAAACGGAATCAGCAATGTATTTTTTAGCTTCTGAAAGGAAACAGTTTCCCATTAATATTTTTCAACATGCACTGATTATGAAAATAAATGCTTATTTGACATTAATTTTTGGAGAGCCTATCTTAGCCATCTATAAAAACTCATTTTGGTGTTTTTTTGGTATATCAAGTCTTGAATCTTACAAATAGTATATTACACACATGGTTTCCCATCTTATGCTCATCTAAAATATGACCTTCCAAACAGTTAAATCTGGTCCTCTCCTATTAGCTTCCTTAATCTCATGCAAAAGTTTATCAAAGCTGTAAAAAAATACCTGATTTTTCTGTATTATTTGGAAAGCTCTTCTAAAACTTGATGGCTTGCTCCAGTCTCTTACTTCACCACTGTGTTATGTCCCTCAAATAAAATTTTCTTACTCTCTGCTTAGGTTATGCTTTTTTTTTCAAATTTTATTTTTTTTTTTTTTTTTTCCCCCCATAGAGTGCAACTGTATTTCATTTCAGGCTCTCCATTTCTCAGCTACCCTAATAGCACTTAATATATCTGCTCCAGGTCAAGTTCATCTTCTTTGATTGCAGTAATCACAGGTATTCACAGCCCTCTACATAAGGTCTTGATGATGATGTTGTACAACATCACTTGTATTTTCCTATCTGTAGTTTGCCTCAAGCATCCCAGAAGTATATTGACCTTTTTCTCAACCATATCACATTTATAACTCTTAATGATCTGTTGATAAGTTAATACACCTATTTCTTTCTTCCCTTCTGTTTTCAACTGAAGACACTTCAGCTTACAACAGAAATTTTTCTGTTAACCTATAACTTGATGCATTTTATCACTCCATTTTTATTATTCCAGTTTTCTTTACCATTCACTTCTTGTGTAATATTACAGTACTTTTCTGTATCTCAGGATCATAGGTCTTATGAGTCTTGCCCCATCCTTATAAAAGTCACAAACTAGTAGCAAGAAGTTGTACGTTTATATATTATTTTTAGATTTTCTTTGTCAAAGGAAATTGTATTTGAGGTCATTTATAAGATGAAGCTAGGCTGTACATGGAAGTGCCTAGTGAAAGGATGAGAGACAGTCTGCATAAATTGAAATGAGAGGTTCAGACTGAATAGAAGGAGAAACTTGCACTGTGCGGACTGTGAGAACACTTAAACATGTTGTCTGGAGAGTTGAGCAACCTCCATTCTTGGGGCCTTTCAAGGCTTGAGTGGATAAAACCCTGAGAAATCTGGTCTGACTTCATAGCTGACCCTGCTTTGAGCTGGAAGTGAACTAGATAATGTAATTAGGTTTCTTCCAGACTGAATTATCCTATGATCCTATGGTTTTCATCAGAAAAACGTATTTTTCTTTTTTAATTCCAGGCCTGATCTACTGCAACTCTTCTGGTTCTTTAAGTATAAACGTCACAAAAGTACCTTATGAAGCCAAGTTTTAGTAATCCATGCTTGGTCTATTGCGATCTTCTTGGGAAATATCCTGAAAAAAAAATACAAATCTTATACTACAGGCAGATGTTTAGAGAAGCAAAAATGAAGAGACCAAAATGTCTCAGGGAGTGCATCTAAAACAATTCTCATTGTGGTAGCTGCATACAGCAGAATGGTCTTGAATAGTGCTTAAGGATCTGGTGTAGTTGGGAACTGTCAGTGCTGGGTTAACGGTTGGACTAGATGATCTTCAAGGTCCTTTCCAACCTAGATGATTCTGTGAATATATAAAATTTTTGGTATGGGGTTATATTTGAGTTAGAGGGGGGATTGGATGTCCTGCATAGAACGTTTAAAGAAACTTTTGTACTGGCAAAACTTGATTTTAGTAATACCCATAGATTAAACCTAGCTGTTCAATAACTGTTGCTTGTTTAATAGTTTTCTAATTCCCAGGCCATTTATTCAAATCTAGGGTGCTACCTGACACTAAATAAATGTCTTAATATCAAATATTCTTTTGCTTCATCCCCTTCTGCTTTCATTTAATAAATTACATAGTAAAGTGTATTCATTTGTTATATTAACAACAATGAAAGCTGCATAAACATTATTTTTAAATGTAATCCATGATTATTTTTATGTCACAAATTAAACATTTTCAAACAACTTAATGTTGAGGTAGTTATTGCCTCAGTGAAAATATTTTAATCTTCTCCATCCTTTGCTTCAAAAATTTATGGCAAGGAAATACATATTTTTTTAAATGTAGTAGTATGTTTGGTTTCCTTTTAGCTCCACAATAATTTTTTGTATAGTAGACTATACTTTTTTACTACTCTGTGAATTAAATACTTTTGTAAAGTATTTAATACTCTGGGATTATAGAGCATATATCATTTTCACTTACACCAAAGTCAGTACGTTCTTACTTGAGAGCGAGAGAAAAGAGTTGATTTACTATGAATTCTTTTTCTTCTAATGAGTTCGTTTTGAATTCATTTGGTATCATTTCTCAGGAGCAACCTCAAAATTTAAACAGATACAAGAAGACGTTTTTATAAATACGTTTTGTCTTAAGGACACAGATGGCCACCTTGTGCTTAAAAAAGAGAGCATCAGCCATTTTGAGTAACTTGATTTTATTTCCTGAGTACCAAACAGCTTCCACATTTCACACAGCATACCAAATGGATGTTTCCCAGGGGAAAAGAAATAAGAAAAATAATCCAGGTTTTCTGCTGTAAATATGAACCAAGCTTCTCTCAAGCCAATAAAATGAAGGACTTGTTATTCATGCATGCATTCACTGCGCCTGGTGTACCATGCAATGAAGTACCATGAAACTCGCATTAGGAAAATTCAGGTATTTTATGAGGAATTCGCTAGTCAGATGAGAAGCCTAAAATGATTCTGTTCCACAGCGATCACAAAAATCACCCGGAACCAATCAGTGTTGACCTTCAAGAAGTTAGGGACAATCCAAATTTCACAGTAATCTAAGACTCTTATGGTTTCCAGGGAAAGAAAAGCATAAGAGCAGCAGTCACAAGTAGCAACAGAGAAAGGGAATTTAGATTTCCAGCTGTGATCAGCATAATTAATTTAGTGAGATCCCATGGATTTAGACTGAGGTTGACAGACATTTCAAGAACTAAACTCCTTTCAAACGGTTTGAGATTCTGTGCAAAATATTTAATGCAGGCCTTAATAAGAAATTTAGCTAAAAACCTGATTTTCTGGATGCTTACCCAATCTCCAAAGCTGTAAAGGAATTTTTATGCTTGATTTCTTCCCTTTCCCACATATCCTTTTTATGTATTTACTGTAGATAGCTTTATAATAATTCTAGTTTTACAAGCGTATGTTATAAAACATAAAGCAGTGATGTATGCATGTTTATAGCCTGCAATTTCAGCTTTATCTATGTTTTGTAATAATCCTCTCTTTTGTAGCTGGTGATTTTTTGCTTACCAATTTGATGGAGCAAGTGAACTCGACTGAAGGATGATTAGGACTCCAAATGGAGCCCAAAACTACTAATAGTTCTCCCCAACATCACCATAGGCATGATGGTTCCCAGCTCTTTCACCCATCTGCATCTTTTCACTCTTGAGTCCTTGATCCTCCTTCCAAACAAAACATCTCAGCCAGTCAGACCAAGCTGCTAGCCAACTACAATTTTGTGAACACAGCACCGCTTCTGCCTCTGATTGACACCAGATCCTGGTCATTTTTAGCACAGAGATTTCAATACCAAACTTATTTATTAATCCAACCTTGATTCTTTTTTCCATAGTTTGTATATGTATGGTTTTTTAACAGAAAGAAATATAACAGACTCTTAGAATGTGGCTGGCTGTCTATGTATCTTACTGTCTCCATCTAAATGAAGTTAAAACTGAATGGCTTTTCTTGGTGTTAACTAAAAAAAAATTCTTTTTGGACAGTAAAATGGATAATAAAGATGACTGAGAGGAAAAAGTAATTATGGAGGGAATTCCAATTTGGCACAAGAAAAACAACAGATACAGGGGGCTGTGCCAGTGGGCAATGAATGCATTGGTGCCGATGAATCTCACAATGTTGTCATTAAGCCTGCTTGTTGTTGTTTATCTTCTGGTTGATCATCATCATTTATCACCATCCAATTCCTAGAAAAACATCACATTGTACTCACAAGTTTATTCCCCACTGCATGATTATTCAGCGTTGGGATTGCTGAGTTGCCTGCCTACTTACTGCTGGGTGTAGGCTAAAAGGTTGGCTGATGTGTGAAGCTTTAAGTGATTGCCAAAATATGTAATTATTTCCAGTTTAGTCCTCATAGGGATTTTGAGATTTCTTTAGTTTTTCCATTTTCTTGCCCTCAGGAGTCTCTTTATAGACACCACTTTTTCTTTCTATTTATTTATAATGAAGCTTTGGCTTAAGTTAAAAGACAGAAGTGTGCTGGTGAACAATTCAAAGGAGATTGCCTCTATGACTCTGTTTCTTCAATGAGCTAATGTTGCTCCTTTGCATCTATGTGCATTTTCAAGTTTGTCTTATGTTTTCAGGTGAAAAAGATTCCTGCGAACTCGGGAAGGCTCACTGCTGTAAAGCAACAGTGGACTTCTTAACAATTCTTAGAGAAGGTCAGAGAGTGACCCTTAAAAATAGATTGTCTGAAAGACCAATTAACCTCCATTAGCATTCAACCCCCACAGATGGACATTGTGCTTGTGAGTCTTTAGAACTGATAGAAAAAAGAATGCCCCTTCCCTCAGGTAGCCACTGGCAGTAAAACCTTCCATAACTTCTGTTAGTCTCAACGCTAGAGTCACTCTAGAAATAGAATGGCAACGCATAAACACACACGTGTATATATATTAGTAATAAACCTGCTACCACCTCTGCTTCCCAAGTCCATTTTACATTTTAGTTTGGAATAAGTCCAGAGTATTTTCTACTCCTGCACAGAGTCTCAATTTCTATTTTTAAGAAAAGAAGAGGCCTGGGGCATTTCATCCATACTTATACCAGTAAAAATCTGTGTTGTAGTATAGAAATTATAAAGGTTCCAGCAGAACTCCAGAAAATAAAGATAATTAGAGAACCACTCTGCATAACAATAATATTGCATCATCTCTTCACAGGGATTGCAAAGAACGAATCAATGACTTTTCCCCCAATAGATTAGTGGCAGAGAAGAATTATACAAAGTGGAAATAAATACATTTAGGGAAAATCCAGAGTACACAGATAGTCAAATGACAGGAGGAGCACTAGCATGATTTCAGAGCAATGGGAGAATTTCTTGGAGTAAGACACAAAGAGGAATAATGAAGAGAGGTGGGAAGTGTCATGGGAAACTGAGATAGGAGCTAAATATTATAGGTTTTTTTTTTTTTAGGAATCGTGGTTGGATTTTCCAAATTTCTCACAAGAAGATTTCATTATGTTCTTAATATTTTTTAAAAGAAAGTATGAATCATTTATTGACTTCCTAGTTTCTGAGTTTTTGGAATATACTGGAATCAAATTTTCAGAGCCTTTTAATACTAATAGGCACCTGATGTTTTTCTAACACTAGAGATGCTGATCTAAATTTATGCATCAGGAGCTCAAAATTTTAAAAATTTTTGGGAGAGCAAATTTATAAAAATATATTTGTAACTTCTTAATAATTTGTTGGTTAAAATCTCAGTAGTCTTATCTCTCAGCTAATTCCAAGAATTTTAATTAGTTATCTTGCTTGGATACATTTCTTAAATATAAAATATGGGCTATGGAATGACTTTGAAAAATTACCTTTGACATAGTATTGTAGCCTGAAGTCACAACAGTGCATCACAAAGCATATGTTGAGCCAATATTCCATTAATTCCCACACAAATAATTTTTATAAACACTGACCTTTGCAAGGGCATCTTTTTTCTTTACTAATGAATTATATACATTTTATTATCTACTGTGATTTAATTTTACAGCCATCATATTAAGACCTACTAGTTTTAAAATTGAAAGGATAAGCATTCTCTAACTGACTTCTTGCCATGATTAGGAACTTCAGAACAAACATGTTGTGTAAGAAAATAAAGGAAACCAGGTTGTTTGGGGATTTTTTGAGGAAAGTATTGAGCAGGGATCTTATTCTAGAAGTTAGGCAGAAAAGGAAAGTGTATGGACATTGGAAGCAGGGACAGGTGACATGGGAGGACAGAGATGGCGTTCGCCACTGTAGGGGCTAAAGCTCAATCAGAGTTCAAGCTGGCCAGCACTTGTGAAGGACAACAAAAAGGAGGATCAGACAAAACATTGGTCTGTTACTTGATGAGGTCAGTCATCTCACAAATAGGGACATAGACAAAGCAGAGACATTTAATGACTTCTTCATCTCTGTCTTTAACAGCAGTGAAGGAGCCCTGGGACCCCTGGAGCCCGGTGCTGGAAGACCATGACTGGTGAGATGATAAAAACTCCCAGCTGGCTCTGAACTTGTTTGAGACTTGTTGCTCCAGCTGGATACACATGAGTCTATGGGGCTGATGTGATTCATCCCAGGGTACTGAAAGAGCTAACTGATGTTATTGTGGCACCTCTCTCCATTATTTTTCAATGATCTTGAGAGTCTGGAGAGGTCCCAGTTGAATGGAAGCTGGCAAAATTTGCCCAAATATTCAAAAAGGGTAAGAAGAAAGACCCTAGCAATTACAGGCCTGTCAGTCTCACTTCAGTGTCTGGTAAAAATATGGACAAGATTATTCTGGAAATTATTGAAAAACACTTGAGAGACAATGCAGTCATTGGTCATAGTAAATATGGGTTGATGAGGGGAAAGTCCTGCTTAACTAATTGAATTTCCTTTTGTGACAAGGTCACTCATCTAGCTGACCAAGGGAAGCCAGTAGATGTGGGGTTTTCGGATTTTAGCAAAGCTTTTGATACCACCTCTCACAGTGTCCTTCTGGACAAAATGTCCAGCACACAGCTAGACAAGCCCATAATACATTGGGTGAGCAATCGGCTGATGGGACGGGCTCAAAGAGTTATAGTAAATGGGGTTGCATCAGGCTGGTGACCAGTCACCAGTGGCGTTCCCCAGGGCTCAATTTTAGGGCCAGTGCTCTTTAATGTTTTTATAAATAGTCTGGACGCATGAGTACATTAAGTAAGTTTGCCGATGACACTGAACTAGGAGAAGCTGTGGACAACCTTGAGTGTAGAGAGGACTTACAGCGAGATCAGGACAGGCTAGACAGCTGGGCAGTCACCAACCATATGAAATTTAACAAGAGCAAGTGATGGGTTCTCCACCTGGGGTGGGGTAATCCTGGTTATACATACAAACTGGGGGATGAGAGGCTGGAGAGCAGCCCCACAGAAAGAGATCTGGGGGTCTGGGTTGATGGCGAGTTGAATATGAGTCAACAGTGTGCTCTGGCAGGCAAAAAGGCCAACTGTGTCCTGGGGTACATCAAGCACAGCACATCTTGCTGGTCAAGGGAGGTCATTGTCTCACTCTACACTGCACTGGTGCAGTTCTACCACTCATGACCGGCCGCCAACTGAATTTAACTCCTTTCACCACCACTCTTTGGGCCCGGCCATCCAGCCAGTTTTTTACCCAGCAAAGCGTGCGATCATCCAAGCCACGAGCAGCCAGTTTCACCAGGAGAATGCTATGGGAAACAGTGTCAAAGGCCTTACTAAGTCAAGGTAAACAACATCCACAGCCTTTCCCCCATCCAATAAGCAGGTTGCCCTGTCGCAGAAGGAGATCAGGTTTGTCAAGCAGGACCTGCCTTTCATAAACCCATGCTGACTGGGCCTGATCATCTGGTTGTCCCACATGTGTTGTATGATGGTACTCAGGATGATCTGCTCCATCAGCTTCCCAGGCACTGAAGTCAAGCTGACAGGCCTGTAATTTCCTGGATCATCCTTATGATCCTTCTTATATTTGGGTGTCACATTGGCCAATTTCCAATCTGTTGGGACCTCCCCGGTCAGCCAGGACTGCTGGGAAATGATGGAAAGTGGCTTGGCGAGCACCCAGCCAGCTCCTTCAGCACCCTCGGGTGTATCCCATCCGGTCCCATAGACTTGTGTGTGTCTATGTGATGCAGCAGGTCACTGACTATCTCCTTCTGGATTGTGGGGGGGTCGTTCTCCCAGTCTCTGTCTTCTGGCTGAGGAGGCTGGATTCCCTCAATACAGCTAGTCTTGCTATTAAAGACTGAGGCAAAGAAGGCATTAAGCACCTCGGTCTTTACATCAGTCGTTGCCATGTTTCCTCCTGCATCTAGCAGGGGATGGAGGCTCTCTCTGGTCTTTCTTTTGCTGTTGATATAGAAACATTTCTCTTTATCCTTGACTGCTGAAACCAGATTAATTTCTAGTTGGGCTTTAGACCTCCTGATTTCCGCCCTGCATAGCCTCACAGCATCTTTGTAATCACTGTGAGTGGCTCGCTCATTTCTTCCAAAGGCCGTAAACTCTCCTTTTCTCCCTGAGTTGTAGCCAAAGCTCCCTGTTCAGCCAGGGTGGTCTTCTCTGCTGCCAGCTTCTTTTACAGCATCTGGGGACAGCCAGCTCCTGTGTCATTAAGACTTCCTTCCTAAAGAGTGTCCAGCCTTCCTAGACCCCTATACCCTTCAGGACCATCTCCCAAGGGATTCTGTCAAGCAGTTGCCTAAACAAGTGAAAGTCAGCCCTATGGAAGTCCAGGATGGCAGTTCTGCTGCCCCTTCTCTTGGCCTCTCTAAGAATAGAGAACTCTATTATTTCATGATCGCTGTGCCCAAGTCGGCCTCCAACTGCCACATCCTTCACCAGTCCTAGTCTGTTCACAAAGAGGAGATCCAGCAGGGCACCTTCTCTGGATCAACGAGGGAGGTTGCTGCCGGCCAGGCAGGGACCCTCATCCCCTTGCCTGGCTTCACTGTGGGCAGCCACAAGACTGGGCAGGGGAGAAAACAAACAAGAGTTGACAGCTGCCACAAGGACCAGGGTCAGTGCTCCAGAGATTTCTCCCAACTTCCCCCAGAGGAACCGCGCAGTGCTGGTGTCCCGGCTGAGCGACACCCACTAGAACATCTGCTTTGTTTTCCATCTCCCTCATCCTCAACCCGAGGCTCCCAACCACGTCCTCGCTGACTGTCAGGCCTGCACCATCACCTCTCCCTCACATCACCTGCCAGCCCTCCCCTCGCCTGCCCCGCCTGCCCCCTCCATCCAAGCACTCCAAGCATGGGCCAGTAGTCAGTGTACTCAGAGTACTCAGTGCACCAGTGCTATAAACCTGTTGTAGAAGGCCACTAGGTTTGTCAGGCACAATTTGCCCTCAGTGAAGCCATTTTGGCTGTCGCCACCTCCTTGTTTTCCATGTGCCTTAGCATAAGAAAGAACCTTTTACATCTACCTTTCTGGATGTAATTCTGGCCAACAGACTTGATGGAGCATTCACAAGGGTAATTCCCTTGTCTATAATCACAAGAGTTATTCCACCTAAACCTGAATTAAGCTTTAAAACTAGAGTTTAATATAACGTACTGCTAAATAGAGTATTAACAAGCCATAACTACAAGGGCGCCTGTCATGGAGAAAGTCCGTGAATGCTCCATGAAGTGTGTTGGCCAGAATTATAGCCAACAAGGTTGTTGGACAAGGTACTTTATATAAGGTACTTTTTTTCAGGAGAGACATGCAGTCCTCTTAAGTCAGTTTTATCTGCAACCCCATCACCTTTTCTCTGAGGAGACCTTGGTTTGTTCCCACCATTACCAGCAAGTTAATGGCCCCGAAGTGCCTTCTGTCTCACTGTAGAAAGATATAGAGAAAGCAGCACCACTAAATTTCATTCTCTTTTCCATGAAAATAGGAAATGCATATACAGAGTCATGTCTGTATGTTGAGAGATGTGCTTAGGTGGAAGCTGGGAAAAAGAATGAGAAAACAATGTCTTGTTGGAGATTTAATTAGCTTAGAAAGCCTGCTGAGTTCCTATAATCAATATATATATGTGTGTAGGAATAATTTTTAAAATATAGAAGCATTATTTCTTGTTCTATTCTCTCAATTTACTCATTGTAGATCTTACTATTGCTATAGCAGTAGCCGTAACCAGCTTCAGGAAGAACCACTAAGAATCAGGGAAACAGAGAGCCACTGTTCTTGTCATATATTTAGTAGGAAAGGACTGTAATTCTCAGAAGAAAATAAAAAGTTCACTCTAGAATTTAATTAGAGAGACTTATGAGGTCCAAAAGGTTCAAATAAGCTGCTTCAAATCCAGCAGAATTTCCAACCCAATATTCCCTTTGAAGATTTAATTGTCAATAAATTGCCATCCTTTTATGCTGACTGAAGAACAATAATAAAAGGATCAATGTGTCATGGTATCTGTCAGTATATTTAAAAAACAGAAAAAAGGAGAGCTTATTAAGGAGAATGAAAAGTCCTGTCTTTATCAAGTTCCTGGAGTTTCTTCCCCCCCACCTCAGTGCTAATGAGAACAACAAAAAATCCTTAAATCAAAACGTTTCGAGCAGCATACTGAGTCTAGATTCTTCTTGATGGATTATACATTTGTGGCATATTGCATTGTAGTATATATTTAAGTGCACCATTTTATTGTACCACATGAAGAAGACATGGCTGATATAATAAATATGATGCATTTAGTTCTTCTGCTGTGCATTAAAACTTGGGAACAAAGTAACACATTATACTTTTTCTCCCTCCCTTTTTCTTACAAGTTCCCTTGTATTTACTAATAGTTTCTCTGCATTTATTATCTCAAGCGTTCTGTATGACAGCTGAGCTACTTTCATCAACATTTTAACAGCCATATTCACATCCTAATCTTAACAGGGGGATCTGGTATCACCGGCATTCCAGCACTTGCATAAACTGTCATCATTTTCTCTTTGGATCGCATCTGACACGTTATTTTACACACCCATAACTAAATTGCATATATATGTAGATTTAACAATAGCTACAGAGTCTGCCGGCATATTGAAATTAATTTATGATTTGTTATAAGAAAGATAGAATATTTACTCAAGACACTGAAATTAAGTTTCTCATTTATAATTGAAACACATCAGTAACAAGAGTGCTCAAAATTTCAATGGGCAGCAATAGAATTTTATGAACTATACTCCCTGATAATTAGAATTTATATGGATTTATCTCACTGTACTGCAGAGGTTTTTCATATATAAGTAGTTCAGTCTTCTTGCTCAGTAACCAGTTATGTTGTTGCCATTCCTGCACATCTAAGGTATCCTAAATTGTTTGTCATTTTACAGGTAATTTTCTACCTAGAAGTATTTTTCAGCATGCTAGTGTGACTTGAATTCTAATGGACTACAAAGTGTCACATTCCCCCTGAAACACACAAGATAAACATGTCTTTGTGCTTTCAAGAGTATTTTGAGACAAGGCTAATTCTTCAGATTATGCAGAAAGACAAAAGTGGGTTTATAGTGTTGTGTGATAAACACTTCACTGCCTGAAAAAAAACCCCACAGTTATAAAAACAGTTAAAATCCTTTGGAAAAGAGTGAATTTTGCTTTGGTTCATGGACACTTGTGGGAAAGAAAACCAACAGAAAAAGATGAAAGAAAACAGACATAGAAGCACATGTATTGGCTGATGTTGGAGGAAATTTTCTGTAAAGTTCTCTGAATAGAGTTTTCTTGGTACTTTTCACTGAGGGACAACACTGCAAACATTAGAGTGGAGAGTATTGGAAAAATTCCTCTTGTCTAAAAAAATGAGAAAAGTACTTGTAAAATCAAAGGCAAACAACCATCTTGCAATACCTTTGCCTTTCATTACCAAGATAATGTAATGCCACTGAAGCAGTTTCTGTATCACTGTTATTATGGCACTTATGAAAAATGTGAAGCTTACAAGTACAATACATGGGAGTATACTACCCTCCTTCCAGTTTGTTCGTGGAAATTTCAGATATGCTGAAGAAGGAGGATTTAGACAGATCTTTTTTGTTCCATGGTCTCCAAGACTCTTTCTTCTTTCAGGAGGCATCCAGAGTTATTTGGTGTCAGGGTAATGGTAGGAATCAGTATTGTCAGGAAATCTTCTAAAAGCTGGGATAACAGCTGTTCAACTGTGTGTCATAATCCCTATTTCTACCAATTTTTTCTGCTGAGAGTCAGATCCATTTAAAAACTGATTCTACTGTTCCATCACTGCTGCTTGTGATGTTCCCAATTGCTATAACTTGCAACACAGTGACAACCACAAAGTCTTTGGTGACTACACTTTGCATTTATATTTATCCCAAAGGATACCAAAGTGTTTTATACACCAGGCACACAGCAATCACTTCATCTACCCGTGAATCAGACACCACTGGGGTGGAATACAGCAGATGTTTAACAGCATAAAGCAGTATTACACAACAGTTTTAAGACAGAAAGTGAAAAATGTCTTATCAAAATGACACTACAGAAGGAATTTAGGAAGGCAGAATGTAATTAAGCTAACTGCAGTTTATACAAGAAACTGATGGTAACATATTATTCTTGCAAAAACATGTCGTAGGATCTTTAGCAGACAGGAGCGATAAGACTTCAGTTTTACATCTTACCTGTAAAGTCAGTCTTCCAGCAGCACAATGGCCTTTAACACAATACTGGAGATAAATAACTGCCAGTATTTAGCAGGTGCAATTAACACAAGATAGTCAACTGTTGAATGACAAGAATAGTATTAAATATCTTAAAAGATAATAAAACAGTGCCTGATCACTAGAAGAGCCAGACACTAAACACTGATATCAGCACAACTCCGGAAAAATTATTTTAGTCTCAGTGAAGTTACTGTGGATTTGTGTCACTGTATGAGACACCAGATTCTGTCACAGACCCTACAAATACTTAATTTGGTTGAAATATTAAATATTGAATAAACTTTTATTTCTACGCAGTATTTTATCCATTATCTTAAGAACATAGCATATGTTGCACCCTAGCATTTTACTGATTGTTACTGATTTGTTATTGATTTGAGCTGATTTTAATGAATTTTTGGTGATTTTGGTAAGGAATGATAAGGCCTAATCAATTAAATGGAATTTTACAGGAATATCAGTTTTATAAAAAGATAGTAGTGTAACGTTTTAAGTAGTCATGGCAATACTGTATTTAGTTTAGAGCAACCATACAACCAGTTATGCTGCTGCAAAGTCCTTTGCAAAGTCCCAGGCTAAGGCTGTAGGCTGGTAATAATCATTAACCAGATTTCTATTCAAAGAATAAGACTCACGACCAGGTACCACTGTTAGGCTGTTCGGTGAGGATGGTTTATTGCCCTGTAGACCAGGTGTTCTAAAAGATACGTTGTGAAAGGGCCTCGAAGCATGTTAAAATTGCAATGTGAGCCAAAATCCTTGGGTCAAGGGCATTGGAGGGTCTTTCTTTTGAGTCAGTGGTCCGTGGTGGTCACAAAAGCAGCCCCCCGACTCAATTCAGGACTCAAGGGCGCATGATCGGAAAGAGGTGGGAATAAGAAAATGAGTTACAGGAATTAGCATGTTTATGCATGAGAACTTGATTAATCTGATATAATCAGCATGTTACACCAGTTAGGTGTGTGGGGTTGGTGAGACGACTCCCCTACGCACCTGGCCATTAATAAAGGAGTGTCTGCTTATCTACATCACACTGGTGTCGATAAGTTCTTTTATCTCGTTTTTGGTGACAACATGACTCTGATTGGTTCATTTTTTTACAAAATGTTCGCCTAGGCCATATCAAAACCCAACAAAAATGTTGAGCCTATTTTCTCCCAGTAGCTTTAAAATAAAGGAAACCTCATGCCAATAAATTGTTTATTATTTAAACTTGCACATAGTGTTGCTTAAGTTTTCTTAACTGTAAAACCAACCAGGAGGGCAAGAGTGAGAGAAATGGTGGTGTTTTTTTAAAACTCTACATAACAGTCCATGGAAAGGCTATTATGGGTAAATCTTCACAAGCTGTCAAGTTTCTCTCTATGCATATTCCTCATTTTCCAAAAATCTTGGCCACAAGACTCACTGTAAAGTAATTTCATGCCTTTTTTTCTGGTACTGCTTAAAAAATCCAAAAGAGAAAACTAAAATTTTAAGTACATAGAGAAATACTGCTGCTACTGAAATAAGGAAAAGAACCATGAATTATGCAAGGCCAAGCATATTATAAAATAAAATAATCTATATACATTATGGACAGCAGTAGCAACGCAGAGTCATCCTGATTACTGTGTAAAGGCAAACCAAGGAACTAACTGCTAGGAAAAAACCAGTCTTTTACGTATTATCATCATAAGTCAGTGGTTGAAATTTTAGGTCACTACCTAACAAATGAAAGGAATGAGATCCTTGTTTCCCTGGGAAGCATGCAATAGAGCATTTCACAAAAAACTTGAGTCTGAAGCCTTGCTTGAACTAATGTGACAATTTTGCAACATTCACAATTCTGCTGTGACTTGTTCCTAAGAAGGAAGTTAGTCCATTTTAATTTCAACACTTACTGAATCTTCGAGTTGTACACATATCTGAAGACAGTTGAAGGCGGATTGACTTGTCCTGAATCCACAGTTCATCCTGAGATTTGCCCATATTCAACAGTCAAGTCACTAAGAACACACACATTATATGATTTCACCCCTTACTGAATTACGTTCATTGAATGGTATGAGGAACCAGGACTTTTACCACTTTTCTTAATGCTGTCTAAAGTCACTTGTTAAGTTTATTAATGGTCACGCTCAGAATGCCATTACAATATACAGAAATGTCATTTTATAATCCTGAATAGCAAAACTGAATCCCTGGGAGCTTCAAAGTTCATAATAAAGGGCTAATATGAAAGACACATTCTCACACAGTTGCTGATGTTTGTGGGGTTTCGTTCTGGAGTTTTGGTTGGTTTTTATTTTTTTCATTTAACAAGAGAAGATACTACCTAAAGTGCATAGAAAGTTCGTTCTGTTTGGATGAAGCTACAGGCTTTGCATAGCACTTTAAAAGTACCATTCATATTTCCTGAATTTAAAGAGTGTTTTAGGATTCTTAGGTATTATTATTATTGTAGATATGAAATACATAGCTAATATATGTAATTTTTGTACCTAAATTCCTAATGCAAAGATTTTAATTCATTCTCTGACTATGCAGAGATTTTCCAAAGAATTTGAAAGAGACTACTTCCTAGACAAATCCTGTATTTTCAAAGAAGACAACTTTGTCACAAGCAAAATAACACAGGATATAAAGATTACTGAATATCCATATGAAATTACTTTGCTTATTGTAATATTGTATGCTAATTTATTCAAAATATTAATAACTTCAGTATTTGTTTTGCCAACTGACTGGCAGTTAGAAACACAAATGCACTTTCTTAGTCCCGGCACAAAGTAGGCCATCGCTTGCAATTGAACAGGTCTATACCAAGTTCAGGAATGCTAGTAACAGTATAATTCCCTGCACTTATTATGTTTCATTATAAGTCAATGCATTTTAAAATTATTAATCCCATGAACTATCACAGAACGGAGAATGAAATGTGACTCCTAACTGGCAGGTAGATGCTCCACCTCCTCAGTAAACATTGTCTGTCAAATAGTGGAGAAGAATAGTTGTGAATTGAAATAAACTAACTCTCTGGTCAATATAATAGCTTTAGGTAATAAAATGTTGGGGTTTTATTTATTTAAAGGAAGTTATAACTTCAGTAGATGACACAAATTAGGAGGCCCTGTCAACAGTCCATTATAACCCAGCTCCACAACTCTCACTGCAACTTCTATAACTGGAAAATATGTAGAAGCGGCCCAGGAAATCTTGTGAGGAGTCAGTCAGGAAGACAATCATATACCCAAATGCCACACTGGAAACACAAATTTGAGAGGTTTCCATCTGGGATCTTGCATCTGCCAAATTTGTCACATAAGTGGTCACAGCAGTTAGGTTCTGTGCTCCAGATGAGAGGGAAAGGCACCAAAGGGAGCTCTTTACCACCCTGCAATCAACAGGAAAATGCTGTGCCAACTAGAAGTGCAATCATATCTACAGCAATGTACTAATGAGCTCTGAAAATGTTTAGCAGAATAAGAGAACACTCTGGAATATAGAGAAATCAGATACCCTGTACATAGACATCAAATTATATGGTAACGTTTATGATTTAAAATCTTCATTAGCCATAAACTGCCTATAAAAACAACCAAATCAAGCTGTTAGTAAAACTATGCTGGATGGCTTGGCTTGCTTACATATCTGTGGTTCTTTCTTCACAGGTAGCTGAATCATTAGTAGAAGCATTCACTCTTCAAACTCTTACCTGAGAGAAACTAACTATAAATTGGGTTTTATAGATAAATATTAGAAAGTTGGTTGGTCAGTGAAAAAAAGAAGACTTGAATTAAACCAAAAAAACCCCCTCAAGCCTCCAAAACAGAATGCAGAAAAGAGACATTTCACACCCTCGATCATTCTGGGATAAAGAGTGTTAATGTTTCATTCAAAAATTTTCTCCTAAGAGATTAGCAATGCAACGAGTACAACTATCTTCTGCCCTGCGGCGACACTGAGCTATATATATCCTTGGTAAGATGGTGCATTGCCTTACTTCACCTTTTCCCTAGGCTAGATTACAAACTGAGTGGAGGCCTGTCTTGCAATGTCTCTGTGCACCACCTGATACAGTAAACTTGACTACGTTGTTTAGAATCTACTATAAGCAAAAAGAAAAAACCCAGAAACAGTGAGCCCTATGGATAGTATAAATCAAAAGTTTAGCAACCTCCAGGAGTCAGGAAACCCATTTTGACCAAAAGCAATAGACAATCTACTGCATTTCTAAACAACATAATTAGAAAATGCAAATGATATATAAGTTTCATAGGGTGGACCCATTTGACAAAGGTGGTCAGTAAAACTATATTTATGGGCAAGTGCATTGGTTGAACCTGTTACAACTTTACAAGAGGACAAAAACAACCTGAAAACCTTTTTCCTTAAAGATGTCTTAATTCTTTGTTATTTTTCTTTAAGGAAGAGAACGATTCTCTGAAGATATGGAGATTCTCCTGAACTGACCCTAATAAACCATGAGGCACACTCTGATACAACTAATGCGTGTTAATGAGGGGACCATATGAATTCCATTTGTTATTCTTGATAATATATAGCCTTGGGAAGACAGCAAATTGTGGAAGATACAGAGTGACAAATCATCCCACTCCTTCTGGCTGTTTGCTCCAGTAGTTCATTAATTTATATAGCAAATGTGGGAAATATCAATATATCATCAATATTAATGTAGTACCACTATGGGTGTAAAATATTTATCTGGGACAGCTGGTAACGATGTGCTCTCTGTCACTGTTCTTTATGTCAGTCCTCTGAGCTTGAGATAATTTTTCCTCAAATAACAATGTACTTGCCTTTTTATTTTCCCTAACAATATGGTCTGCCCGTGCACTGCTTACAGGACTTGTGCAAGTACAGTATATCTATACAGAACGCAATCCCTTCAGAAGTGGAGAGGTAACACATGCAAGCAGTACAGCTGTCATAATTGCACAGTTGGTTTCTGAATGTGTGGAGAACAATGAAGTCTCTTGTGTTTCCCCAGACCAGGGATTGCAACCTGAATTCTAGGAGCTTGACAGTCTATATTTTGGCTAGATTTCCAGACCAGATGGCACTAAAGGGCAATACTAGCTGGCCTGGATCCTTTAAAATCAGCCAGCCCATTTCTTTTGCCCATTTATTCAGACTTCCTTATTTTCCATCAAGGCTGTTAAATAAATGAGGCTGAATTACAATATATTCTAATGTTATTTCTTGAAATTTCAGCTACTGAAGCAAGACAACAATACAAAGCAAGCTTCTTATTACCTCACAATGAATTACCTGTGGAACTACCATGCTTATTTCCTGCAACGATTTTCTTTAGAAGAATATAAAGGAAGAGCTAAAGAGGAATTAACAAACAAAACCAACAAAATCCAAGCATCTCCAGATTATGCAAAAGCTGATTTGTGAACAATAGATCCGACTGAGATGGCTTTGCATCTTCCTCTTGAATGCTGTGTCCATTTCTTTTACACAGTGCTCTTTTTGCTGCATTCCATGAGTAAACTAGACGGTCTTTGAGAGAATTCAGAGTGGTTAAATTTTTTTGGAAGATAACACAATTCCACACCCCTTTGCTGAAAAGAAACTAATTTTTTTCCTTCTCTGACACCCCAGAAGGCGATGCTTCTTCAAACTTCTCTCCCTCCTCCTCTACCGCCTTTCAAAGCACAGGAAGCTGTACATTTAAAAGATTCACAGAAAGATGGTTCGAACTGTTTGTTGTGTTATGCAAAGCAGTAAATCATGCAATACTGATTTGCTGATTGCTAACAATTTTTTCAAGCACCAATAGATTGCAATAGGTCCATTACCTCAGCGAAATTCTTCATAAGAGCCATGGAAAACCCTGCAGCAGAAGATGAATAAAGTCTCAGTCAGAAATGTTTTTTAAATGTAGTTGTAAAGAGGTGCACAACAGTAGATATCATGATTTTGAGAAAATACATAAGCAGTAAAAGACAAAAAACAGATCTTCAGTTGATAACATAAATTTAAATAGAATGTAAATGGAATGTGTCATAAACACCACAAACTCGAAGAAAATGCGTCTTGGGATAGTGTGGCAGAAAGGACAGGTGATGTGCTCGGTCTTACAAAATGAGTGCATTAATAAGAGAAAACCCAGAGAGCTCGAGAAGATTCCGTGAGTGATAGAAAAGTTGCAATAGAACTGAAATGGCACTACTAAGAGAGTCTGCATCACCCTACATCAGAGGCTTGGAGAGGACCACTGTTTTGGACGTTATAGTTACAGAAGAAAAAAGTAAAAACAAGAGCAAATATACTCAGTGGTGATTATGCATCAATGTGTGTTTGTTGGTTATTTTTCATATGATATTTTTTCTTCTAAGTAGGAGCTTCTTTCATTTGGGAACTGTATATAAAAAGCGAAAAGGCTGTATTTTCCCTACTTAAAATCAGTGATTATTCTGAAAAGACACTGGGACAATATTCTGTGCTTGATGTGTTAGTGTTTTCCGTCAGAAGTCATAAGAAAACCCGTAGTAAAAATGTATATACATTTTATATTGTCTTTTCGGAGATGTTTTCATAGATGGGCATTTGATTTTAACTTGTTATCTTGAGATGATTCAGTTGCAAATATAACATTGATGAGACTGAGATTACAGGTTCTCTGCAGATCTTCTTTTAGGAAAAAAGAAACAATTAGAAAAATTAAAAGAAGAACATGACCAGAGGTTTTGAACTATTTTGAAGACCTAGGGATACTAAGCTGAAATGAACAAAGAGTTCAATGAAATAAAAATAACATATTCAACATAGAAATACTCAAATTAATATTACAGGTAGAGTGTAATTGTTGATGGATGATGAATATACCCAAGGAAGGACCATTATTTTTGTAATAAATATTTATATAATGTCATTAGCATTAGTTTATTAAAATTCTTCTTTTTTTTTTTTTTTCAGTTTTCAGAAGAAAACTATTGTGATCTGTTCACAGTTCTGAATGCCTAGAATATATCTTTCTAAAACAAATATATTGAATTCACCTGATCATTTCCTCAGTTTCTTTAATAGAAAAATGGAAGACAAAACCAGATAGGCTTTATAACATGTCTAGATTTCTAAAAAAACTGAATCCTATAACACTTAATTGATAAGGAAGTTAATTTCCAAATTGAGGATCCTCATAGATAATCTGCCAGCCACCTTGCTGTTTACACTGAGAGTGTCAAGGTCAAGTACCTGCTGATGTGTGCAGGTGTCCAAGTCTTAAAACATTAGGGGATTTACTACTAGAAACCATTAATTCAATCAGGAAACTTTTAACAAACCAAAATAGATCATGTAACTTGCACTCTGAATATACAACATCTATTGAGAATGGTGGTTTTGAGGACAAGTTAGTCAATGATGTAAAACTGCAACTGCAGTAATAAATACCACAAAAATTCCATTTAAATAATTATTCATTTTGTATTCAGAACAAGTTTTCAACAGCATTAAGTGTGGCCTCAGGCCTCATTTACATTAAACAACTACCCATTATGTCATACCATTATGTTGTTCAGTGTTCATTTATTAAACACTGAACACCAAGACCTTCTGAAGAAATGTTATGTAGATGGTAACAAAGCTATGATACTGAACACTGAATACAGGTGAGATTGATTCTATCATTTCCTTACCGACTTCGCAATCCTACTGGCTTTAAAAGTAATTTTTGGTATGCAATCATAAATTACACATGGTTTAAATTTTTATTGTGGGATGGGTTTTTTTTAAGTCTACCAAATATCAAAAAGACTTTAGATTTATAACTCTACTGTGATACTAATAAACTTATTATAACTTTATTTTGCAGATTGAAAAATATCCTCTCATTTTGGTACTTGAGTGGACATGACTAGAAAGGCACCAAAACCCGAAACATTCGATATACCTATAATTGTAATGAACTTGTCTGATGTTATACAAGTAACACCCAACAGGACAAACAAAATTGAGTAGGACTTCTTGACCAGGTTTCTCTACCCGATTATACAAAACTTGTATTTTCCAGAGACAAGCATATATACAAAAATCTGAATAGTTATTGAATGTAAGAAAGGACGTATGTGACTGACCTTGAGCATGATTGTGGGGATTAGTGATAGTAATGACCTGAAAGTAAAATGAAGATATAATAGCTCTTCATGGAGATTAGAATCCAAAGTGGAATGAGGAAGAATCCAGCAACAGTAAATGAAAGGGACTAGTAACATGAACCTGACAAGGTAAAGAAAGGGGGTGGGGAGAGTGGTGGTGAATATTCCCCATGATCACAGAGAAACAGTACTGGTAGGTCTGGCTACTCTGCAGAAGCGTGGAGACACAAATTCTCCTATTCAGCTGTGGTGTGGCCTGTACATAGTATGTAACCATAGCAGGTTACATGTGAGTGAGGTGTGTATATGTTTGTGGTTTAAGAATTAATATTTTTTGTTTAAGAAGATGGTTTTGTGTGCTATCATTGCTAATTTTAGTTATCGATTTCTTAATTTTAATTGGTCAACATAACATTGAATTAAGCTAGGCCTTATATATTTCCCTGGCATAACGATCCCCACCAACTAATCAATTCTCACAGCACACCATTATGAAATTGGTGTGGAATATGTTGGCAGAAGGTGTGAAAGGTATCCAGATCTGCAAACTGATTCTTGTGTTCCAGCGCAATGGTTATCCTGTGACAAATTGATAGAGAATACAGGCAGCATGAGGTTGTCCCTGCAACAGCTCCTGTTTCTCTCATTCATACCTCCGTTTGCCTCCTCTGTTCAGATGAAGACTTATGTACAAGAAAGGTCAAAATACAATGGGTTAGAAGGAAATAAACCAGATTGTGCCCCATGTAATCACAGTCTTTAGATGAATTACTTATGAAGGATGTCAGGTCAAGAAAGTTAATAATTAATATATTGGAGATAGAATCATGGAATGGTTTGGGTTGGAAGGGACCTTAAAGATCTACTTCCAACCCCCCTGCCACGGGCAGGGACACCTTCCAATAGACCAGGTTGCCCAAAGCCCTGTCCAACCTGGCCTTGAACCCTTCCAGGGAGGGAGCAGCCACAGCTTCTCTGGGCAACCTGTGCCAGTGTCTCACCAAACTACTGTAAAGAATTGCTTCCTCATATCTAATCTAAATCTACGCTCTTCCAGTTTAAAACCATTATCCCTCATCCTATCACTACACTCCCTGAGAAAAAGTCCCTCCCCACCTTTCCTGTAGCCCCTTTAAGTACTGGAAGGCCACTAGAAGGTCTCCCTGGAGCCTTCTCTTCTGCAGGCTGAGCAACCCCAACTGTCTCAGCCTGTCCTCATAGGAGAGGTGTTCCATCCCTCTGATCATTTTTGTAATTCTTCTCTGGACCTGCTCAAGCAGGTCCATGTCCTTCTTAGGTTGGGGGCCCCAGAGCTGTACACAGCACTGCAGTTGGGGTCTCATGAGAGTGCAGTAGAAGGGGAGAATCCCCTCCCTTGACCTGCTGGTCACACTTCTCTTGATGTAGCCCATCAGATAGACAATGTCAAGTGCATAAAACAGGAAAGGGGTCATTACTTCATTGCAAGCACTGACTTAATGCTTAGACCAGCCAGTTCTGCCTCACATCAAGCAGTAAAATATAAAGGAAAACTACAAAAGGGATAGCAGCAGTCATCAGAATAGCCAGTTTTAAATTACATCAGTCAGTGATTTTATCCATGTCCAGTACTAGTTCTTGTCACCGTCCTCAAAGTTTTAAAACTTGATAACCACATTTTCTGGGCAATCTATGCCTGTTAATTATGTTATGTGTATTGCTGACTCCAGCATGTTCCAGGACCCATTCCTCCCTTTCGGATGCTACAGCCAGGCCTGTTGCACACTTAGATCTAGGAGGTCTCTCCATCCCAGCCTGATCGATGCAGCTGCTGTTCACGTTCACAGGTTCAGCCAGTAGCAAGGCTGAACTTGTATTCCAGAGGGACACATTACACACACACAACGGTTAACGTTGCCGGCCACACAGGCCACCACAGACAGAGTAGTGCCTTTATTAGCACCCACATAAACATCAGCAGCACTAGCATAAACAAGTACTGATTGTCCAGCTGGTCAGGGTTGAAGTTCACTAAAGAAAACACTCCCCTTCTCACCCTCTGCATCCACAAGGATATTCACAGTCACCTACGTATCCCTTGAATAATAGCACAGGCTCTAAGTCCTTAACACTTATGTTACAGAAAACACTAAGAACATCTTACTGTTAGCAAGATCTGCTTGAGGGGGAAAAAAAAAAAAGTCTACATATATCACTATTTGAAATTATTTCTCATCTTTATTTTCCAGAACTCTTTACATTTGCAGAATGTATCCATTGTAGTTCTTCTTAAATTCCACTATTTCAGTTGACAAAGTTATCAGGATTCTCTAACAAAAAATTGAGCTGTTCTTTTAGTGCTTATGCAACAAATAAATGCTGATAGATTAGAAAATTTCAAATTATTTCTATTGGCAGTAGAATTTGAATGAATAAGTAATTAAAAAAATACTTAAATCATTATTTTTTCCCATTCTAGGGAATCTTTCCCTGTCTGGGCTTCATCTTCTTTGAAAGATTATGTATATTGTAATGGCAGTTTAAACCAGTATTTATTCTTTCTTTCTTTTGATACTCAGTTCCAGCATATCTCCTACATCCAATATATTATGGGATCTTATATTTTGTTTCTCTCAGTAGCTGCAAACTTTTGGCTTCCTACACTTTTTCACTGGTGGTTTTCTTAATACTCCTCATCTTCAGGCTTGTCTCTGTTTATTGAAACAAATTTTTAGTTCTTTTCTGATCTCCTTTGTCTCACCTTAATCTGCTCATGTACATTCAACAAAATCTCATCTATATGTTTGACATTAAACTGATAAAAGTAATACAAGGAAGTAGGAGGAAGGTCCAATTGTGTCATGTTTTTTCGGGGTCTGAAACGTTATTACAATGCAATTTCATCTTGCAGAAGACGAAGATTTGTATCCAAATTTTTCCTTTACAATTCCATGTTAATGAGTGTCTGTTCATCACTTTCAATTTAGAAACTTCTGCATATAAAATAGTATCAGATGTTTTAGCCAAAAAAGTGCCATTATAGGCAAAGGAGATGAAGGTGCACATTTTAATGTTTGCTATTTGGGGAAGGAGGCTCCTGACAGCAAATGCAGTTGTTTCTACCTGACAATAAATTATGGATAAACTGAATTTCTCATAAACCCTTTCCACAGATCTGGTTTCCAGCTCAAGAGCATAATTTCTTTAAAAACTTGGTTTTTTATAAAGCCTTGTTTTATCCAGGTCTGCTGAACAGATAGATATTCAACAGTCTCAATTCAACCAGCTCTTCAGACCTGCGAACTATAGCTACATGCTACAGTTTTTTTCTGAGAGCCTGGAGGGATGGTATAGGGTTGTCAACAGAATACAGAACTTAAACCTTTGGTAATACAAACCTTGATCAAGAGCAGTGTCTCTTGTCTGAATAGCTCTGCATTACACTTTTGCAAAATGGCAAGCCCTAAGAGCAAAAGACGCAACAAACAGATTCTGAAAACCAGAAAAATAAAAATACATAGTCACGCACATATTAAACAGAAGGAAAAGGTTGGATATACATCTTCAAATCTCTGGCAACTGAATGATTCAGTGAATTGTATTAATATCTTGTATTTTGGTCCATATATGATGAAGAATATTACCTTTCATGAAAATCTTATTGACATTTTATACTTCATTTCATGTATCCTCTTTGAAAGTCATTATCTGTGATCAGGGTTATAAAACTCTTTGAGGGAAATGTCTACCATACAAGCCAGCAAAGGAATTGAATTTATTTTCACTGCTTTTAATTGAACTCTTTCTGATTTCAGGATAACAGTTTTCATTGTAGTTAAAAATGTTTACTCAAAGGTAAAATAGTGTAAGAGACAAAATTCTGCAGAGGTCAGTTACTGGATAATTTTAAAAATCTAAATTTATTAATAGTAAATTGCAATACATAATTTAAAAACCTCAGAATTATTTTTTTCCTTTGAAAATGTTTTATAGTGTCACAAATAGGTAAAATAATGATCACTGCAAACCACTGATCACTCATTTGCAGCTATTTTTAACTATACTTCTGAGTCCTATCATAGTCTGGAGCACTGTGCATATGTACAAAGTCCTTTTTGCACAAAATTAGGCTCACCAAAATCAGAAGCTGTTCTTTACCAGTGTATGCAGTTTATTATTATTATGTGTTAGCTGGGCACATAGTAGACATTGGAAAAAGACACTTGGAAAATCATGTTGTACTAATTCAGTTGAGATAACTCTTTTAAAAAGTCCTTTTCAGTGTGAAGAAGAGCTGGGGAAAGGCAGCTGTCTATCATAGGCTGCAGGGGAAGGCAAATTCTTTTTACAGTAATGGCATAAATGCAGTGTCATTAAGTACTAATAAGATGGCCTAGGAAATTTCCATCAGTGGAAAACTTAAAGTTATGCTAAACAAAATTTTGTCCTGAATAATGCAAGTAGAGTTGGTCTACTCTGGGGGACAGAGGGCTATATGACCTGCAGAACTCCTTCCCAACCCTTCAAAAAAAATAAAAATTATGTCAATGGAAGGTCTAACTAATCCTCTTTTGTCATGATTTAAGCCCAGCAGGCAACTGAGCACCACACAGCCGTTCACTCACCCCTTTCCCCCTCAGGAATGGGAAGGCAAAAATAAAGTGAAAGGCACAGGAATCGAGACAAGGACAGAGAGGGATGACTTACCCATTATGGTCATGGGCAAAACATAAACTTGTGGGACAGTGAGAAGCATTACCGCATCTTAAAAACACCTTCCCCCCACCATCTCTTTTCTTCCTCGGCTCAGTTTTGTTCCCTGATATCTCTAACTCCTCACCCCAACACCACAGGGGGCAGGGAATGGGGGTTACACTCTGTCCGCCACTCCTTCCTCCTCAGCTGGAGGACTCCTCACATTCTTTCTCCTGCTCCAGTGTGGGCCCTCTGTCATGGGAGAGAGTCCTCCACGAACTTTCTCTGACATGAATCCTTCCCATGGGCCACAGCTGTTCCCATTCTGCACCTGCGTGGATCACCCCCACGTGCTGCACTCCTTCCAGCGCTGAACTGCAACAGCAAGGGCTTCTTCCCACAGAGTCCCAGCCTTCTTTGGGCACAGTCGCCTGCTCTGCTATGAGGTCCTCCATGGGCTTCAGGTGGGCATCTGCTCCTCCGGTGACCTCCGTGGGTGGCAGGGGGATGGCCCTGACATCTCACCTTGGGATACAGGGGAGCCTCTGTTTCGGCAGACCTTCCCCTCTTCCTCCTCCTTCCCTCCACTGACCTCAGTGGTGTCCTCCTCACAACTATTCCTCACAACTCCCACTCCTCCCAGATTCCCCTTCTTAAATACATTATCACAGAGGCACATCCACCATCACTAATTGGCTCGGCCGTGGCCAGAGGCAGGTCTGACTTGCAGCTGGGGAGCTTTAAGAAGCTTCTCACAAGGAGTCACCGCTGTAACCCCCTCCCCAGCTACCAAAAACCCTGTCACACAAACCCAGCACACCTCTCTTTCCCCATTCATATAAAGTGCTTCATATAAACTCTCTTGTGATGAGACCTTTTCCTTTCATTCATTATTACTAGACCAATAAAACAACAAATGTCAGAGTGTGCAGCCGACTAAAAGAGCTGACATCCAGAAAATAAATTATTATTTAACAGCTCTACATTATTACTTATAAACAAGTACGACTGTTTTCATGAAAGATATGTGCACGTTGAATCAGAAAGTGCCCTTGTCTAATCAAGTCTATATTTCAAGAGAAAGATTTTCAAGCAATAAAAAGGGTGATATCTCTTCTCCAGTCAAAGATAATTGATGCAAGCACTTCAGAAGAAGAAAAATAAAAACCAGTAAAATTTATCTAACAACAGCGCTCACAGTTTTATGTTATATGGGTAGGTAACAAGCAGAGTGACAATATATATCACACACATATATATATTTAACTGCAGTTACTCCATGCCAGAATTTATTTAATATTACTATTAGGGGAAAAGAAAAGAAAATTATCTTTTATCCTTTAAGGTAGACTATCTGGATTCATGCTCATCAATTTCAAACTTCCAAGACATAGTTAGTGGCTGCAGATTCCTTTGAATCAGAATTTCAGTAGTCAGTAAAGTTTCATAATTTTCTATTTCACTGGAAGTACTTCACATGTTTAATGAATGTTTTTTATTATTTATTCTGCCTGACAGGAAAAATGTAAACGTATTTTCTAAATGTCAGTTAATAAGTCTTACAGAATTGGAAGCTCAGATCCTAGGGAATTTATCTGGGAAGAAAAAAAGAGCTCTTTTCCCTTACACAAACACTTCTCAATCTGCTGTACATGCATTAGATGGTAAAGCATACAGTCATATGGTTACACTGCCCTTCCACCCTACAAGATTGACACAGATCTAGTGGCAGGCACAGCCAGCAGACATTAAGAACAGCAGCTCCGACATGGCTCCCATATCCAGAATATCTTTGGAGAACAGCACTAAAATGGTATCCATTACATGGTCCTATTGTTACTCTGTTTTTTTACTGGTGGCCAAATTCTCAATTGTCCTGCCTGCAGCTGGACCTTTCAATGCAGACACTGAAGTATGACCAAAGTATTTGCAATGCATCATTGGTCTCAGGTTTAGGAGGACAACATTGTCCAGACAAAGAAGTACCTTTGAATGCTGTAGATGACTCAGGCTTTCTAAATTGAAATGTCAATCTTTTCTTTTTTGGATTTTTTTTTTCAGTCTTCCTTTCCTCAGTAGGAGCTTCCTTCCTGAATCGTTTGCTTAGTTATATTTGTGAGTGGAGAAGTAGTAGTCGATTACCACTCAGGTTGTTTAATTCATTTTCACAGGTCTCTGGGTAAGGGCTCAAAAAATTTTACAAGAAAACTCAAAAACTGAAATATGGCTTTTTTTTATTGCCAGTCACTGACTGCATATAACCCTTTTGTTAACCAGGCAAATAGTAAGGTAGTACATCAGTATCTCAGTACATCTAACTCTACAGTCCCTGGAAGAACTATTGCGGGAGGTATTTTTTAACTGACTGTTTGCTGTAGCAAGCCGATAGATGTTTAATTTTCCGGGTATGTCAGAATGAGTCTGCACACACATTAGGATGTCTTCTCCAGAGAGAAGTAGTGTCATCTGCTGGAAAAAACTGTGGTCCTATTTCTTAGGAGCAAGTTTTTTCAGAATTTCACATCTAATTAATAGAAGTACTTTCAGCCACAGCATGAGTGTATTTTGTTTGACACTCTGACCAGGATTTTGTTGGAATACAGCAAGACTGTTTTCATTAATAGAGTGATTATGGAATTTCTCCAAGTACAGGAATTAAAAGGAACTGTAAGACAAGACATCTGAGGAATTTTTGTCTCTGAGAATTTCAAAAAGAACTCTGCCTTCGGACAAAAATCTGTATTCATTCATCATTGCCAATATCAGACCAGTTTGTACTGGATCTTTGCTCATACACACATGGACTGGTAGAAGGCCAGAAATAATCTTCCTCTTTCTTTTTTTTTTCTGCAAAGTGTCCAAGTACGACCTCGTAATGTAAATGCAAAAGCTGTTGGTTTTTGGAGTGTGTGCAGTCTGGGATCCCTTATCATAACTGATACACACCTGACTAAAAGCCAGCACTTTTGCACAGTTCTTATCAATTCATTTCAGCTAAAATATTAATAACATTAACTAAGCCTTATACACTAAGTGATTGAAGAGAAATATGGTATCAAAGACTTTAAAGCCTATCTAAATATTTTAATCCAATGTTCTTCAGAATGGATTTGGAGTTTTGCTTCTACGTAACAGTGAATTCTAATATGGAATCAATCTCAGCAGAATTCTGGAGAAAAAAACCCACCTCTTCCATATTTAAAATTAGTGTCATCAGTAAGATCATGAACAGCATTTCGCTACATAGGAATTTGAGGATGTTTTCAGTGTGACTTGTTTGCGATCCTTAGATGTATAAGCAGCTCATTTTTTGACTGAATTTCAAACATTACAGATTAAATTTTGTCAGTATCAACTAGGACTTTCTTGAAGTACCTTTTTGAAGACTGACATTGCTTCCTGTTGGGTAAGATGCTTCTCAAATTTATTAGTAATATGTTACAGAAATAATCTTGTCTCTCTACAGGTTGTTTGGATCTGCATTCAGCAGTAGTATTGCTGCACAGCAAGGTTTGTGATTTTGGTGAGGGAAAAAAGAAAGTCTTTTCAGCATCAAATAATGGGATAGAAGCTAATGCACCATCATAGCTTGTTGCTTAAACCTAAGATTAAGAGAACAAAAAAGAAAATGTAATAACAATGAAGTTTACGACCTAAATATATGTAAAGCAGCATAACCCTATGGTGAGAAGAATTGTTTTAATTTGGGATTTGGCGAGGGATGTCAAGTTTTCTGTAATTAGCCATTTATCGTGGGAACTCATATTCCTGATATAAACATGCTGCTAGCACATGCAAGGGAAGAACAAAACAAACCCAAACTGTAAATTAAAGCAGCAGTGCTAAGACTTATGTTGCAATCATTATATGCCACCTTCAGCTAACATGCAATATTGCCCATAGAATACTCCTTAGGAATTCATGCAGAAGAATAATAAACAACCAGTCTTTATCAAGAGATGGAATACTGGTCACTTACACAGGCTTTCAGTTGAAGGACTATTTCATCAATGTCAAACAATAGCACAGCGTTTGCTTTTTTCAGGAGGGAAGGAAGTAGGAGACAGTCATATGTATGTCTAATAGTCTAGTGCACCTAACAAGATGCTAACAAGAGGAAATAGTGCTCAGCTGAACATAACTGGTCACTAGGTACAATCGCTTTAGAGAAACTCAGGCTGCAGTACGTGAGAGTTACCTGTTTAGATTCACACATCTGCTACCTACATTTGGATGACCCCTGTTCTTCAGCACCCTCTTTTCTGATCTTGCTGCTGTCATGTAGCAGCTATCCTTCATAGAATGCTAACATTTTTGGTAGTGGCACTTAAAATGTTCTGCAGCAACTAGACTATTTCTCTTTATTAGCCAACAGCTGTTAGATGTTTTAAAATAATTTTCACAGGGTTTGTAAAAGTGTGGCAGCTAATTACTTATAATTTCACATCAATTTACTAATCTCCAGCCTAACACGATGTCCCTTGTCATAGATGTGCCAGGATTGGCTTTTAATGGCCTCAACCCAGCTGGCTGTTACTGGAATCAATTCATCCCTAATATGGTTTCCAGATTTCCTTACCTGTATGGGTTCTGAAAAAATGATTTAAAAGAAAAGAAAGGAATGTTGAAGTTTTCAAAATGGTCTTAACAAAGAAGCCTTTAATATTCTTTCCTTCACAACCCCATATAAATGGACTAAGTATAGCACATTTGCAATAGATCTTGAAAAGCTTTGTCTTTTTTCCACCGTTCAAAAGTTTGGAAGCCTTTGCTGTACTACTTAAAACGATGAATATCTCAGACATTTTAGCCTTCGTCATCCTTGTAAGGTATTGGAGTTGTATCTGCTTTTTGATATGTTAACTCAGAAAGACAGTAGAGAAGAATTCATTTATACTGCTTTCCCAAAATTAGGACAGAAACTGAAGAACTTAGGGGTGGCCTAGTGTTATTTTGGATATTTGAAACTTCACTTTGAGTTTCGATTTGCTGGTTGATCCCATTCAACAAACCTTTTCTCCATACAAAAATACTAATAAAAGTAATAGCCTATTTCAAAGTAATGTTTAGGGCCTAGAACATTCACAGACTAAATTTGTATCATATTATTATTTTATCAGTACTAACAGGACAATGATACTTGGATGTTGTAGTGCCATCATGCTAAGTCTTATATAAAGCCATGAATGATTCACAAATGAAGGCACGCATCTTCAGCCAGGCAACTATTTACAGTTTTGGACAAATCTGGAATGACAACACTTCGAATTTAAAATGCTGAATCTATTTACAAGGTTCACTTCTTTCTCCTCCTTTGTTCACCACTCCCCTAAACACATACAACTCATTATAAAATTTCAAACAAGGTATTCCCTAAATTAATTAGAAGCAGAAAACATTTTTCATGTTGAAAATGGAAAATCCATACAGATGTAAACCTGACGTCCAAGATTACCCTCAGTAGTAAAAGTATCACTAATTTCGAGAGGAGTAACTGTTCTTGTAAAACGTTAATTTCAGAGTTGGAATTATTCTTCCATGAGATTTCATGGGGATTTCTGCTTGCATCTTTTGCTAAGATTAGCAGAGGTTTTTCCTCCAACATCAAAGTGTCAAAGTGTTACTATTCAAAGTAACTCATTTTAAGATTTTACATTAATGTAGAATATTAAGGTAATTTCTGAGATATATTTGCAAATGCACATGTGCATTTTTACTGTAATGCATTAGTACAACAAAATGTGTTTTAACTCCAAAGTATATTTGTTTAGAACAAATAGTTTTGTCTTCCAGTTGCTTTTCTTGTCCTTGCACAGATGAGCACCAGTGTCGATTTCAGATCTGAGTTATAGTTCCCTAGAAATATTTGGATCTAAGATTCTGATTCAAGCAAATCTTCAGTAAATGTTTTTAATGGTTAGCAAAAGGCTTAAGTGAGTATTTTAGAAGTCCCCAGCTTATATTTTGCACTGAGGCATTATACCAAACACTAAATGCATTTATTCCTTTTCTTTACAACTGCACCAAAGTCTAACCAATGAGGAAGAAGGTTGTAACTGTAATGTTAGAAAGGTTGTTCCTTGTAGAGCACGCACAAAAATCAAAGAAGCTGCTTTAAGAAACTCAATGTTTTTTATTTTAAGATATGGGAAAAAAAATTCTCAGATACCTCACACTAGTACGCTGAGGAACACAGATAATGTCTGCCCTACCTTGTACATTTGAAAAATAATCATTCCTGGTTAGTAGCAGAGCAACTTCAATGGGCATTGGCCTGTAAATCAATAGGCTGAATTCTCCTGGCCCTTTCCAAATTCCATTTCCAATTCTACAGTAGGGATTAGTGTAGATTTAGCCCTGATAGACAGATAAAACTAGCAGTATATGCAGACTTACCATTTAATAGACTGGATCTAAGGTATCAGTGGTTGTTGAAATGGACTGTCAGTTAATGTAGATGGGGGAAAGAGGAGCAATCTCATGCTGTCCCTTAAAATAATAATGCCTTTATTCTCTCCAGTCCTAAACCAGATGATTTCTGCCTTGTTCCTGCCTAATACGTACTTCATGTACTAAAAGACTTAGCAATAGCTGATTGCAAGACTAGTGTATATGAAGAACAGTTACAAATTTTAAACTCCGGAATTTTTCTTAAATGATTCTGTTGCATCTTTTTTTTTTTAACATTCTAATGCACATTTTAATTTGAGTCTGGGAATGACCTCTCTCAAGAGATTAATGCCCACTGTTGTAAGTGTAGGTACTATTACTTACTGTTACTGTTACTTGGCTTAGAAAAACCCAAAACTGTAAGTCAGTCAAAGCTGAAAACACAGCAACAAGTGATCAAACACTCTGGGAATGATGATATAATATTTAGATCATGAACACTGTTTAGACTTAAATTTGCCTACACAGTACTTTGAATTCCTTTATATTCAGCATTACCAAGGGTCTTATAAATCACAGTTCTGTGGAGTGCAGATCGCTGCACTAAAATACTATCTTATTGTGAGTGCATAGCCGCATTTTAGGAAATCATGCCCATAAAGATTTTTACTCTGCCTATTATCCTTTTTGTCAGAAGAGGTTAGACAAATGAATGTAATTTGTTCTTTTGGGGTGTGAGATGCCTTTTATGGCATCTTTTAGTATATCACAGAATAATCAGGGAGAGTCTCTAACAGCTAATCAGCATTGAAGAAAACTGGAAAACAGGAATAAAATCAGGACTGTGAAATGACTCTGAATACTTTCAAAGGACTGACTGGACTTTTCAGATGTGATTAAAATGTTTACATTTCTGTCACTTTTCATCTATATCAAATTTGATCTCTACTGAATTCCATCTGTGTTTAGTGCTACCTGTTAGATACAGGGTCTGCCTTCACTCAGTACAAAAACAAACAAACAAACAAACAAAAAAAAAAAAGAATAAAATTTCTAGTCACAGCTACAATTGCAACTTCTGTGATGTCTTTTCAATGAAATATGATGAAAACTAAAAACATGGCCAAAAAAAAATAAGTACAAATGAACAATTAATGACTTGGTGAGTTTAAGATTGTTTTTTTCAGTGGAGGCAAAAGAAGCGATTCATATGCAGAAGATGAGAAATATAAAGAAGGAAAGACAAGGAAGGATTCTTCTTTACATCCACAAAGATCCATGCATATATTAGGAGATAAGTAACACGTTAAGGCTATAGGCTGCCATGCATCTTCTCTTATCTCATGTGCATGAAGGTGCCTTGCTACTTCATTTGTAACTAACTTATACCCTCAACTCTATTTTCTTTACCCATCAGGATAAGGAATTTAACTGTAGCAGTCAATATATTTTGAAGCTCTGGAAAAACCCTCCATGAGACTTCATAAGGCCAGAAACAAGACTTAAAATGTTCCCTAATTTTATTGCTATACATTAATCCCCCTCTGAGATGCTGATCTTCTAAAATTGCTGCCATTACCTCTCTCTCACACCGTTTTTTAAAAATATATTAATTGAAAAAAATATTAATTTGTTCTTATATTCCTGAATATTACTAGCTAACCGTCTGTGGGGAAATGATGGCATTTGTCCAACATCTTCAAGGCTAGTCCAATCCTTTATGTCCTATCTTCAAGAAATGGGACAAAATAAGACTTTTTCCTTCTTTTTCCACATTAGTCTGGAAAAATCCCAGAATTCTAAAAGCCGTATTAGCAGTCATCAGGGGATTAGCCATTTGGGGATTTTTAGTAGAAAAGGGTCAGCATCAACAGGTTTCTTTAATACGCCTCTGGAAATCACAGAAGCTTAAAACCTGGTGGTATGAAGGCTTATGTATTAAATGTGTTTACACAGTATATATTGCATACAGCGAGTACAAAAATATTTAAGGAAGAGGCAAGTGAGATGTGGTGAAGGGAATGATGGTTCATTATCACTGTTCAGATCTCCAGATGTTGTATCATTAAATAGCATTCCATGGTCTTCTCCCTCAACCATTAATTTTTCAGCCTAATCTATTCAATCATTCTCCATACAGAACATGCTAGATATTTTTGCTCACCCTTGGTATCTTCTTTAAATCCTTTGCAGCTTTACTGTATCTTTCTTGAGACAGAGGAAGGGAAATTTTATGATGTTCCATGGAGTCCATCCATTTCTACAGCTGCATAATGATGTTCTGACTTTGTTTGTTATTTCTTTCCCAATAGTTTCTAGGATTCAGTTTGTTCTTCTGCCTGCTAATGAGTTGGTATTTTCATAAACCACTTATCATAACTCAAATGTCTCATTCCTGAATGATGACAGTCAGGCTCTGAGCCCGTTACTATATGGGTAACTTAAAATCGATGGGTAGAGTGAGGGATACTTTGTATTTAACTATATTCAATTTCCACATTGACGTTTTATTGTTTAGTCACTGAGCAGTGTAAGTAGATACTGCAGTTCTTCATGTTCAGATTCTGTCTCTACTCTCCCAAATAATTTCAGATCATAGGCAGATTCTGTCACTGTTGGTCACAGAATTTTTACACATTGTGAATGCGTGCATTGAACAATATAGAACTGGTGGAAGCTCATGGATCACAATCACTGTGGGAGCAGATTATTCACACTTATTCTGTACGTCCTCTTTGACTCTTTGGTAATGAGGACCATATCAAAAGTCTACTTAAACTTCAAAAAGTGATTTTTAACTGATTTCCTTTGTTCATACATTTGCTACAGTTCTTTCAAAGAACTGCAGAAAATTTATAAGATAACTTTCAAAGCCATGACAACCCTTACCTAGTATGTTGTTCATTTATGAGCACCCCAGCTTTGTTCTTTATTATCTATCCTATTAAATTACCTGACAGAAACATCAGACTTATCAGTTATAGTTATTCAGACTTACGGAGTCTTAGAAAAACAACTGTGTCATTTTACACAATAGTAGATGAGCTGTTTCATACTTCGTTTCCTTTACAGCTACAGGTAAAATAGTCCTGGCAGTTGTTGCATTTATTTACTCCATTTTTTACATTTGTCTATCTGCTCTGTAGCTGCTTCTGCTGACTCTTTGTTTAGGAGGGATCAGCTAATTAGTCCTTCATGAAGACTGGTGAATGTCTTAGAAGATCTTGCACCAGAAATCAATATATAAGCAGGTCATTTGAATTTTTCTTCTATAATAGTATATTTATTTTATATCTGGATTGTCTGTTGGCTTCACACAAACTCTCTGGATGGCTTCTTGCTTTTATATATTCGAACAAAGACATTTTTATTAGATCATAAGCTTCATCTTATTTGTTGCCCAAACTGGCTTTGTCCTGACTTTGTATGAGTTTACGTTTGATTTTTCTGAGATTGGGACAGTTTGTTTTTCAGATTTAGAAATTCAGTGAAGGATTTCTTCTCCCCTTTTTTTCTACTTTGCCTTGGTCTTTAGCTATGCCAGACTATTTTTTACTTTTTTTTTTTTGTTGCATTTCCTCTGTATTTCCTACATTCTTTAATACAGATCTTTAAATACTTTGCATTTGCAAGGATTTCCTTCTTTCTAATGCTCCTTTTATTTTCTCTTTAACAAATTTACCAATTTTTATGTAGAACTTTTCTTCAAATTAAGCAAAATAGTAATAAATAAGAGTTAAGATCAGTATGTGCTATAACACAGCCTATTAAAGAACACCACCAACAGTAAATAGAAATCTTAATAAAGAACCTAGAACACAGTAATTTAATTCTTACATAATGTTTACAGTTTTTGAAACATTGCACAAATGAATTTATAAATCCGCATAATCATCTGTGTGGCTGTGGAATAGGAGTATTTTTATTAGCAAACATTGAAAGTGCCCATGTCCTCTTTGTTCTCCATATTTTTACACATAAATTTCCAGACAGGTAAGGGGAGAAAAATAAGATTCAAATGCCCAGTTTTCCAGTTTTAATAGAGTAATAAGATCGGTAGTTTCTCTGTTATGAACTAGTGACAGTTTCAGCAAATAAACATGACTTTCACATTACTCTACAATATGCTTTCCACCTTTGAATCCAAATTACGGTAGTCTCAAAGACAATATGCTGTCAAGTAACAATTCATTTAAACAGGCAAACCATCTATCATCAGTACTCAGTGATTAAAATGTCCTCTGTTATCAGCACTATCATCCATTAGTTAAAGGCAAGATCCATTTCAACAGAGGAAAATGAGCAAAATGAGGTTCAGCAAATTTGATTAATCAGTTCCTAATTACCATAGACTGTCAGAATTTTTTTATTTTTTTGTTTGTTTGTTTTAAAGAAGGGAATCCAGAATCAGCTACTATGGAAATGTCTGAAGATGAAAATAATAAAAAGCTAGTAATAGTATGCTTACTGTTAAATTTTTAAAATTATATTTGTGATCTTCTGCGACTTGTTGGTATTTGATATTACTAACCTTTTCTTAGCATTATGCGGAAAGCTTTAGACATGTGCTCTTTGCCTGAGATAAACCAAGATGCTTTCTTCACTGAATTAAAGCATTATGGATGGAGAAGAGTAGGCTATCTGGAAATAAGGTCTTGAAGAGGAATCCAGAAGATTTTTAAAGACAATAACATTGTATTACAATAGCATCTTCAGATTTTCTCACCACCATTATATACAGAAGAAAACATTCAGAGGAAGGTGCACATCCATTAGACATAGCATCTATGAAGGTGAACAAGGCGTAAGGAAGATTAATTTTTCCTCTTTTTCACTTGCTCTGTCACAACAATCTTTGTACACCTTACAAAAAGAAAAATACTGTGATGTGTAACATATACTCTTTTTATATCTATATGTAATAACAGTAAAAATAATATAAAAACAACCTGAAGTTTTAGAGGACGGTAGTGATACCAGCCAAGTGTGGTGTCTAGGATTTTTAGGGTCCTCACAGAAGTGAAAGCAAGGCTAAGTTGCATGGTCTGAATCAGCATTCATCTCCTATTTACCTTTGGAATTTTCTCTGTTTCTCAACATCCTCAGTTCAGTGAGGCCAGAGAAGTCATCTTATCCAATGCATTTGAGTTCTATAGTTGAAGATCTTAATATAACAAAAAAAAATCTCTATTTCCTTCCACTTTTAAAGCCTCTTCTCTTATTAATTTTATGTTGTTTATCAGTCTTCAGACTTTGTTTGGTTTGAAGACAGGACTTATATCTCCATCCAGAGACAGAGAAATAAAATAAAGCATATTTTTTTATAAATCAGTAATTGAAACTGGATGTTTATGATTGAGAATCTGTCATCAATACAGTATTTGATAAAATTATAATGATTTTATTAGTCTCAATGAAGTTGCATGTTCCCATATTTGCACTTCTAGTCACAGATACGGACACCGATTTCAGGATATTGAAATAATGAAAATCCAGTTACAAAATAATTCCTCTTAAGTTTCATGTTAGCTTTGAATGTTCTGGCTAGTTCACAACTAATTCAAATTAATAAGAGATTAGATGTGAAGGAGATCACCTATGATATTGCAGTTGAGCAAACTGTGTTATTATGAAGCTTTTACTTGTTTTAAATAACAGTGGCTCTATCTGAAGTGTACTTCAAGCATACATTTTTTCAAAACTCCATTAATTTCTTAGGGTGAACCTATTATGCAAAGGAAGACAGGCCCTTGTCTTCTGTTATGGAGTATTTTCCACATTTGTGGGCCTTGTGCATAACTATATTAAAATATTAAGAGAGTTATGATATCTACATCCTTGCTGAATATGTTTCCAGTTAAAATAAGTACATTGTTTTAATCCTGCATTTATTTTATACGTTGTTGTTCAGGGTTCCAATAAGAAAAGCCTACAATTATAAGCACCAGCAAATATCAGGCTTTCCTTCCTGCTTACCTGTTAATTACCTAACTTTATTTTAAAACCAGCTGTGTTAGACATCAAATGCTAATAACTGAAGCAAAAACCACTTCAGAGACAAATATCATGGCCAGATATTCATACAGTGAAAGCTGCATCGTTAAACAGGAGAACGTTGCAGAAGTCCACCTCAGATCATTGATGAAAATTAACTTCTCCGTATACAAGTACAGAAAAACTCTCTTGCAAGAAAATGGATGTGATTTAATATCTCAGTAAAACATGGAGTGAGTTTAACGTCATACACCACTTGCTTTGTAGATGTCGTTATCTGAGATCTTGTCTCTACTTTTCAAATTAGCAGCCTTCATTAATGAAGTGATAAACCGTGCTCTTCATGAGAAATCATATTCCTTTTATTCATATTTTCTTGAAGCTCAAAGCTTCTTATGTATTGTGTGTTTCCAGAAATCCAGTTTTCTATGGAAGAATATGTCTGTTTCAAATATATTAGTGACAAAATGATGGACTTTTACTTTTCAGTGTGATATGTAATGAATAGCCAAAACAAATTTGCCTGTTTTGCAGTTCTAGTGCTGGATTTTCTCCTCCTTCCCTTCTCCATTGTTATTTCTCTCCCTTTCTAACTATTATTTGTAATGTCAGCTACTTTACTTTCTGAACTGGAAATGGCAATGAGAAGGAAGGTTCACCGTAAAGAAATTACTCTGGCCTTGGTAGAAAGCAGACATATTCTTAAAACTTCATAAATCCATGGAACAACTTCTACTGACATATAATACGCTATTTATTATTCTCACTATCTTGCCTCCCCAGAAGGCAAGTGTGTCTTATATAGCTGTCATGTATGTCATTCTTACTATAGATATCTCACTGTGGGTAGCATTTAATGTTAATCACAATATCTCCCTCTCCATTAGAGTAATTGTTTGTCTCTCCCTCCCTCCTGTGGCTGTTGATTATGCCTACAATCTATCTACATAATTGTTATGGGTTGTAAATGTAAATCTTCTCTCTTGGTGGTTATTATATGCGTAATCCCTTACCTTATTTTTATTACATTTATGATTGGATGACACTTCTGACCAGAATAATCTGGCCTCTATGAATGAAGGCTTAAAACTTGACCAGAAAAAAGAAAATTATTCTTGGTGTAAACAAGCGCAGCAAAATACCATTTGGCCTTTTATGGTTGCTTCTGTCAGAAAGTCTGCCAAGACTCATAGTAATGGGGGTAATTTTAGACAGAACCATATAGAAAAAAGGACTCTGACAGGACCACAAGTCAAACAGAACTTTTATTATTATGCAGATGCTAATAATAAAATTTTAATTTAAAACAATCTCAAACTGGAGAGAAAACAAGAAGAAACAATTCATAAATCACTTTCCCTTTACCTCCTGTGTTCTTTCAGAACAGGTCCTTGTTTTCAAACTTATTTTCAGCCAGCTCCGACTTCCTGAGTTGCAACAACTTCTGCAGAACACCTTAGGAAATCCCTTTTCATCACCTCTGAGGCCTGTCTGTTGTTTTTCTCCAAAAGCTCTGTCTCACTATGAGCTGCAGACTTGCAGCTCCTTCATGAGTTATTCTTTCTGTATGACAGTCCTGTGTCTCTGAAACCTCCCTCATCAAGATGCTCAGCTACCCACAAAAGAAGAAGCAGTTTGCCCCTCATTTCAAGGGTACCCATCTGACCGAATCATTCACCTTTTTTCAAGAAAGTTGACAATACTGTGATCAAAAAACCCACCCATCAGCAACAACCACAAAAATCTCCTCTGCTTCACACTAGCCAGAATCACAAAATCACAGAATCACAGAATCGTCTAGGTTGGAAAGGACCTTGAAGATCATCTAGTCCAACCATTAACCTAGCACTGACAGTTTCCAACTACACCAGATCCCTCAGCGCTATGTCGACCCGACTCTTAAACACCTCCAGGGATGGGGACTCCACCACCTCCCTGGGCAGCCCATTCCAATGCCCAACAACCCCTTCTGGAAAGAAATACTTCCTAATATCCAGTCTAAACCTTCCCTGGCGCAACTTGAGGCCATTCCCTCTTGTCTTATTACTCATTACTTGGTTAAAGAGACTCATCCCCCCTCTCTGCACCCTCCTTTCAGGTAGTTGTAGAGGGCCATGATGTCTCCCCTCAGCCTCCTCTTCTCCAGACTAAACCCCCCCAGTTCCCTCAGCCGCTCCCCATCAGACCTGTGCTCCAGACCCTGCACCAGCTCCGTTGCCCTTCTCTGGACACGCTCGAGTCATTCAATGGCCTTTTTGGAGTGAGGGACCCAAAACTGAACCCAGTCATCAAGGTTCTCATCATATGGGAACTGGTCATATACTGAACACATTGAACGTTCTATAGGAATAGTTTTATGAAATTATAAAAAAAAAATGTATATCTGATAGCTAATTCTTCACAAACTGCAAAAAGTAGTAACAAAAGACAGTAATAGCTTCTGTATAGATGTTTTGGTTTTATTTTAAATATTTTTCAAGATGATGGTAACAACAGTTTCTGTCTTTTATTCTATAAACTACTCTAAAGAGCCAAGAAAATATTAAACTTTACAACTTCTTATGTTTTTTCTTTTCCCCTTTGCCAGAAAAGTTTGACTTTTTTTTCATTATTTTATGGAGAAAAACTTGCTACAAGATGAGCAGGCAGATAGTTAACTCCAGACCTCAAAATAACAATACTGTCCCGAAGACAGTAGATGCCATCACCTATAAAATAATTTCCAACAGAAGTTTGCCAGATTTTTATTTCCATAAAGGAAATTGTATAGTGTATTAAAGTTTCTATGAAAGCTGCCTTACAGAGTTTCAGATGCTCCCTATCGCGTTGCATCATTACATATATTTTGTTAACCAGTAAAGTTTAAAAAAACCTATATTTTAAACATGTCTGCAAAATTTTGTAAGGGTGTAAATAGTACTTGGTGTCCTTTTGCCCTGTGCTCTATTCAAATAAACAAGCCACTGTGTTAATAATCTTGGCTCTGACAACAGTGAAAACTATTTAATATTCTTCTCATGTGGAACCTGTTGTCTGATCATTAATCATGTTTAGTTGCACCTGCAATTATTTTTTCATATATTTAATATGCCAATTTTATTGCAGTGACTGTTCTCGGGAGGTTTATAATAGTGATTAAAGCAATGTTAATTGTTGCATTCATTTCAGGATTGCTTCAATGTCAACATGACCAAAGGTGATGTTGGGAAATGTCAAAGTTTACACAAGTGTAGAAAGTTTTGATTAGAATTTGCAAACCTTTGTAAAACTTTAATTTCCAGAAGTCAAAATCCATTTCTCTCCAGGCCCAGAAAAATAACTTTTCATTGGTATCCATTTTTTTTTTTTATGCCAGTGTAAAGAATTTCCAAAGCTTCACACATGGTACAGGTACCTCTTGCTTATAGATGAGCACATATGTCCAAGGACATTATCTATCCTTGCTGTTACCTTGACATCCTCTCTATTTCCTCAGAAGTCTATTATCTTGCAGGCTTCTTTACAAAGAGCTGATAACATCTGAGTGTAGTGAGTGGCTGATATAGTAAAATAATTGATTGAATTTATAACACAGGCATTTAGTCATGCTGAAAAAAAAAAAAAAAGATTGAGGGGAGAGTCTGATGGGAGAAGGTATTAGCTTTACAGTGCATGTTGACTTTTTCTAAGCACAGCAGGGCCTCAGGGGATTTTTTTGTTCTTTACTGATGAGGTCTCAAATTTTTTGCCAGCAGTATAAGTCAGCACACTTATTTTTAAAGGAAGAACCATGCAGTCAGTCTAGATCATTGCTACACTATGTAACAGATCTCTCAAAAATGGCATTTAAAAATGAAAACCAATATTCATGAACACTCTTGTTTCAAGCAGGCTGTGCAGAAGCAGTGTTCTATAACATTTTATAATACTGTGCAATATAGATGTGTCAGTCCACTGGGGACCTCTCAGTGCAATTTGCCCTACTCTGAAACTCAGGTGTCTGATGCTTGGACTTCTGTAGCGGCAGTCTGAATTTGATTTCAGCTTCTAAGAGAGAATCATTCTACTGTGGTATGATGGTCACAAAGGCTTACGTAGTTCCTAAAAATCCACTGTCCATTACTTCAGATAAGGGCCTGTTTGGAAGTTGTGACTAGAATAGGTCAATAGAGAAGTAACAACAGATTAATGTTCTTTCAGGTTGGGCGATTAAAATGGAAAGTGCAGAGGATGATCTCCCACATTATTTGTAACTCTGTACCTTCTGAGCAGAGAAAAGTGAAAGGCTTGAAAGAAATGAATTTGTTAGATGAGTAACACAGACAGCTTTATTGGTAGCGCACAATGTAATAATGGATAATTCTTAACAAAGGCTGTACATAAAATGAAATTAACTATCCTATTCTTCCACTTAGGGAGCCTGATGAGGACATTTCAGTGAACCTGATTTAGTTTCTCTTTGCTTAGGTTCTTCAAGGCACCGTTTGCCTGTTTAATTGACAAACTTCACTCAATTTATGTCTATATAAGAATAGCATTTATTGAATTAGTTATACTTAAATGTCTTTCCCTGAAGGGGACTAAAGTGCAACTAATTCTTCACTTCTGTTAGCTTTTTCTATCAGGCTAACAAGTACCTTTGTCCAGCAAATTACTGTCTTCTGGAGTTATGATGGCAATTGTGTCTAAAAAATCTAGCATGGCAAGGTTTTGGTACTGGAGGGCTACAGGGATGGCTTCCTTGAGAAGCTGCTAGAAGCTTCCCCTATGTCCAACACAGCCAATGCCAGCTGGCTCTAAGATGGACCCGCCGCTGGCCAAGGCTGAGCTCATCAGCGACGGTGGTAGCGCCTCTGGGATAACATATTTAAGAAGGGGGAAAAAAACCTGCTGCACAACAGCAGCCAAGAGAGAGGAGTGAGAATATGTGAGAGAAGCAATCCTGAAGACACCCAGGTCACTGAAGCAGGAGGTGGAGGGAGGTGCTCCAAGCACCAGAGCAGAGACTCCCCTGCAGCCCATGGTGAAGGCCATGGTGAGGCAGGATATCTCCCTGTAGCCCATGGAAGTCCACGGGGGAGCAGATCTCCACCTGCAGCCTGGGGAGGACCCCACACCGGAGCAGGGGGATGCCCGAAGGAGGCTGTGACCCCGTGGGAAGTCCGCTCTGGAGCAGGCTCCTGACAGGAGCTGTGGACGTGAAGAGAGGAGCTCAGGTTTGCTGTCAGCACTTGTGACCTGTGGGGGACCCACACTGGGACAGCCTGTGCCTGAAGGGCTGCACCCCTGGAAGGGACCCATGCTGGGGCAATTTGTGAAGAGCTACAGCCTGTGGGAAGGACTCATGTGGGAGAAGTTCATGGAGGACTGTCTGCTGTGGGAGGGACCCCACGCTGGAACAGGAGAAGAGTGTGAGGAGGAAAGAGTGGCAGACAAGTGTGATGAACTGACCAAAACCCCCATTCCCTGTCACCCTGCACTGCTATGGGGGAGGAGGAGTTCACTCCAGGGGAGAGAATTTAAGTCTGGGACAAGAGAGGGGTGGGGGGAAGGTGTTTTAAGATTTGTTTTTATAACTCATTAACCTACTCCGACTTTTTGGCAATGAAATAATTTCCCTGAGCTGAGTCTGTATAGCCCATGACTACTTGGTGAGTGATCTTCCTGTCCTATCTTAACCCACAAGCCTTGCATTATATTTTCTCTCCCCTGTCCAGCTGAGGAGGGGGAGTGATAGAGCAGTCTGGTGGGCACCTGCATCCAGCCAAGGTCAACCCACCGCAACGAAAAATAATACTGACTTTTTTCTTTTTAATCATTATGATGCATATTAGTTTAGACAACATAATTTTGTTGGTAGGTTACCTGATGTAGATGTTTTGCCCAGGCAGTTGGGACAGTAAAAATCAACTAACTAGTGTTTGTTTCTTTTTTGCCTCCTCAGTCTTGATATGCTTAAAATGCATGACCTGGTTGACTGAAAAGACAGTGGACTTTAATCTGTCACCCTGATGGTTCCTCTTAGATTTTATAACTATATCAGCCAACTAGTTTGGCTGTCTTGCAGATAAAAAACTAAAAGTAGAATGGGATGAATTGGAAGAATGATAGCTGGGTATGGATATGGTCGTGGTGGTTCAATGGTGTTTTGCTTTCTGAATACACAGCCTCTCCTTTCTTTATATACTTCCACACTGAACACGTTAAAGTTATCCAGGATTTAGGTGACAAGGGCATGGATAACTTTGGCCAAACTATTGTTTGAAAGGTAGAGAAAAGGTTTGCCTGTACCTTACAAGGTACAGACAAAAAACCCCTAAAACCAAATAAACAAAAAAGCCTCTTCAAAAGAGTAGAGATTCTGGAAATAATGTAAGGGCTGGTTCAGCTGCAAATTCAATACTAACAGAGGTTTTCACATCATTTTGATAAAAATGACTCCAGTGTTTGTTATCCTCATAAGGCTCTTCACAGCATTCACTGAGTTCCACAAGTAAGGAATATGCTAAACTTTCCTTTTTGCCAAAGTCAATTTTGAAAATTTTAATGGATTTTTGACATCTTTACGGTTCTTTAATTAATATCAGTTTGTTTCAGGTAAATTAATTATATTTAATGCCACACAGTTGTATCCTGACAGAGTTGTGTCTGACACAAGAAATGTTACAGAGATCATTCTGAAAGTGAAACTACCCTAATCTTTAAAGTAATGAGGAGTCCTTGTTGTAAACTAAAGACAGAAGAAAACAGGTATGTTTTCTACTGTGTGTATGAATACGTCCCTTCCCCCACAGGCTCAATGCAAACATGTTTTGAATTTAGTGTTGTGAAATAAAATGTTTCTGCTGGAGATGTAGTTCTGCTCCTCAGTTATCTCTTGTCTAAACTTCAGAACAGACCTTGACAGCTGACACAGAAGTATTTCTATCTCTAAAATACTGATGATTTAATACACACAATGTATACACGATGTAATTTGAACCTTTTGCTTTGTCAAAACTTAACTGATTGACAATTTTCTGTATACAGTCAGACATATTTCTTCCATGCAAACTCGCAAACTGAAGCCAGAAATTAATTCTGCCTGAGAAATGCTAAAACTGGATATATATAGTACAACTTTATTGAGAACCCATGCTGGTGTCAAGCAATTATTATGGAAATCCTAGGGAAGGACACTCCTGTGGTAGTTCGGGTTTGTCTCAAACACAAACAAGTCTTTTTTGTCTAGTCTTGGAAAATTCAGTCCTCTGCTGTTTAAACTCTTGTATGAACTCATGATACCAGAGTGCATTCTTAGACTGAGTAGACATTCACTAATCATCAATAGAATAAATATCTTCTGGAAGCTACAACACAACAACAACAACCTCATGTACTCAGTCTACCTCAACCTAAGGCTTGGAATATTTTGGATTGCACTGAAACATAGTATGAAAAGAGAAAAAGTAATAAAAGTCTAAGTTTTTTAGAATGCGTTAGCTGCTTTAAAATGAAGCATCTTGACCTCTTTCTCCAGTTTGCTGATCCTGCTCTCTTTTTGTGGTGCAAATTTCTTGTCTTCATAATAGAAAATACCATAAATTAAAAACTGTGACATCTGAGCAGTTAATCTATCTAATCCAGCAGTTTAACAGTTAAGGATATTAGCTGTGCTTAGCAAGAAATCTAATGTTATTCTTGTTGATTTTCTCATTGCTAAAAGACTTGGCTGGGGGGGGGGTGGGCAAGTGAGTGATACTACTTAATTGTGGTTTCTGCCACCCTCTTGAAGAATGACAAATTTACAGTTGTCTTCATGGCTGCTTTTAGAAGAGAAATTTATCTCGTTTGCAAGCTCTCTGAGGATTCTGATGCAATGACAGTTAGCTGTCACTGTCAAACTTAGCCTTTAAGAAGAGATAGAAACTACAGTTGGCTTTAGCTTTGCTTCATTTAATATGAAATTTGTGATGGTGGAGGCTGGTGGAAAGGATTACATTTGTTTTTGATGAGCTACTTTAGATTCCTGAATTTCATATTGAAATAGAACTTTTTATTTGAACTTCTCAGGAAGCAGAAATTCTAACATTTTGATAATATTCTGTATAAATACTTGATCTTAAATCAATGTATACTGGTAGAGGATGGCATGCTACATGTAGAAGATTCCCTGGTCTGCTTGTTAGCTTGCTTAGGGAATGAATGATTTCCAGTTCTGGGACTTTGAAGTGAGTATGACTAGAACCCCTGGGAAAAGATTATTAAATGTAGACAGTTTTCATCTGTCCTTTGGAGTTGTTTGACTACTTAACTGGAGGTAGGTTTAAAACACCTTCAACGCTTCAGTAGTTCCTTGGGGAAACTGTAGAAGACATGAAATTTTTATAGATTTTAATTAATTTGGGTGACCTGACGATGTTTGAAAAACACAGGAACTTGAAGAAAGACTTCTGAAAAGTTCAGGCTGGCTAGAGCCCTGCAGATGAAAGTTATCGAGTGATAAATGTGTGCTTTACAGGACATATGGTTCTGTAGAGTATGCAGGAGGTGTAAATGCATTTTTTGATAAAATAGAACAACTTCCAACATAATATGGTTTTCAGAGGTAAATATTCTGTAGTTCCTTGATAGTGTTAATTCTTTGAAAAGCTATGTAATTTAAGTGAATATCAACCCAGTAAGTGGCAAATAAAATGGAAGGTAACTGGAAGAGAAAATAAAATCATAAACAGAGAATTGTCACTGACAGAAGAACTATGACAAGGCCATGTATTAAATTATTAATTGTTTATATCAGTCATAGTCTGTCTGGCTCTTTGCTGTTGTCTTCTGTGGTTTTTCTTGCCACAGAACCTTCTATGATATAAAATCTCTTATCAGCATTATATTTTATCACTAAGTTCCCTTGCCATCTCTCATTTCTAAGTTCTCACAAGAAGATATTCAAAGTCATGAAGAATCCCATTTCACTTCTGGCTGGAAATTGGATTTTGGTAAGAAATTCAGTGTTCTTGTTCCTCATGACAGTTTATTGTCTCCTGGAAACCAATTTGCTCATCTTCCCGGGTATCTAACAAACATACGCAAGCGTGAACAAATTGCTACTGACAGGACATACAGAAGTCATTTTGGTGGTGTATGTGCCTGTTGAGTTTATAAAGCAAGTATTTTAATGGGCAATACATTTGTTTGCAAAGAGCTTTAAGAAAAAAAACAGCAGAAATGCAACATATTGTCACTGTTCAGCTGATCTCTATTGGGTTCATATTAACAAAGAACGGGAAAATCATGCTCAAACTCCCCCCTCACACACACACCTGATCTTTGACTGTATGTGTACAATATTGCTAAGAATTTTAGCTTACTCAGGAAATTTTTGTTTCTAATAAAAATGACACACAAACCTAGTATATCTATAGCTATTCTTCATAAGAACTTCTGGTCTCTGCTTGAATAAGGGTTAATTTGTATAAAGGAAAAGCTGTATTTTGGGATTTTTGAGTTCTTGCACAGTAAAGTACTTTAATGCGCACTTATTTCAAATAAAACACCTCAGTAAAAGTCTGCATGCTGCCAAATGTGTTTCTTTCCTTTATTTTTCCCTAGCAGTGACAATGAGTGTTAATTGTTCCTAATTTGAGTTTTGATGAGTTCTTACCTAATTAGCACTTAAAGAGTTTTTACAAACTTAAAAAAATGTTCTGATGAAGAGGAAGAAGACTCATTACCGTTTTTACATATCAGCGCAAAAGCTTTCTAATGACAAAAAAAAAAAAAAAATACTTTTTCATATTCTTGCCTGACCTATCAAGCACTGTGATTTTCTAATCTCATTTCTGTATTTGAAAGCTTCAGTCTTGGAATCTGAGACATGCTAATGTAAGATATGTGCTTCTATTGCTCTGACCACTAATTAATCTTTATAATTATAGCATCTTCCAACAATAATCATGATCATAAGCTGGGTAATAGCAGTTAAAAGGAAAGAAGTGCCTTCATCTACATTGCAGATTAAAATACCCTCACTTGGTGGAAGTTGGTGAAAGAGAAACATCAATTTACAATAATGGACTTGGACTTGTGAGGACTTAAGTATAACTTGATCACAATTTTTTTTCTTGCTCTCTAGATTTTTCAGGGAAAACATTGATGCTTTGTTATGACAAATCAGATGGAGGAACTCTTTTAAATGGAATCCTTGATATATACTACATGACAGTATTACTTTTCTTTCTGGAGAGAACATGACTAATTGGTTTGATATATCAGAAAAAAAGACAGTACTAATGGTCATTCACAGATCCATTTAAAATGGCAAATCCTTTTTATGCCAACTACTGTGTGAGCCTATACTGCATCAGACCTACTTAAGTGAATAATTTTTTTTTTTTTTTTCTGATGGCAAGGCTACTAATGCAGGTGTTCCCGTATATCTCTGACAGATGGATCTCTGTCTCCATCTGTCTACATCATGTTTAGTCATTTTCATGTTTGCAAACGTGTATTATATTTGACCAGATCAGAATTTATTCCTTACCTTATAAATATAATTAAGGTAGATTTTAGCAATTTAAGGCTTGCTACACATTACAGCTGAAGTCAATACTTGGAAAATTATGTAGCTTTATCTATAATAACATAGTTAAGAAAGTGTGACAACTTTCTATTGTTAGACAAAGATTAGGCATTGTGAAGGATTTGATACAATGGTTTATGTTGCTGTAATTATTCTCGTTTGAGTAGGGAAATTAAGCATATTTAGACAAATAACTGAGGCTGATATAGGTCATACAACAATCAGTTAATACAGCTCGTTTAAATGTATAAAACCCTACTGAATTCATAAGGAAATGCAAATTTGTGTGTGCACATATACACATATATGTATGTTATTGTGATCTTTCCTTTGATTTCTCCAGCCCTTGAGTAATAATTATATGGTTGGAAATTCCTTTACAGACCAGGTTTAATCATCAGGGTTGTAAATTGGAACCACAATTTAGGATGAATTACGAATTCTGCAAAAAAGCACTTGATCTTCTGTTGTCCTGCATTTTGTGTTATTCTCTATTTAAGGCTGCTAGAAAATGCTGGTAGTCTTCTTTCTAACTCATGTCAAAAGCAACCAGAAGTTTTGGCATGAGTTGTAACATTTAAGGTTTCTCACCCAGTTTTAAATGATATTAAAGTGGTGCCAAGCACTAACACTATGCCCAAGAAAGTGAGAAGATAGGAGAGAAAATTGTGTAAACATAAAATAACCATTCAGATATCCCAGGGGCTGCTCAGGGAAAAGAATTTAGCCCTTCAGCACAGTGCACAAAACCAAAAATTCCACTATTACTATTTTGCAGAAATTATCAGGCTTTGCTAAAATAAGTTACCGTGTAGGCTTCGGGCTTAATATCGTACAATGAGACTTACAGTTTGGAAATAATAACTTGGCAGGCAGATGTACTTTTAAGGCTGTTTGGAAGTTATGAAGTCCTTTCACTTGTGGTCAACTCCATAATCACAAATTTAGAGTGTTTAACCCCTATTGAGTGAAATCATAATGCAGAACACCATAATGCAAAACATTATTAGAAAAAAATCTTTTTATCAAATAGCATACAGAAGTGAAAGCTTCTCTGATTTTTAAACTCTAATGTTTTATGTTGCTTTTTGTCTGTTAGTATCAGAGATAGGAAGGATTTTTTGCGTTAAAGGTTGATTCTTAAAAAATATTGTCATATAACTGAATCTATTTACAGCTTGACAACAAATTTTGAAGGAAAGATAGTTTAAGCATTTGCTTTTTCTTCCCGTTTCAAAAGATACTTCTTTCTAACTGAGCTACATTTTTTATAAATATTCACAAAAAATAACAAACTAATGATAGTCTAAGCTGCTTAGGCCTTTTATTTCTCAGTGCCAAGTGGTCAGTTGTGATAGCCCAGCTGATGTCCAATAACTTACTTTGTCACAATAATTTACTGTTTGTACTCATACAAGCTGCCCTCAGTCATTATTTTAAAGAACCACAGTATGGTATGAAAGAACAAATAACTTTTAAGTGAAGATGCCATTTTTAGAAAATTCCATGTTTGGTGTTTTTCTGAGGGCAATCGTTCAAATGCTGCAAGCATTTCTTCTATGTGAAAAAGTGAAAAGAGATCTATGCTGAGAAAATGAAAATATATTTCAGTGATCCTTAAGTAGATGGGTCTTACTGTGTTTTCTCCTTCACATTGTGCCATTTTGGTTTTGTTCCTTATCTATGGTGTCTGTTACACTTAGGTGTGTTAACTTTCACATGCTGGGGAGCAATACAAACAATAAGGGGAGGAGCTTCATGGACATAATGTTTTTGATACCTCAGTCACTGAAGACTACAACGTGTTATTCCTGGACATAGACAATGCATCATAATCCCAGGCACGCTGCCTTTTATTTCAGTACTTTATCCTATTTTGGAACCTAGTTTGGATAATGATTGCTTTTCAAAAGACATATAAGACAAATGTCAACAATTCTGCTATAACAACAGTTAACATGTGTTCCTAATTAATTCTTAAGCCGATAATCAGCTACAAGTGTATTGTGAAATCAGATGGTCTAAGATTTCCAGGATATCTGGCAGTGAAGGATGCTTCATTATAAATCCTGTGTAGAATCCAGGTCTGCTCATAGCATGCAGTGTATGTTCTAACTGAAGGTGAACTAAATGACTACAGAATCAGGCTTGATGTCATTTAATTTGTGTCTTTGTTCCAGAGAAGTAAAATCTTTGCAGTGAAAAGGGCAAGATATTTTAGAGGATGATGTAGAATCTCAGGCATGCTGGTGTGAAACACCCTGTTGATACGTTATGACAAAGACGTGAAACATGCTAGGGCATGTCCTGGTTGGATAGGGGATTTTTTATGTCTAACTACTATTTAGTTCATGAATTTAAACGGAGAAGCACAAGTTTTAGTATCTTTAGTAAATGGCAACCACTGTAACATTAATAACTCATTCCCCACAAGCGTAGCCAATCCCTTCTTAATATTTATTCAGTTTATGACACTTCTGATTTTCTGTAGTGATCACTCATGTAGTATATATAATATATTATATGCAATACTTTAATCTCGTTACTTTGTGTTTCTTGAAAACCTGTTACTCTTGTCTTCTGAGCCAGCAAGACATGATCTCACTATAAGTTCTGTGAACAGTTCTGGTTCTAGACCCTTCTTAAAGTTCATCCATTATACAAAAAAGATTTTATTGCTTTCATTCTTATAAGAAAGATTCTCCACATTCCTGTTTTCATCATATTGTCCTTCTCCAACGACCCTAAATTTGTTATATCCTTTTGAGATTTGAGATACCCAGCTCCATAAAGCCTAGTGATGCTGCAGTACTGGATTACACACTAGTGTGACAGCATTTTGTTCATTAGTCTTTACCCTACCTAACTTAGCTCTGTATTTTATGGAAATAAGGTATTATTCCTACCTATGATAGGTATTACTTAACAGTTACCAGAACTGAACTTTGTAATCCTTATATTGTAGAGAAACACAACTTCTTATTCAGTTCACAAGCTAAAAACAGAGACAGAAACTTGCACTATTTTCTGTCGATGAGCTCTCAACAGAAACAGAGATTTTTATTTGGAGAGCATGTATCAATGATGAGAAGTGACCATCGCTCTCCATTCAAAATGCAATTATTTCTATTTTGTCAATGTGCAATTCAACTGTCCAAAAATTTATCTTGCGCACGGTATCCTGCTGGTCTATTTCATCTTTTGAGCTGAAAAGCAGGTTTGGCATCAGCACTTCTGCATGGAAAACACCCATCAAAAAGATCTTATACAACTGTAGATGGTACATCTTATTTACACTTACTGACTGAATAATAGGGCATCTGTCTCCTTTTTTTCTGTGCAGCCAAGATTATTTGCTGTAGGCGTAATCTGTGCCTGGAGTATGTGAATTACGGAATATTAATGAAACCAGAAACTATGTATATTTGCTACATTTTCAAGAGCTATCATGCTGAATTCAGTGATAGCATTGGCAATGTTGCAACTGGCTGTTTTGGTGTACTGCAGTAAATCTTGAAAACAAATACATTCTGCTCTGATTAAGATATAAAGCGAAAGACATTTTGTTCCAGAGTAATCCTAAACAAGTCTGAATCTTTACTCTAGTTAAGCAAAAAGAGAGGTGGAGCTATAGCTGATTAAGCATTTAACACTATTTCCTATGTTATACTGTCTCTAATTTTAAAATCTGCTGTGATGTATACTCTGTAAATTCAGGATATGGCTATTGTGGGTTTATTCTGATATAGGTGAGATTTCTCAGTCTGATTCTTGAATTCCTCAACCAGTAATGAGTTTTTTTTTCTCTGAAAAATAATTTTGAAAATCAGATGTTTAGAAACTGATTGCTGAGTGTGAGGCTAAGACTATTCAAACATAATATCAATTAATACTAGAAGGTACTGCTTAGGTAACTCAAATCAGATTTGCAGCCTGTGCAGATTAGTGTAACTCCAACAGCTGATGTAAGATAATCCTCCAGTATGGTTTGCAGTGATCATCCTGAAAATTATATGCATGAATCTTAACTGGTATTAATCATAGTAGCTGCAAACCTTCCTAATAAGGGGTAGGACTCCTCTTCAGGCTACCCTTGTGTACCATTGAAAGGTAGTGCTGCCTAGCAACACTGAACATTAATAACTATGCTACACTCCTTTGAGTTGTTGTCCTAAACCGAACAAGAATATGCTAGTAGGGTGGGATAAATTAAATTTACTTTGGTTTAGAGCAGTTATATAACTAAAAATGTAGCAGTACTGAACAGGTTTGAGTTTATGGGTAAGGTCTTTCTTCATGTGGTTTATTAGAAGCAAAGATCTCTCCTGACAATTATTTTGGAGAGCAAATGAATAAAAACAGATGAAGTAAATCTACCATAAAAATAAAACATAAATGGAGCTACTGTTGCACAAATACACTTTATATTACTATTACTGCTACAGTTCAATTAACTTTAATTAGTTTATTATTTACACAAAATTACCCATTTGCAGCTGATGGGTCACATCATTTGAACATTAGCCATTATTAATATTCTATCAGTCAGAGAAGCATTAGAATAGAAACCTAACTATTCAAGAAGGTACAAGTTATTAGACAAGTGATATTTCAGTTGTCAATGGCATTGCATAATGCTAAGAAAAGGCAAAGGCTGTTATTTTTTAATTTGTGCACTAGAAACTTGGCACCTCTGCCAAAGTGAGCAAATGCTTAATACTTAGTGAAATGGCAGGAGTGTAGGTGTCTACAATTTCTTGAGTACACGGGCCTTAAACACTGTATTTAAAGAAAAGCACCCAGGTTATTTCTAGACTGATGTTAATTCTGCACCAGGCAAAATATAAGGAAAACATAGATGTTGAATGTATAATGTAAAAAAAATCTAGAGTTGGGAGCAGGTTGGAGTGCAGTTTGGAATTCACAATAAGTGAGGTGCTTGAAATCTTTTATTTTCTAAATGAATGTTTTAACTGAAGAATTGTCCCATATGAGGATAACTGTCCTTCTAAGAGGCCTGATCACTGACATAAGCGTAAACATTCTGTTTTAAAAAGGGTGTTATTAAAAGATAAAATTTTGGACGTAAAACTTAAGTCACAGGAATCTTTTCTGTTTCCTTCAAGAGCTCTTTTGTTTGATACAGTTAATTTGTTGCTATAATAAATATCCTCTTTGTTATAGTCAGTGACAAGAATTCTTTTTTATTATCTCAAAACAATATTTTAGGAATCATATCTATGACTGAGTTTTTAAACAAAACATTCATCCCAAGGGATGATTGCTTGATTGATCATCAGAAGACTTACTTCTGTATCTTCACCTGCCATAGGTGTGATGGTGCCCCTCGTTCTTGAGACTATGGCACTTCCAGAGCAGAACGTCAGCAGCACAGTGGATACAAAAGCAAATTAGAGCAGTACTTGAGGAGTTCAGGCATCTGTTTCCAGGACCAGTCACCATCTGAGCAGGCAGTTACTAAGAGCTAAAATCTTGACAAGTCCTCATGTAGCAGTAGCTAAGAACAAAATGACATGTGAAAAAGAGGTATTTGATTACTCGGAAGAATTAAAGAAGCAAGAAACACTGTAACAGTTCTCACGCTTCCAAAACTGAAATGGTCTACAAATCCAGGAAGGGAGTGTTTCCTTTCTCAGTGCTTCTCCATACAACAACTGTCTTTCCAGTGAAAACCAGTTTAATTAGTATATTTCCTCATATTTAGTAGGTACTCTCTTCTGTGTTGTTAGTATAATCATCGCTAATTCACCATATTAAAAATGTTCAGGATATTGGTGGAATGCTACTGAGAATCATTGTTTCTCCTAAGACATGGGCCAAGATCTTTACATACTTTTTTCACACTTTGTACCCTGTCCGTAATGTGAAGAAAATGTGGGGTGCTAGTTTTAGGAACACAGTCTCTGCGGTGTTTCAACATCTCAAATTTTGACAACAAAAATGCTTAGCTATTCATAAGTAGGGCAAACCTGTTGTTTCATCTGGCTGATTTCTGACCCTGGGCAATGCCCAGAGAAAAGTATACATGTGAAGATGTAAAATACTTGCAGTAGTTGAACTAACAAAAATCGTACAATTTAAATTTAAACAAAGAGGAACATTTAGTTCCACGTCAGTTGCAACCAGCTGAAACAAGATACCTAAATTTACTGCTATGCTTTGCCACTTAATATTTTAAGAGCTCTATCGGTTCATTTATGAATATGGAATATAAACTGTAATATGAAACTACTGACCACAATGATATGCCATGTCAACAATGCTAATTTCATGAAGAGACTTTATTTTTCATATACTCTATTATAATCTACTGATTTAAACACAAAAAGGATAAGAGTTCCTGATATTTCATTCTTTCCTTCCATTTCAGTCTTGAACAAATCACTTAATTGTATGGTCTCTGCTTCTGTATTACTTGCAGAAGCTAAAATTGTTTGGAAGTTAAAGACCTATGGTGTTGATTTTCATCCATTTTGAACATCTGTAATAGAAATCTCAGAATAGTTCCAAGAAAAAAAAAAAAAAAAAAAAGAACATTCACCCTCACTAAGTACTCAGATTATGGATAATAAGGCAAGGATGATGGCAGTAGCGAACTATCTGGTTTTTGCCAGAGCGGAATTACTCTTCTTCAGGTTTTTCAGAATCTTTTTGCCACCTTACCTTTTAATAGTTCGTATTCTGATGTTTCAGTACACTCTCTTAATTAAGTAGCTTTACCTTTATTTCTTTCTCAGGATGCCTTAATACTATGCTACATTGTTGACTATGGATAGTTTTTTATCCTACGACTTTTACAAGCTGCTACAGTTTTTTGCACTGCCGAGGCTCAAGAACTCCCTCGGTCTCTTTACGGAGACATTAAATGCACTGCATTTCTGGGCCACTGACACACTGAGTGCATTTGTGCTACTTTGGTTCTGACAAAGATTTACAAGTACTTGACCTTTTAAATTGAGACAAAAACTTCCTTTCTGAATGCTTCTGCGCATATGTTCATTTCAGATTCTGTTTCTTAACAGAATATAAAATGACAGAAACTAATGACATTAGCAATATTGTGTTGCTACCAGGTGAAAGCTAGACACTAAGTAGCTATGAGAGTATGATATGTGAAAAAGAAAGTCAGAAATAAGCACTGGACAAAATTAAAAAAAAAAAAAAACAAACTATGAGTAAATGTGACTGGACATTATGCTGTGAACATATCAGAAATATGTCACTTTATTTTTGTGATGAATGTACAAAACACCCTTCATGACTGCAAATGCATTTGACATATAAATATTCTCCAAATGGCTTGGACAAGCAATTGTTGGTCTGTGAAACATTTACACACTGTGTAATGATTTTCTACTGTTTTTTTGGCATGAGTGTGCAGACATCTCAGAGAGCGTACGCTTATTCTCTCTCTTCTGGAATTGTTTTAAAGGCAGAATTACAAACGGCAAAACGATCTCAAAGGGATATTTTTGTTCCCAACTGCACACAAGGAATTCACACAATTTCTGAAGGAAGCTTTAGTATTTGGGCCCTCTGGAGGTATAGAAAGTTCATGGAAGGTGAAATACATATCCCTGATGACACTCAACACTGAACACAGCCTCTGGGTTGCTAGCAGTGTTACACAGAGGGACAAGCAGAAAGGGTGCTGAGGCAAAATGCTGGAAACCCTCAAACTGTTTCTACTGCAGCCACTGTTGTCATCCACAAAGAGGAGCTGGAGACCCATGACAGTGGGGTGCATAAGGCAGTGTCTACTACAAGGAGCCCAAAGAAAAACGGGGGATGGTATTGTGGATATTAAAGTATTTTCTGCAGCTCTTTTTGCAACTGTTGTAACGTCAATATCACATTATCAAAATACAGATTGTCCCCCCATCCAGAGGGCATAAAGCCTTTCCAGGGATTCTGAACTGACTACACTGCCAATACACCCACTCACTCTGGTAACCTGAGTGAGAGAGTGTTGACAGGAGCATGCTGGTATAGAAAGAATATTGCAGCATGGCTATGCTTCAAAACTGGAGTACAAAATGAAGTGTTTCATATAGTTGTCCTGTCTTCCATTGCAGCTAAATCAGCTCCTGGTACCCTAGGGGTGGGAGTAATTTTCTCTCTGTCCCTGCACTGGGCTCTGAATTTCTTACAAGAAATAAAAATAATACTATCAAAAAATGTTTTAGTGAGAGATGGCTCCTTTTTCAATAGCTGAATATATTTTTTCCTGTACTCTTTCCTTTCTCTTCTATTGTTTTGTCCTGAGAAAAGAGGGAAGAAGAGGTCTTTCACATCATACGCGACCTAGTAAAATGGCATCAGGTTTTCAGCTGCGTAGCTGGATCCTCTGATTTTTATCCTGCTTTCATATTCCATATGTGTGTCTGCATGGTAACTCCTGAGACACAGATTTTTGATGAGTAGGACAGTGGACTTTCATTAGTAAGAACACTTTTTTCCTTCAAAATCATCCCTTTTCCTTCTAATAAAAATTCATGTTATATTGATGTTCGGATTATGATGATTTTGTCTCCAAAAACATCAGTTTCTAAATAGTCAGAGATCACAATTTTTGGAAACTTTTGGAAAGTGCTGTCATACACTCTTATTTCCTTTCATTTAGGTGCTATTGTTGTTCCAAGCCTTTTGTTTTGTTAGCACCAGAAAACATTGAATATAAGCAAATGTTCCTAAGCATAATCACACAGACTCCTATGTTAATAACAGTAGTGTCTTACTCTGTAGTGGTAACTATATAGTTCAAGAATGAAAATTATTAAATCAACAATATATTAATAATAAATACTGCAAAACTTGCAGAATATGAGACATAAATGTTTTTCAGTAAAATTTACTAGCGTGCTCAGCATTATTTGCTTTTCTGTACCACTGTATGTTAAGCTTGTAAAGGACTTGTAAATAGCACTGAGTAATTCTATTCCAGAAATGTGAGCTAAAGCAACATTTAAAATCAATTATAAATTATAAAAATCAGAGAAATTGTAGGAATTCTTAGAAACAGCTGTCAGAATATTATCGGTGTCTTTCAGTAATCTGGTTCTGGAAAAGAAAATCAGAAATCGGAGGTGATCTGTTTGTTTATATTATATATATATATATGAAATTATTTCATATATGTATATGGAATTACCTGCATCTGAAAAAAAAAAATCATTTCCTAAAATGAATGGCAGATAATTCACAACAGTATCTTTGTGAATAATGTACCCACTTCCTATTGCCTCCAAAACAAAAGATTATTTTCGTTTTATGACATAACATTCACTACTTGTCTTTCCTATGGACCTTATCTGTGAGTCACTACCAGATGTTTAATCTTTCCATTCTGTTGCAACTATGTGAGAGTTTGTTTTGAATGAATTTCATTACTGCAGGTATGATAATGCTCTGTTTTTCTAAAAAAAGTCTTAATTAAGTTCTTTAGTTGTACTTTTATCTCAGGCAGTGGCTTCCTTCATAACAAATGTTTGTTTCTTAAAGATTCCAAATGTATAGAAATTTTTCAGTGTCTATGTAATAGCTACAGAGGGAAAAGAAAGAGAAGAGAAGCTAAAAGTGGAAAGGAGAGGAAGGGAGGAGATGGTGAGGAGAGGATGAGGAGAGGGGAATGCAAAGGAGAGGAGAGAGTGGAAGATTAAGAGAAGGAGAGGACAGGGGAAGGGTAAGGAAAGGAGTGGAGAGAGGAAGGATAAGGAAAGGAGAGGAATGGGGAAGGGTAAGGAAAAGAGACAGGATAAAAAGGAAATTTAAAAAGGAAAAGGCAACCTTTAATTACCAGTCACATCTCTGAAAAAATACATTTCATGCTCATAGATATACATATAAAATGCAATGATGGTGCAGACTACAACATTACCTCTCAAATTTTTTCTGTTCATGGGTCATCACTGAATTTGAGTTGTATATAAGTCCAGACACTGACTTTTCAACAGCTCTGTACTGGCTTTTAAAAAAGTCTGACATCCCCTTAATTTGATTCTAGTAATCTAAAGGTATTAAAAATGGTTTGTGAAACTCAGGGGGTGCATACTTGAGAAATAAACGTATCGGCATTTTAAAGGTTGCAAAGAATCTTATTTTTGGGGAACTCCTACCTGGATTTTGACCTATCTAAAACACATATAGCATAAAGACCTATTTGTGAAACTTACCTTGTCTGTCTTGGGAGCTGGACATGCTACAAAGCTTCTTGATTTAAGATACAAGGTGAAATATCTTAAAGTATTGGCTTAAAAAAAATTAAGATAACATTTCATAGTCTGGAACTTCTCAAAGGAATCTTATGAGTAGCATCCAGTCTCCAAACAGGCAACACCCATTTGAAGAACCTGGAACAGACTGACACTTGCAAGGTAACACCTGCACAAGGTAGAACCCATGAAAAAGGAGACCAGACTGGTCTCAGGTCACGGAATAGTTGCATATAAACACCAAGAGTGGAGCTTGGGCAAGAAAGAAGAGCATTTTGGTTTCAACTTCCCCCTCGGAAGATGAGTTGGGTCATCTCAATCACAGAGGCTAAGAACATCAAAGACTGTGGGTAACAGAGCCTGTTGGTAGCAAAAACCTCATGGTGCCATTTATCCAAGGCTCAGCTAATATGTTGGATTTATGTATGATTTGCAAGTGTTGATACACTACCTAGTAGTTAAATATAAATAAATGCTTGCTTCAAGTTTTAAAATTTGCTTGGTGCTTCATTCTCAAAATGCTCCCATCGTAGCAGTTCCCAATTCATGGCTGTACGATCTGGTTGTAGTCTGCAGTGTTTCATTCCAGGCATCTGCACTCACCAATTGCTGCTCTAGACAGTGATATACCTTAAAAGTCACGTACAATACCAATTGCAAAAACATCCAGGAAAATCTGGTTGAATAATATGGAAAAAGTCACACCATATTTTTCTCTTTTATCCTTTTCTATTCATTTCCCATATCCATTAAAGCTCATGAGGAATTCCTTATAAAACAAAGAGATGCTTCCTTACTTTTATTAAAAACACATAAATTAATCTCATTATAAGTATAAATTTGCTATTCAGAGACAATTTTATATTATGGGCTGCTTGAAAAAGAAAAAAGTCATTGCTGAGAAAACACAGTAGATGATCTAGAATCAATCAGGAAAAAAAAAATTTAATTAAATCTGTCCTGAGACTCCCGACACAGACAAGCAGCTGTTGCCTGGTCAACCATTCCGGCTGGCCAAACACAGACCTAAATTTCTTTGGAGTATTAATTGATTTGGGATTGTAAATTTTTACTATTCTTCTTTTCTCCCCCACTAGTTCTCAGTTAAAAGGCCCAAGCATAAGATGAGTCATTACAAAAAATGTAAACAAAAATTAGTTCAACAACATTAAAGAAATCTATTAGGTTGCTTGGCTGAGAACCAAATGCGTAACTAATAATGTAATCCAAACTAGTCTTTTAATCAGTAGTGAATATCAGCTGCACAGTAGTTTCTAACTAAAAACAAATCTATTTGACTTCTCTCCAGCTGTACTGGCACCTAATCATCTCTGACAGTGAGAGCTGGAAAACTCAAAATACCTCTGCCCGTCTGAGAAGAGGAGACCCGGTGCTGCCGTAGTCCATTACAGAAACAATGGCAGGGGCAAAATCTGGGGACTCTATCAAATTTAAATCCAGTTATCTGATCCTAGCAGTTGCATACTACCATTAATTAGATTGAAGCAAAGACTGTATTGAGGGTCATGGGTTATGTGTCTTACTTACCACACCTTCCCTAACAAAGCTGAAAAGGCTGAGAAAGAGGCTTTGTCTTTAAGACAGGTAAATTCCAAAAACAGTACTACAGAGAGCTGGACATTTGTCAAATATTGACTGAAAGTAGCCAAATTGCTCAAAAAGCAAAACCCTGCAAAAGCAAAACACAGTCTCCAAATTGATTTAATACTGAGCTAACATTGGGAGAAAATTTTTATTCTCAGATGGCTAGTATCCCAAGTGCTCTCACTACTTAGTAAGATAACAGCTAACGGCAGTAGGTTGTAAAATGACAGATTTTAGATAAATTCATGGCTGGGTGGTACTTAGCAGGAAATTGAGTCCTTTTCTCTAGGTTTCAAATACAGCCCACTTGGTTGAAACCTGAAGTTGCCGTGGATGGTATTTCACACACAGGAGAGCAAAGCTGTCAAACAGTCAGCTTTCTATTTGAGTTTGTACTGGAGACAAATAGTCCCAGTTGGTACTAACTGGCATCCTTACAGGCAGTGTGAGGAGAAACTAAAACTATACTGGCTGCAGAGACAACAAAACTACCTTGAAGACTGTCTTCTGCTGAACAACCCTAGGACAAGGAGTTGTGCCAGGGAAGGTTTAGACTGGACATTAGGAAGCATTTCTTTACAGAATGGGTTGTTGGGCGTTGGAATGGGCTGCCCAGGGAGGTGGTGGAGTCCCCATCCCTCAAGGGGTTTAAGAGTAGGGTCGACATAGCGCTGAGGGATCTGGTGTAGTTGGGATCTGTCAGCGTTAGGTTAACGGTTGGACTGGATGATCTTCAAGGTCCTTTCCAACCTAGACGATTCTGTGATTCTTAAGTAGATCTATGAGACCTAACTGGGAGTTCGACTAATGCAGTGCAACGATTATCCAAATAATGCTTACAGTTGTAGTTAATTATTTTGTTTGAACTTCATGACACATACCAGTGTCTACAACCCAAAAGAGTAATCAAAAGATACAGAGGGCTGAAAATGCTATTTGACGTATATTCTGCCCTTCCAACAAAGTAAAGCTAAAAGAAAGAACTATACAGCAAAATGGAACATCTTGTAAAAGATCTATATCTATTTGATGAAGGATTTTAATGCCTGGTTTTGCCAATCCAGTGTTTTAACAGTGCTACAGTCACTTGATTGCTGGGAGAGTAATATTAAAAATTCCACTTGCAAATCCATTTCCTACTTTGCACTCAATGAAAGATGCTTTCTTCTGTGGCAAATCTCAGAGCAGACAGCTGAGCACACTAGAAGCTATTTCCTTTTAATATGTGTGTATAACTGTATTAGTTTCAGATGGCTAAACAGGTAGTACGGTATTTTGAGCAGTCGTTTGTGCATTTATGCATATGCTAAATTCTGTGTCCAACAGGACATAATACAGTGGATACATTTTTGAGCTGTCAGACATCTTGTTTCCTGGTGCTTTTCTATATCTTTTAAACACGAACTGCTGATTAAGAAGAAAATGATGCTTGCTTTTTCAAGTGGTTCTGAAGGAATTATAGTATATTCTGACAGTGGCAAATGATATAAGTGAGTCCAGTGTAATTTACAGATAAATTTGACAAGTTCCACAGATTGTTCATGGCAGAGCTATCAGCTCTCCTGTTTCATGAAAGACTAGATGGTTGGGGGTTTTTTTAATGTGTTGTGCAAATTAATTCAATTTTGTATTTAACAAAGGTTTTCATTTGGTAAAGGCTACTAGTCATTATGTAGCCAAATTTGTAATATGCTGCATAAATTTATATTTTATTAATAAAATATGCACATGAGAAAAAAAGCTAGAGCTGCTGCAGATGAGATCTTCTATAAATCTTTTTACTAGTTACTCATGCAGCAATGATTTACAGTTGGGCCCAATGTGCTCAGTCATGTGTTGTTTTGCCACCAACACGTGGTTGCAGGAATGCCAAATGTATTTTGTCCAATAAGTACATTGAGCAAAGTTGTTGTTTTGCAGAGAACTAATACAAAGCACATCCATATGGCTGTGGTAGCCTGTGTAGTAGGGATCTTTCAGCTTCACAAAGATAAGGAAATGCATACAGTTCTTAAAGTCTTAGTGTATTATGTTGTTAGACTATACATGTACATGTGCAAGTGGCAGAATATAATTTTTTTCTCAGAAAACTAGTAAATATGATACAACCTAAATCATTAAAATAATTACACCATTTAACACTTCCTAGAGTTTTAATGTCAAGCATAGTTAGATACCTCCCACAAAACTTCCAAGCATTTGTTTTCAGAGCTACTTTTGTCCACTACAAGTGCAAGAAGAAGTTATACACACATACCACTGATGCCCCTGCTTTAGATAATGGTAAATGTTTGATTTTCCATGCAAAGAATCCCAGGAAGTCATGTGTCAAAAGGAAAAAAAAAAAGGTGTAATGCTGTATACAAATGACAGAGTTGGTTCTTGGAGAGTGTCCTTTGTATATATATCTACTATTTCCAGATTTCTGTCTGGAGCTTTCTCAGCCATGACATAAGGCTGTTGAGGAATTCTGTCACCACTCCCAGATCAAGGACTATGGCACACGAGCATTAAACTTCCTCTTCTGTGGTTATTGCTGTGCCAAAGTCTAATGCTTATTGCAAAGAAAATGGCTCACCGGGTTTGGGCTCATGTTCCCAGTGCAAGAGCTGCCCCTGTGTATGGCCATGCCAGCCTGGGTCAGCACTTCCTCAGGGATCTTTGTGCAGTGCAGGCATGTCCTAGTTATGATCCTGTTCTAATTTTAAGCAAGCAACATTAATGGCTAATGAGGATTGTTATAATATAGATTGTTAAAATGTTAAAGCTTTGAGGCCAAGCTGTTACTCCTACTCAGCTTTCAATTTTTACTACATCAGCCTGATTTTTTCCTGAATCTAGTGCATTCATCCTATTTATAAATCCAACACTTACATTTTTTTTCTGACAGCCAGTCTTAGCAGATCCAATAGTCTTTGGCTCTTTTTAACATATGGCTAGCTGGATTGGACCAGTAGGATTTTGAAGCAGTAGTACAATGTTTATCCCATTTCTGATGCCTTAAACTGATTCTCTCTAGAAGAAATATGTTCCTGTTCAGAAAAACTTGTCAATAAATAGGGTCTGTTCTGAGGACCCTTTTCAGCAGTGCATTTGTGATGTGCTGGCTCATATTGTTATGATGCGGACTGGGAGTTGTAAAAGTTTCATGATCTCCTCAGGTTAAATTAAGGTGAAACAACACCAGACGACCAGTTAAAATGTTTTACTTGCAGTAGAAATGGCTTAAACTCAAGAAAGGATAATAAGCAATGTAATCTCTTAAAATCTTTAGATTTAATCTTAAGAAAGAAAAGAAAGGAAAGGAAAGAAAAAGAAAGGAGAGAAAGAGAAACTTGAACTTGCTTATAGTTCTGGCCTGTATAACTTTTCAAGGCAATGAATTCTAGAATTAATATCTGTAGTATAAAAAAAATTCTTTCCTTTATAATGACTTGAGTTCAAATACATGCCAGGTCCATGTATTTGGCTAATTAACTTAAATTTAGATATGAAAACAAATGTTAAAAGAACAAAAAAGTGACTCACGAATGCAATTCATACTCCTTCAAATACCTCCCCTATGCCTGTTTGGAATCTCTATCTTGTAAAATCAGGAATAGTGGCTGTCTTTGAAAGATTTTGTAAGTCTTGTAGTCATGCAGTCTTGTTAAATAGACTTGGGTCCTGGCTCAGTATTAAAGGTGGGACTCGTCATCATCATACCCTCAGGCATAAGACCTTTCTCATGCAAGAACTCAAACAAATCAAAAATTGTATGTACAGAAATAGGAATTGGCAGGACTGGAATCTAGATTTGTGTAAATTATGAAAATGTTGGTTTATATGAATATCATAGGCTATGTTACTCACAAAGATAGTCAAAAACTAAGTAAACTTGATGTGAAAAATTAAATCATATTTAGATTGCTTTGCATTAGAAAATGTATTTTTTTCCTGAAGGTTATGTACAGTACACAATACTGTTGACAGTGGCATTGCTGCATTACATGTTTTCTTCAACAAACATTTAATCAAACTTTAACAGCTTAATTACATACATAGAAGCAGCAGCCGGGGTTGTTAAATGCTTTTTCTGTAGATGGTGTAGATTTCCTTAAAGACTTAAAAATTCATCTATCTGGCAACATCCATAAAGGTTCTTCAAATCAGAGTCAAGAATGTCAGGAAGCCATGAAATGCAGGAAAGAATTATATATATATATCTTCTGAAATGATTTTTTTATCTGAGGAAACATAGCACTACAACATTAGATAAAGAAATTACATTTCAATTAAGATACAGGTATCAAACTCATATTAATGAAGCTGAATACTTTATAAGTTTGTCAGTTGTAACTGGAATCAAATGGAACTTTTTGTCACTCGTCGCTATTTTGTTTTGTTTTTTCCTTCCCCTTTGCAAACTGGCCCCTTTATGAAATAAAATGTGCAAAGGATTGCTTTTTAGTGAGCGTACTATTGTAAGAGATTCAGACTTCTGACTTGTTCAAACAAGCATCTGTTATGCTTACAATTCTAAAAAATTCACAACAATGAATTTATTCACAAATTCAGGGTAAGATGCTTAACCCTGATACAGCCATCTTGTGATTTACGTCTTAGAGATTTCAAAGCTGCTTTAATTGTGAAAATTTTGTTCTGGTTCTTATAAAGTCATTACAGCTATCAAGAGGTACATAGAGCTATAGAGAGACCCGGCCTAGTTCTATTATCTCCTCCATTAGAGCTACCATCTGGAAAATGGTTAATGAAAGGTACTTGCCAAGAACACTCCTTTGCTCAGAGGATAGCTGGTCACTAAACTGCTGTATAAGGGTTTTATTCTTGACATCATGCAATAGTCATGGCAGGCAGTAGTGCATGTCTGTCATCTTAATCACATGCTAACCGAATGGACTGCAGCAAGGGGCATTTGTGATTAAGTGTAAAATTTCCAGAAGAGTCTAAATACAGCCTAGGAATAATTTTCAAAAAAATGGTAAGACATTGGGGTTTGTAATTTTTAAAAAAGGCAGAAGTTATTCTCACTCCTCGTATTTTGTGCAGTGAAATATTTGCTGCACTCGTGTTCTGAGCTACCCGGAAAAGATCTAAGCCAGCAGCATCTGCACAGTGACTTAATATATTTGTCTGTCACTGGCCCTATTAATACAGTTTCATTGACACAGTTGTGCATTTGATTTGTTCAGAGAGTGGCTTGAAAGGAATTTCATCTACTCACAAATATAGCAGGTAGACACAGTCTCCCTTCTGAGAATTAGCTTTAGCTTCTTGAGCACATAAATAAGTTTGAGAGATTTAGACTAATCTCAGAAATAGGGTTCTGTTTCAGACTTTTCCCATTTCTGATTAGACTGGAACTACTGTGAGATTATACCTTTGTTCAAGAGTAATCTTTTGAGTGATAGTAAATGAAAATGCAGTAATATAAGATTCATTATATGGATTCTAATGAGACTTCCTCCCCAAGTTCTCAGAATGTAACAAATAGCAAAAGATGTTAGAAGACCTTGGGAAAATTAAGGTTTCTTTGTGATTAATGTGCCACAATTTCTCTGGAGTTACAGGTCAACAAATAATCTTCTTTGCTTACTTTATTATTTGATTTTGTTTAAAAAAGTAAACCACCAGTACTAACCTTATTAACAGGATATCTGTAACAGTTTATTACATCTTCATGGAAGATCACCTTTGTGACCCACAAATCTTCTCAGTACTCTGATAACAATGTCATTCATGGTCAAGAATTATTATCTTTTGTTTTATTCTGAATGCCAAAGAGCAGATTATTAGCCATACACTTCAAGGAATTGAAAGAGGGAAGGGGAGGGGAGGAGAGGAAATACTATTTAGTGTCTGGGTTTCCTAATTCTGCTTAAAGATTGTTCAGTTTCCCAACCAGATTTGCAAGCCACTTATTCTGCATTTCTTTCATAAGCAGTCCGGCCACATTATGGGTTTTTATAAAAAGTATAAGCAATTACTGACACGGTTGATTCTAAATGTGCTTTTTATCTGTGCACAAGTCATGGAGATCAGCGCAATTAACCATATTTTCCCCTCTGCCATGTTCATGACATATACAAACTACAAGTTGCTATTTCTCCATAATCTACTGTTGTGTGGTTTTTTTTTCTTGATTGTGAGAATAGAAACCCATCAGTTTATGTGCAGCTGATTTTTCACCTAAAAGTGCAAGGCTTCATGGGCAGAATTGTTGAAGTCTACCACTCCGGGCATGACCTGTGTATGACTTACCCTTCATACAGAAAGTGATCGCTGTCCAGAGTTTTTGAGAGAACACAGCAGAATTAAAAACGCTAGGTTGGAAACACATAAAAATTGTTGAAATGATGAGAGAATTCCTGCTGGTAGAGCACAGATTTAATACTTTTACTGTTACTCAGTTAAAATTTACAGTTTAAAATATATATTCATTTTAAGAATATGCAGCACTGAGCTGGTTTCCAGGGTATTGGATAGCAAACTCTTATGGTCACTAATGACATCTTATGCCACTTTTAGACTAAAAAAGAAAGGGAAAAAATAATCTTCTATGATCTCTTTTAGTTACAAAGCAAACACACATCTGCTTTTGATATTGCACAAGTACAGATCTGTTAAAAAAAAAACCCAAACCAAAATATATTTGTACAAAAATATTTGACTCTAATATTGTGTTGATGGAAGTAATGGACTCTGGAGATTTTATCAGGACAAATGGTATTTTTGAATGCAAAATTGAGACATTTTCCTGACTGTCTTAAGATATGATAAACAATAACTTCTAAGTAACATGACTAAATGTTCAGTTCATCCTGACCAATAAAACATGTCAGGTTTGAATGGCATAGAAATTCAAGAAACGACACTGTGGACTGTAAATATGACAGTTCTGCCACAATGAAGGATCACATATTATTTCTTTAGTGAAGAGAAAGCCTTTTTCAGCACAGTGTAGAAAATGAGGGAGATGCACAGTTTTTAACAATATCCATTAAGCCATGGCATGCCCATTGGTGGATGTAAGTAAGGTTTTTTCCATCTTTATTTTTATGAATATGCCAGTGCCTACAGTGAGAGCAATAAATCAACATCTACAATTTCATGCAACCATATGGTGGCTTCTTTGTTTTCAGAATTCACAGCAGTGGTAAGATTTTAGATCGTTTCCAAAGTGATAAAAATGAGCCATGGTTCTGTGTTGTTTCTAACTAAGTACCTTTTTCAGTTTCAAATCTCTTTTTTATCTGATTCATCCATGAACTTTTCTCTGACCCAAACAGTGGCAAACCCTGCAAAATGACCTCACATGCAGAAGAAACTACAAATTCCTCAATTAACAGTAAAAATAAAATGAAAATATTTGATGTGCTGTCTTACCTATGTTAAGCAAACTCAGACCAGTTTGTCCTACTGAAACTCAGACCAGTTTGTCCTACTGACCAGGGACTAAGATGCAAAAACCTCTTTTCACAAGTAGTTGAATTCACACCAGACAGGAAGCCTCAAATAAAGTAACTTATATATAAAACTAGGAGTGAGGATGTGTGTGACCTATGTGTAAGACTAATGATCTGTGAAATGCTGAAAAGTATAGAACAAGAATGGTTGGGTTTTTTTTTGCATACACAGCTTCTATGTTTCTTTTAATCCAGTCCAAGATCAGGAGCGAAAGGAAGGTGACTTAAAGAAATTTTTTATTTGCCTCATTGAGGATAACTTGGTAACCTGAAGTCTTATATTTATGAATTTAAGCTTCAGCATATGCAATTGTAACGAGTACTGTAAAAAAAAAAAAAAAAAAGATGAATCTGTATTTTTTAAATTGACCATATTTTTTCCCAGTCTAGAAACAATTTCAGATATATTTTCTAATTGATTTAATGCCTTAACTACGTATAGGCAACTGTACTTGTCATTGTTCTAGCTCTGTATCTAATTGCTTTTATTCTTCTATACAAGTGCAAGTATAAACTGCATCATGTAGTAGGCTTTAAAATGAAGTTATCATATAGAAAACAAATATTAGATAAAATGTATTAGATGAATAATACATGTAAAATGTATCCAATAATAGACAGATAAAATTCAAAATGCAAGGTATATATAGTATTAAATATATTTGTAATTTGGAGTAACAAACTTAATTCATTTTCTTTACTGAAACTTTCATGTGTTTAAAAGCCACCAGTGCATTTACATGGTGCTGATGGAAATTTTTAAAAAAAAAAAATATTTTTAAAAGTTTGATATTTTAAAAAATGAGTTAAAATACACTGCTTTATGGTGTGTTCCCTGTTTTTCTGTATGTCAAATGCTGGTACTCAAAGTACCTGGCTTATCTGGGTGCTTGTAACGGTTTAAGCTGTAAGAAACCTGTCAGGATGATTATGTTTCTTACAGGCTCTCTAGTTTTTTCATTTCGCATATAAGAATTATTATACTCCTCTAATCCTCCTGAACTGCATTTTATCAAAGAAGGAAAACTGCCCATGGAAGAAATGTATAAAACAATCATGCAAACAACGTAAAAGTCATTGAAGGTTTTTGAACATGTTAATCTAACACAGGTTGAATGCAAATATAACTTTTAGGACAAGAAGCAAAAAGCACATAATCTTTTCATTCTTGTGGAGTACAATTTCTGAAGTGCTGTGTAGTAATTGTTTAATGTCAACTAGAACTAGTAAATTAGAGTATTTAATGTATAACAAAATATGATTATCAGGAATAGATCAGGAGGGTTGAGTTATCCTCACCAACGTTGACAACTCATACTGCATCTTACCTGCACTGCTTTTAGCACTAATATAGCCAGCACACTCTAGAACGTCTGAGAGATTGGCTTCATATGGATTTATGCATAAAACCCCCAATATACTGTGTGAATAAGATTAATAGTGTTTGTGACCTGCTCATGGACTGGGATCTCTTAACATATTAAGTGGGAGTAGGAAATGGAAGTATTAGAATATGAGAATTAATCATACAGACCAGATGAAAAGTCTGTCTGGAAATCTTGTCTCAGACATTTATCAGTAGCAGATGAGCAAGGAATAAGGTAAGAGAGGAGAGAGAGATGTGAGCGATCCTACCGTGGAATACTCGCAGTTTTCTGGAATTAATGGTGTACAGATTTTCTCATCTGGAAATTGCATCCACACTGTCATGTTTAATGGCCAACGACAGAGATATCCTTTGAACTCATTCCTATTATTGAGCTTTTGTGACAAAGTGCTCTGCAAATAACTATTTACCATAAAGTGTGAAGCATGAAAAAGTATTCTCTTTGAAGTGCTTCCTTTGAAACTGCTCTCAGATCATTTCCTAAAACACCCTTCTTTTTTTCATCATAAAATAAATGCTTATTCTCTTTCACCTTCTTCAAAATCTTTATTAATAGATTTTTATTATGTCATTTAAATAAACAGTGATAGATTCATTTATTTCTAGAGCTGTATGCAGACATGATAATAAAGCAATTAGAATTTGCTCTTTCAGGCAGTAATGACACAATGCTCCATCTTGAGTCAACACTAAATTCAGTAGGACACTTTCACTTTGGGCAGGCTTGGCGTAGGTCACAAAATGAATGTTTTGTTCCATGTTAAAGATGGCAACACTGTAATATCAGGGAAAGAATTATATTTTTGTGAAGGGTTTTGAGCGCTTTCAGAATGAGCATAATTATATAATTATCTGTATATTTTACAGTAAACGCATACATACTTCTACAGCATCGCCCTCAATGGATGAGGTCACCAGTAGCAGTTGCCTAGTGTCTGGGAAAACACATTTATGGTCTCTAGAGCCATCTCTTGGTCAATTCAGTGGTATGTATTTCTAACGTACTCATGGCTATGACTTTCTCGTATTGATTTACTTTATTATGGCTCAGTCCTACAAAGATGTGTAACACGTGTAAGTGTAGCACTGAAGTCACTAATTTGATGGTACGACTCACATGTATAAAGGTGAGCTTATATATAAATTTTTGTAGGGCTGGGCCAGTAAGAAGAAGCAACATCAGTAATTATACAAAGAAGCTTCGAAAGGACACAAAAGTCTGAGTTGAATTTGAATGTTTACTTCCGTTCTGGATATATGCTGAGATTTAATGTAACTATGAAACTACCTTTGGCCATAAGCAGAAGTGACACATAGAAAGAATGACACGTTTGAAAATATGAGTGGTTTTAAGCATTTCACTGTTTAGTTTGTGAAGTTGCAAGATCAGTGACACAAGTTTGAACACTGGGCTCAGGATACCAAGCTGTGAAAAAAAGCATATATTCTCTGTCAGACTCTGTGGCTATTGAACTGACAGCTCAAAAGCTGAGTCTGGATCCATTTCTTGTTCAACTACTGACCCTTCTTTTTTCTTTTGCATGCCTTGATCTTAGAGGAATTTAGATTCTTCTGTTTATTGAAGATTATGCTCCTATTCAGGTCTTTAATGAAAGATAAACCAAATCTCTCCCTTTTCCCCTATTAAAAAGAAGGAAAATTCAGCTATTCTCATTCATTTTTGTATAAATAAATATTGCATAGTCTTTCTTACAGTGAATAGGGTCTGATTTAGATATACAGAACTGTAAATTCAATGTATAGCTATAGTTATATACTTGTTCTTTATATGAATTAATATTGCATTTCACACAGTGTGACTTACAGTAGCATTGTCATCAGTCTGAAGTACATAAAGCTTAAGAAATAAAATACACGAGTGATATTGTCTTTAAGTGATGTTTGTCTCTACTACAGCGAAAGGACATCCCACTACCCTGTTCAGTATTCTGACACTGATATATCTCTTAGACTGTAAAATATGGATTACTAAATGTTTTTTTGATGAAGACTGGTTCAATAGCTGTTTAATTAGCTTGCTTTTGCAATTAAGAGGATTACAGTTGAATAATAAGGAAAAATTTTCTAACTGCAAGAGTAGTTAAGCTAAAACATTCTACCATTCAACCGGTAGAATATCTTTCACCGGAGGTTGGTAAGAAGAGATTTCACAATGCTCTCTCCATACTTCCTCTGACCTGAAGGACTGGAGCCAGGTAGGACTGGGAAGTATTTAGGATGCATAAAGTCTTTTGGAAGGTGATATAGTTCAGTCTGCTAGTTACCAAGAAATATGTCTGTCACATGATCCATTGCTGGTGTACTTCTATACAATTGTGTTGAAGGCAGAATGATAGGGATGATTAGAAGGAAACTGTGAAAGCTAATACGGTTAATGGATGTTTACATCAGGTATTTATAATTTTCAGAGATAATAGTGAGCTTGGTTCAACTTGTGGCAGAAGATGAGAGTTCAAGATCTCACTCACGTTCTATGCCAAATTGTTTGAGAAAGTCATATTTTCTAAAGCACAAAGTCCTACTCTTCTTAATATATTAAAAGTTATCAATTTAGTTTTAGTGGAGACAAATATGTCACCTGTTCTGCAGTCAGAAATAGCTTGGCCCATATAATGAGATACACTTAACACATGATAAAAGCTCTATATTAATTTAAGAGACTAATGCAGTGACTCCAGCGAGATTTAAATGGTATGCAAATATACTAGTTATGCGCTAGTCCCACAAACATGGAAACAGTTGCACACGGTAGCTGAATGGGTACACAGTTTTGGTGGTCATTAATCGAATTTTCAATTATATCAAAACCTACGCAGTGAAATTAGAAATATATTGCATACCTTGGCCGTAGATTTTTTTGAGTGGACTGTTTGCCCAGTTTTAGGCTTATTTAACACATCAGTTTTTCCTGATTTTCACTCTAGACAACTGATATAACCAAAAAATAGTTTTGTTTATAATTTATTTTTCATCATTTCTCTTTGGTGTTTTTTATCACAATGCTATGTGTTTTCCAGATGCACAATCTAAAGCTTTTTTTCTGTCCGTAAGGACAACCACAGCATATAAATATATCTATAATTCTGAAAAACCCTTTCCTTAACATATTTGGTGCTCATTCCGCCTTAATGCATAAGATAATTTTCCAGGTATGGCACAATGTACAGCATAAGCAAGAATAAGAGAAGTGGCTGAGAAGAAAGTAAAGTTAAGAAATATGGTTAGCAATGCAAAGGAATGTATCAACTAATAGCTGAAATAATGAACGGAGCAAGGCCATAGTGAATGCTGATTACAGGAAGTTGAGTATTTCTACTAGCTTATGTGTTTGTCTTATATCCTCCAGAACAAAAAAAAATTATTTCCCCTCCAATATTTTTTAACCCACTTAGCTTTCTTGTAGCTTCTGGAAGAACTTAGAAAGAATTAGTAGAGATGGCTAATTCAGCTGTAATGAAAACCAAAGAGAACTCCACCCCTTGGGAATGGTGGTAAGTCTGGCTTGACAGGAGATGATTTCTTGGCAGTAGGATCTTACAGAGACATATGTTGCATGGGAGGATGGGCTAGCTTTGCCATATTTTCTGTCTCAGAAATCATCCTATATAGATTTCCAAGGAAAATAATTTAAAAGGAAACGTATTAATTATATTTGCAACTTTTTAAGCAAAGAACGAGAATGAAGAAGTGAGGTTTGAGAAAACACAGGAAGGCCTGAGGATTTAAAATCCCTTAAATAGAAGGGAAAGGTATTTTCATCAGGCCAAAAGTTAAAATACAAGCCCTGGGATATATTTTGGCTGCAAACATTCATCTGAGACTGAAGAAAGTGCCAAACTGTGGAGAACTGTGAAGATTTTATAAGGCCTGGAACGGCGTTAAGTTTCGGCAAAGTTTTTAACCGTTAAGGTGTTGACCAGCTTGGTGGAGCAGTTGGCTTAAGGTTATGTATAAACAATAACACACTGTTTTAATTGAAGGACCTCAAAGCACGTTATGGACATTCAATAGCTGAGATAAAAAATATTGGAGTTCAGAGAGCAGTTTTCACTGTCCTGAGGAATAAGCTCTTCCTTCTGTATATAAAGACTTCCTTCAGTTTCCACAACTGAATCATGCGTCTCTAAATTCTTCCCCAAAACCTTTCTGTTTCACATTCTTTCATAATTATAGAACACAGAACTCCCATTTTGGTGGCAGGGGAGATTAATGAAGGGGTCTGCAGGATGGTCATTATCTGTAGTGCTTTTAAATTTCCTAAATTGTGTTGGTTTTATCTAATCAGGTGTGAATTTTATCCACAGAACAATATTGCTCATAACACAAAATTGGGATACTGATAAAGGATTATATGGTAAGATGAAAAATTTCATCATCTTAGAGGAAAATGAAATCAAATAGCCATCTCCTTGCGTTCCTTATAATTTACGTATAGAGAGCTGACACGACTTAATTCATGCTCATTTATATATTTGGATGAGTTTTCTTCAGAGACTATCCAAAGCTCTAACTGAACAATGGAATTTTGGTTTTGACAAAGCAGCATCATAAAACAAAACAGTGTCCTTCAGAGAGTTTTGATAGTCTTCACATAATGTTATAACATCTTGAAGATACTTCTTTTGCTTGCCTTCTGTTTTGGCATATTCTTTTGCTAAGTTTTGATATATTATTTATATTAGTGTCCCCAAGTCTTTGCATATGCAAGAGAGAGTGATGAGATTTCAGAGAAGCCTTTGGAGATTAAAGTGCTTAAGTGTTTTGACAGTGACAGAGCCCCCCAGGGTCCCTACAATTCTGCCACAATAAAGCCTACTATTGAAATCAGTGAGTGGTTCCATAGCTATCTGTTCATTACACAGCAAAGAGAGAGCATATGTGTGTACTCATTTCTTCTTTGCTTGAGCCTAAGAAGCTATCCAAATATATGGGAGTGATTTTTTCTTATTTTACTCTCTTGAGATTTGAAAGGCATAAACAGAGTTGCTTTTTTCCCCTGTTCTCCATTTTTTCACTTTTCCCTCATCTTTCTTGTTAAAGTGCTTTTATAAATGAGATACTGAATATTTTTAAAAGAAAAAACCACATTCTTTCAGTATCCCCCTATGGACATGCCTTGTGACTGGGATGCTAAATCCTATGCAGTATTTATTGTGAAAGACCTTAAAGAACACTAAAGTTCAGAGATCCAAGAGCTGGTAGGGGAAAGAAAGAGACAGACTTTTAAAGGTCCATGAAGGGCCCATGGATGGTCAGTGTTTTGGGAGGTGAAGAGAACAGGCTCTGAAATGAGAGAAATGTCCTATAACTAGCAGAAGAACTGAACCAGCTAAGGATGGGGAGGAAAGGCAAATTCTGTTTACTACTAGTAGTAGGACCCAGTGTTAAGAAATCTGTAAAAGACAGGACTTGGACAAAAAAATGGGAAAGAAATAGTAAAATACATTTGAAGAACAGTAGTAACGTCAGTAGTCTGCATAAAAAGAAGAGATAAATAACATGTAACACACAGAGATATAACTTCGAGATTCAAGCTATGAGAGTATTTACTAGATCGAAGTCTACCACCTTGCAATGTCCATGTTGCATGCCTGTGTGGGTTTGGGTGCCTGCAAGACAAGGGAAAGGAAACAATTTTGAAAATTTGATGATTTGTGACTCAGTTATGTTCATTTTTATAACCTGTGAAGCCCTAGATCACTAAATTGATCCTTTACCAGAATTTCCTAAATACCAAGCAGCAAAGCTTCTAGGTTAAGACTGATGACTTACATTTCAGATTTTGATCCTGCTTATAGCAATGCTACTTAACACCAGCTCATGTGTCTGAAGATACATCTCTGGATCACAGAGGAAATCCTGTGCATCTTGAAGGCTTGGTATGAAAAGTGGAATAGTGTTAAAAAGCTATTAAGTGACCATGATACTCATTAGGAAGCCATAAAATTGCCTTAATTTTAGAAAATTAAGTAGACTTTTCAGAATCCAATTGTGCATTCATACTTGTGCTTTGTCAAAAGCCAGACGTTAATATTAAAACAGTGAATATCAGCAAGATAAAATGCAAGTGCAATCTGAGAAAATTCCTCCCTAAATCTGTAAACTGACTGGACAAAACATATGGTGCAAGAAAGTAGCAAAAAAATGATAGCTCTTGACCAGGTACAAACATCAGAGCCAGGAATAAATCTCATGGTACCCCTGCAAAACATCCTTATTCAAAATATTTCCATATATACTTCAGCTTCTAAATAATTTTATTCTTTTTTCTCTCTCCACTCTCTGTTTAACTCTTCATTCTTATGGTAATTGAATATTCAGTGGAAATGTGTAATTTGATAATAAGTAATTTGATAAGATTAGAGGAAGAAATGGCTATAATTTCTGGTGAGGCCTTGTACTGTAGTTGCCTTAAATCAAGTGAAAAGGGAAACAAATCAGCGTGTCAAACTGTTCTCTGTCTCTTTTCAGTTGGCAACGTTAAGTGCTTAGCAAATCAAAATAGATATTCACACATGCTTTGAAAGACAGAACTTCATTGTGTGTAATTTATTGAAATTTGTATATCAAATGTTTATACGTGATAAAATACTATGATCTGTGAAGATTACTTAACAGCTGGAATCATGAGTATTTTTCTTTAAAAACAAACAAGTGGAAATTTGCCCTACCAATTTTATCTGACCAATTTTATATGCATTTATATAAGTAGATATCACAGAGTGCATCTCATTAATTATTCTGATATGACCATCTAGCTCGTTTCTGCAAGTTACTTGCAATCTTTCATGACAGTAACATAATTCTTAAGCATTACTATTTATATCCTTAGTCAGTACAGGACACTTCAGGAAAAGACTGCTGCTAAATTTCTTTTCCCATAAACACAATGTGCTGACTATATGTATGTGTGTGTCTGTTCTATTGGGTTTTTATTAATCAGCAGAAGAGCGTTGAAGAAACCCTAATGTAAACAAGTTTTAGTATTCAAAAGCAGCAAGAAGCACACAACTTTAGAGAAGACTGAACATTCAAATATAAGAAATCATTCTTATGGCAAATGAAAAAAAATTGCAAATTTAAAATATTCTCTATAGAACAAGTGCTTCCTGTATAGCTTGTTGCAGTATATTTTGCAAACTAAACAATGTTTTCAAAATGTAAGATCCTAAAGTACATGCCCAAATATCAGCACGTTCTCTGCAGGGAATAAGAAGTTCAAAATCTAAATACATCTCCACACAGCAAAACTTATCTATGTAGAGATTTCATTTCCATGGCGTTCTCCACTGAGTGGTGAATAATTGGATGTGGAAACAGAAGAATTGTCCTTGTGTCTGATGAGATATTAATACACTCTCTCCAAATAGCCTTGACCCTTTGTAGCTGATATATATTAAATGCACTTAGACCTAGAACTGTGGCAGCAAGGATAAAAATCTTCTCTGTATTTCATATAGCATCTCTACACTAAAGCATTTCGCTACCAATTTCAGGCTCATGAGAAAAGGGGAAAATAATTATGATTACCCTACAATTCATATAGAATTGACTAAACTGACTGCTGGCAATTAATGACAGGATGAAGGGTCAAACTAATCAAGATCAAAACAAGACAGACCACCAGGACTTTATCACTAGTTTACTACTATGTGTCTTGTTGTCCAACACTATCAGTGCCTTCCTCCACTTGCTCCATTTTACTTCCTTGCCCACCTCCTGAATAGGATACTTCATTGAGTTCAATAAGTGGAAATTAAAACATGATAGGAGATTCCAATTTGCTGATCAAGGTTGATGTGAGAAACACACTCTTTGATTATGTTTACCTTCATATTTATCTATTCTTTTCCTTCGTGGTAATTACAAGTATAATATTTGCACATCTCTAGACCTATCTATCTTTAAGTTTTAAAATGTCCTAATAAAAAGTTTGTTTCATGTCTGAAATACAGGAAATCTCATTAGAAGAAGATACTGTAGCAGTCCCAGTCAAGACAAAAATGACAATTGTCTCCAGATCATAAACAAGGCTGTTGAGGAGATAAACTGTCAAAAGAAAGAAGGAGCTTGCTGAATGTCAACTGTACATGTAAAACTCTACTTGAGTCTTCTGTTAACACTTTTAGATTTGTGAGTCTTTTCTGCACTTCCAGGAATCTTCTGGGCTTGTTGTGCTTGTTAAAAGATGAGCATATGTATTTTGTCTCTTTGTCTTGTTTTACCCATTTAAGGGTTCTTGTGGCAATTAGTGATTCTCTCTTTCTTGGTAGTATTTCATCCAAACTCAGAGATTTTGTTGACCTTTGACTTGGCTTCTCTAAAATTTTAAGTGTTGATAGAAATTTCTGGTAAAACATCACTGAATTTGATGCTTCTCTGTTCACAAATAGATTCATCCAGCAGGATTTTTTTTTTTTTTTTTCACATAGTTTTGCTTACAATTTCAATGTGGTTGACATGGCTTTAAAAGAAAGGGAAAAAAAAATCCTGCTATGGAATTAGTAAGACATTTTCTGCTTTAGACTCTGAATATAGCTTACGGGAAGAATAAGAGTGAGTAAATTACTGTGGAATGATTTGGTTTATGATCACTTACAGAAAAAGATACCTGGGAATGACAGATGTGTTTCTGATTGGATTTCGCAAATTAAATGCTTCAAGAGAAGAATGTTTGATATAAGGGACAATATGAATTTTCACCTTGCAAACAATCACAGCTGAAAGAAGATACATATGTATTTTTAGACTCAAGTAGGACATGTGATCTAACGTTTAGAGCAAAAGCCCCACATAGTGAAGGCTCCCAGAGAAGTCCTGTTCAATTACAGTCTGCGGAATTTTGCCATCAAGTTGAGTATGATAAAGATTTCACTCTAGGAACCAGAAGTCCTAAAATATCTTCTTTTTTATTTGATTTCTTGTGGCTGTGTAGACCCCAAACTCACAGCCACATATGCTATCACAAGAATATTTTCTTGGCTTAAAAATTATAGTTATGAAGTCTTTACATTCTCCCACTGCAGAAGCAGAAATAACAGCAATTTTATTTTGAAATGACAATCATCAAGAACACTTCTGTCATTCCCAAAGATCTTTTTTTCTTTTCTTCAGTTGATAACAGACCTGAACCCCAAGAGATTGCATGTTCCCCTATGGAAACTGGGGTATTGAACTCAAAGAAAACGTCTGTACAGTTCTCTCTCAACAGGAAATCCAAATATGACAAGTCATGTGGGACCTTTTCCAGGTCTCACATATGCATAAGCAAGGGAGATACATGTCCTTTGCTCGTTTCATCTTCCATCGCTCACATTGGAAGATGAATGTCCATAACCTGTCCAGAGGTTGCACTCACAAGAAAAGCAGGATTATTTTCAGTATTTAGTTCCCATATTGGGCTAAGAGTTCTAGGATTGGCTCTTTAAAAAATGTGAAATCCAAGAATAATTATGAATAAACTGATTAGCAGTTACTTAAGAATAGAATAATCTAGAAAAATAACATAATTCGGTCTTTTTGCAAGTTACAAACATCTGTTACAATCATAATTAGTATGAATTTCTGAATGTAGGAATATGCAACGCTGAACAACACTATCAGAATATGTTTATATTTCAAATGATGGTAAATTTGGGTGTAAACTGCTTACCAGACTAGATTTATAATGAGTTATATTTTGGAAAGATGCATACAGTCCTAGCACTAATAAATTCTATTTTCAGGCTTCCTATGCCAAAGAACAAACAAAACAACCACTATCCCCCAGTGATGGAAATAAGTAGCTTTCTGCTCTATATGAGGCAAAGTCAGGATGTTCTTTAGCTTATGATACAGAAAATATTTAGTGGTTATATGCACATACATAAACCTGCCATGAAAAATGAAAGGCAAGAAAATCTACATTAGTTACCCATACAGTCTAGACAGTGAAGAACTGCAAGTGCTTCTCCCTAGGTAAGTAAAATATAGAAATTTGCTGAACAAGAGGAAAACTGACATGTCAGTGAAAAAGATGAATACAAAGACAGCAAGTCATCAAGAGAGATAGATAACTGACAGCATGAGCAGCAAACAAGCAAACTGTACATACTTTTATTATTCAATAAGAAGTACTATTACCCTTGAGAAAAACGCAGATATAGAAGCCAGACACTACAGCACAATAAGAAAGTATGGGATTCACTTACATGGGTTAAATGGAGTTATTACATGTCAGGTTACTACATCTGCCCACTATAAAGCATTGCTAGGCAAGAAAGGAAGCTTGAAGGTTTTGTGGAGGGTAGATCTGTGAGTTGGCTAAGGCTGTAACCGGCTGAAAACCCGCTAGAATCAGAACTGTAATACTGTAGTCTGACCCGTCATAAGGAGAAAGACCTGGCCCTTTGGTGAAATGAGGAAAGGGGGCCTTCAGAAAGGCATGCTTTGTACATTGAAACGGAGTATGAAAAAACAGTTTTGTTGAGTTTCAGGGTTTCTGTGGAGCAAATCTATACAGGTGGATGGTCTTCTGTCTCTCTAGGAGTGATCTATTTACATCTAAGGAAGAGAAAAACTCTTTGAAGTCAAAGAGGAGGATTGGCAGCTTAGTCTCAGAAAAAAATCTCTGAGTGAGAAATGCTGCCTAGTAAGTGAAATAAAGGCTCTTGCTTCTTATGGTTATACTTTTAGTTACAACTTTTATGCAGAAGTGTTTGAATTTCCTTACAGGCTTTACTACCTAGGCAACTGGACTAAGAAATTCTGAGACTTCCCTTTCATTAGCAGTAATTGAAGCCGATTGGTTCACACATCCTGGGGTAGAAGGTTCCGGAAGGCATTCTTCTAAGACTCCTATGGAAATTTAGTTTATTTAGGAGCAACAGAAGCAAGCAGGTTACTCTTTTTAAAAACATTCTTTAAAAGTAAATATTTCCAGATAGAACTCTGTCCAAAGAAGAAAACAGATATTTGACTAGTGGTGACTTCCAAACCGCACATTGCCACCAGATCTCGTGGTAGTTGCTTCCGTTTTGTTGCTTCTCTGAGTTGCATTGTAGCATTGTGCTAACCCAAAGATGACTAATCTCTACAAAGAGTTGAAACCAACCATACACTGTGATAAATACAATCCACATCTTAAATACTTGCGTGTTAGTGCAAACATCTAATAGCAATGTTGGCTTTGTCTTGGCTAAAATTTCATCCATGAAATAAAGGATGAGGAAAGAAAAGTAACTGGTTGCTATTAACTGACTAGTGGCTGGTGCTCCTCATCTGTCTCAGCTGTGCTGCAAATGCACTTTCATAGAATCTAGCCATCTCTTTAAGGAAAACCTGACTACCTTTTTGTTGTCACAGATGGATAACTTGGCTTGCCAAATGCATGTACCTGAAACTAGAAGATTCATGACTCTCAAATTTTTTGTCCAGGCAGTAAATAAAAACAAAAATATGTTTTCTATTTTTTCATTTGCCCTATAACCATATAGCATAGTGACTACAGGAAACAAATGTGTCCCTTTTGACCTAGTGAGTTTTCTAAAACAGAGCTGGACCCTCAAGTTCACTACAGTGCAACAATACTAATCACAGATAACTTATACAGCACCAGCAGGAAAATGGTAAATTGACTGAAGAAGCAATGAGCCATACTTAGTGTCTGAGCTCCAGGGATGAGCTCCTAGAACATCAGCTTGTACCTGTTGATGATGTGTGGATAAAATTGTGGACTAATGCCAAATCTAACACACCTACTGTTGTAAAGTTTGCACTTGGTAGAATAGAAAAAATCTATTTTCAAGTAAATGGCAAAAAGATTACCCGGAATATTAAAAAGTTATTCGACTTATAATAACTACTACGTATTTTTGTGTTTTCTTTGGTGAAACAATAAGAGTTACTTTCTCCAGAGCATATTTCTTGTAGATTTCAGAGTCTGTGTGTCTGATTTAAAAGAAAAAATGTGTATTTGTTTACCTAAACCATATGTGGTCTAAAGACCTAGGCATGCAGGCAACGTTGTTCATGGAATGTGTCTAGGAGTGTGAATAAGTCTAATCACATATGCAACTACCTTTGCAATGCTAAAGGAAGGGTTTTCTCCTTTACCCCTACCTGCAGGATAGCCAGAGACCTTTGGAATACAGTATGTGAGCTACTGTAATTTGTAGTCATGAGCCAAGAGACTCTGGTGACAAACATTCTCTCATTCTAACACTTAAAGAGACCCAAGCTAACTAACAGTGGAGACACATATTCACATAAAAACCACTCAGTTAACGGACCAGTGTCAAAGCTTATTCTTTTATCTTCAGAACCCATAGGCCAAGAATCAGATTTGACAATGATAGTGTATTTGAAGTCACTGAAAAAGTGAACCTATGTTAAAGACAGACATTGCAAACACCAAACAGTGTGAAAACATGATGACAACAGTGTGGCTAGTAAGAGAAAGGCAGGAAAAGATGGTGGAGAGAAGGTAGTAAGCAGTATTTGAATTGTTGTAATGTTCTGCATAATAAGAACCAAAGAAAAATGAAGTAGTATAATGATAAGAAGAAAGTAGGACTTTAAAAACACTGATGTGAGAGAAGTTTGAATCAGAAAGTCTCAGAACTAATTGCTATTTCAGGCTCAGAATGAGCAGATGAACTTTTCATCTGCAAGAGGCTGTAATTGCAAAAAGTATTTTGAAAGGGCAAGAACTTTCTCTTTACCTGAACAATTTTAAACCCTTGTTATCTATAGTATTGTGTGAGTGTCAGCACCTACAGTAAAAAATCATGAATACCCTAATACATAGTGCAATATTTAAAATACTGGCATTAATAGATGTTTTCATGATTGGGTGGTTATTCATGATCACAACACTGCAAACTTCTCTAGATTTTCTTACGAAAAATCACTCACCAGATTATTACAAAATAATTTCATTTTATTTATCAGTTTGAGGAGCCATCAATGCACAGACTCCCTAGCCTGACTTGGAGAAATATCAGTGGGTCCTGAGTTACTAGTTTAAATACTATAAAAAAAAGGTCGACACGTCATGGTGAAGTAATTTAACTTAAAAGAAAAATATGATTAAAAAGACTTGATCAGATACTGTATTAAGATTGATTTCTTTAATAACAGAAAAATATTCTTTTTAAGCTCTTTGCAGGCTGTTTGTTACTCATTATGTCTATCCTTTAGATTTTTTTAACTAGGTGCCAATACAAAGCTGATTAAGAGACTCTAGTAGAGAGCCCTCGTCAACATAGGACATTACAAAGAGTAATTAATCTTGTGACTATCATTCCTAAATCACATACATTTGGAGGTCTTCAAAGCTTAAGAAGCTGTCTTTGACAGAGTCTGGGAGTAAAACCCTAATACTAAAGCACTATACTAGTAATGGAAGGGGATCCTCACTTAGTCAACAAGAGAAAGTTTTTGTTACATGTGGGTTGACTAGCATTTTTAACAGTAAGATTTATCACAGCCCAAAGGTTATTTTTTTTTTAGTTATGCCTGGACAGCGTGTTCATTTTCTAAGCTAATTTTTCTCATTTCTTTGGCAACCTCTTTTAAATAAGGATCTCTAACCACAGGTACCAGGACACTTACTTTCTAAGATAAATTTTGCTAATAGTAGATTTTTAAGGACTGAATTAGGAATAAATTATATGGTTTTAGTGAATTATTTTTTTTTCTTACTACATTGCTGAGCAAAGAAACCACTAAGCTCATGACTGTGATGAACAGTAAACTGGTTACTTTGGGGTTGTTAACCTGTAGGACTACCTGAAGAGTCACCAGAATGCACATAATTAATGGTTCTGCATAAGAAATGCAAATAACTCTGTACATTTCCATACATTTGTTCACTTCTATTATCAGTGTTGTGATTTTTGACTGGCACCAGCATGAAGAGAAATCAAAGACATGCTACTATATGTAGTAGTGTATGAAACTGAAGATGTTAGAGCATGAAGACTCAGATTACTTATAGTCTTTCTAACTTGTAATTTGTCCTGAAGTGTCCACCTTACGTACAGAACATTGGCCAAGTTTCAGTTCTACATCTTCTTATTCAACCAGTTAAGCCTTTGAAGCTAGTTTCTGTCTTTGAACTGGATCAGGATTAGGCCCACTCAATTACATGCTGATTTATACTGTCTCAATTGGAAACACAGTGGCTGAGATGTTAGAAAGCTGTTCATACTCATCTTTCAGTTACTAATTACTGTAGTTTAACTGATACAGGAATGCTCTGCCCAGTAATAGAGGAGAGTAAGTTTGAAATAAGCCTCAGCCTCAGCTAAAGCTTGCACTTGCGTGCGAACAGATTGGCAAAGTTTAAGACTTCCTGGGTTAAAATTTAATCTGCAAGTCATTCTTCTATGATTCATTTGAAACTCCGTGAAGATGAAGGACATGATTCTTTAAGTCCTACCATCTAGCTGCAGGTTCCTTGTTTTTTGAAGGTCCAGAGAAATAAGCCAACTGAAAAAGAATTGTCTTGTTTCCAAAGCCCATTAAAATGAATAAAAACTATCAGTTGCTAGGTCATATATGCTGTGGGATCAAAACTGGAAGCTGAATACTGAACTGTTGGGAATTTTTAATGTAATAAGGTGGTGAAAGGCAGAGAGATTAAACACATTGAGAATGGATTTTCAAAAATCTTCCTGACTGGTTTACAGAGGACTTGCTCAATATAAGGGTCCTAGAAAAACAGATGTGTTTCTAATTGCATTTTTAAAATGAAATGGTTTTATTCAGTGTCTGCAGCACAGGAAATATCCCTCAGCAAAGGGCACCAGCTGCAAAACATTAAGATGAGCTTTAAACATTTATCCAGTGACTGGCAGGTTTTTTGCCCCCTTAGACCTTATAAAGTTCGTATTTATTCATGTAAAGCGTAAAAGAGGAATTTTAGCTGGTTTAAGTCCTAAAAAAAAGTAAACTAAACCATATTGACCATTCATATAGTATGTGACCTGAAATGAAAGACTGTGGGTACCTGCAGTACAAACTGTTGTGATTTAAATGAGCAGTGTACTCCCAGGTAATAAATGTTTTGGTCACATAAATACTGCTGAAAACAGTGGTATGCTGACATTACTTACCTGAGCAGAGTAATTGTTTACAGTGTTGGGTAATTCCACACTGAGACTGGCATTTCACCACAAATTATTTATTTGAAATTTCTTAGTAGGAGCACTTTTTAAAAAGCTTACCTAAACAAAAATGGGGTAACATTGAATAGTCTAACCAAGTCTTGAGAAACGAATACAGAACTGATTATATGGCTGATATCTATAATGCTTAATTTTAGTCATGCTGGTGGGCAGCATGTTGACCTCAGAGTCAGAGTATCTGTTATAAACTATTCGCTTCCACTGACGTGCTTGAACATATCACTTATTAGTGCCTCAGTTTCTCCTTTCTCACTCAACTGTCTCACCTATTGAAATCCTCAACTGTAAACTTCAAATGAAATTTCTAAACATTGTTGCACTGAACTGAAAGATGCCTGTGGTTGAATATCATTCTCATTTAGACAAAAAAGAATGAAAAAGAATCCTCTGCTGGCACCAAAAAAAAAAAAAAAAAAAGAAAAGAAAAAAAAGGTAGAATGTGATATGATGTCAATATGATTCTGAAGATCATCCTGACCTAAATATTATCCTGAAGATAATATTTAACTGGTAGAATAGGACTAAATGGAAGCTACTAAGTCTGGAGTAGTAAGAAATCATAGGACAATTGAAAAAAGGGAAATTATATCTGAACCAAGATAATTCCTGTAAGAGAATTTCAGTTCAAAAGTTCAAATAATTCTATGCTAATGGCCTTATATAGCCTGTGCCCACTTCCTATGGCCACCAGACACCATGTTAATTAATTTGGGGTTAGTTTGAGCAAACTAAACACAGAAAGATGGGTTTCTTTCCCTTACTTAGTATGGAAAGACTTTTTTTTTTTTTTTAAAAAATCACTGGTAGGGGATCTTTAGAAAAAGAAAAAATGAGGTTTCAGCAATTTAAAAAAAACCCACTGAAACAGAGATAGCCAAAAGAGCTATCGTGAGTGGGGAAATTAACTTTTTATTGGAACAAAAAAGCCACCTTCTGTATTTTGTTTCCTTTGAGAAGAAAAAAAAAAAAAAACCAGGAAACATGAAAAACGTTAAAATATATACTATGACTCAAACAATTTTTTCTTTTTTTAAGGTGGGAATTTGTGTGGCTAGAACAGGGGACCGAGAGTCAATATTCCTGCTTTTCTGTTCCCAGTTCCACAGCTGATTAACTGTGTAACACAGGTAAACAAAAACCTGGACTTAGTTGCATATAATCATGCTCAAGATCCTAATGGAAATCTTAGACAGAGCAAGCAATTAAATTAGAAACCATGACACTCGACTAATTACTTAAACCGATCTATACTTCTTATTTAGACAGTGGTCAGAGTCTAACTTCTTAAATACATTGGAGTTCTTACTGACGTTGAATAAAAGTGGCAAAAATATTAGTAGAACTATAGAATCTAGAAAAAATTTAGACCCAGCAAATTTACTTTTGTTACTGGTTACTTTGTGAGTGGTTAAGTAACCAAGAGAAAATCTTTTGTGCATATTCTTGGTCTTTCTTCGTCACTGTAATAAATACTCCCCTCCAGTTTGACAAAAGAAATGGTTCTGTGTATCAAACAAAACACAAGTTTTCCATTTGGCTAGGATTTCTGCTCCACTCCTTCACTCTCTTTGTTTCACTTTTAGCTTTTTCTGTGTTTTGTGAAAAGGAAAAAAACCATGTGTTTGAAGTGAACTTTCTCTTTTCCTAGTGTTGTTACTGTTTGTATTAGATGCTGAAATAATTCCTCCAAGAGTCAGGTTCTCACTTGTGTTTTGTGGAATGCCATACAGGATGAGTTAAGTGACTATTTGTTGTTACTTGGGACAGTTAAATATCATGAACCTAGGTCATGGTTATAATCTAGTCTGTTGAAACACAGATTATGTAACGTGCAAGATTTCTAATAATACTTTGGCGAAGTTCTGTGGCGGAAAACATACTGGTATTATAAGAGCTTTCATTCATTTTATTGAAGTAGATTACTTCTTTTTATGGCACCATAACCTTTTCTCTCCCCCAGCCTTGTTGTCACAGAACTCAGAGGAAAGGAAGTTTTAAATGACTGCGGTAAGCTAGAGAGTACTAAGGCACAGAAGCTGTATTTTCGTTAGTTGCAAAGCTGATATCCTGCCAAAAATTTAGGATGAAATTTAGTTACATATATGTTTTATAGATGTAAATTGAGTAGCACAAATTGCATAATTGAGTAGCAATATCCAGTCTTAAGATATTTCCACATGAATGGCTTATTAACTTTCTCATGCACACATATGTGATGTATACTTCCTAGATTTTCTTAATAATCCATAGAGGATTCAATGGCTAGGAGAGATAGAGACATCCCATAGTCTTTTTCATGCATTTGTTCCAACATGAAAGCACCACATTAATATCTTCTGAAAAATTACCATTTTTTCATCTGTACACAATTCCTGCCCCCTGAAACTTAATTTGTGCTTTCTGTCATCAGGGGATCAGAAACTTTGGATTCCTTCAGAAAATTAGATAAGGGGGTTGTGATTTCTGACTCACTGACCTAAAATGATGCATTACAAAATCCATTTTTTTGTGAAGCAGATAAAGAATATCAACTCAATCTTATTATTGGGAAAAAATAGAGAGATCAAATGACAAACAAAAATGATTGATTTATTTTTAAAAGTTAGAATAATGTATCCAAGTATCAAAAAAACCCCCAAAACCAAACACCTCACTTTTAAAACAAAACCTGAAGAGTACATATTGTCACAGTTGTTCAAAGATCGTAAGAAAAAGGAAGAGGCTCAGCTGAAAATAGTGCTGAGCATCACATCAACTGAGTATAAGGTTCCAGGTCAAATAATATGAGATCTTTATACTGCTGGAGCATAAAACACTGAAAATTTACCTGGACCAGGCATGAACACTCCATCATAGGGCAAACAGTAAACAGTTTTGGGACACATACACAGTCCCAATAGTCAGAGGAAGCATGCATGCATGCTCCTCTGTAAATCTCATAATTAAAAAAAATACTTTCTTAGTATCCAATTTCAATATTTCATTTTCTGCCTGCACATGATTACCTTGGCACTAAATTATGGGAGAGGATGATGGACAAATACACGAGACTGGGGAGAGAAAAAAGAAAATGTACTGCCTCCAAAGAAAAATCCTGATGTTTTGCACAATGTGTTCAGGATAGTCACTGGTGAATAACCAGACTGCACACAAACTGTAGCCCAAAGTAGTGGTCCTCTTCTGTGACTAGTTAGAAGAAAAAGAAATCAAGTTGATATTGTGTTTTCTAGGGAAAAAAAAAATAATTTAATTAATTTGAATTATATTCTGCATGGGATTTTGTTACTCTCAAGGATGAAGCTGGTCTCATTCAGATACTTCATGGAACCTATTTCACAGGTGTGAAAGAAATGGCACACACATCCTTGCAGACACAAAGTTGGTACCATACCTCAGACGATATTCTGTCAAACGAAAGAAGACATTTTTCTTTCAATAAATAGAATCATGTAAACAGATAGGATTGCTCGTATCTGCCATCAGAAATTGCTGTTGATTGATAAAAATGTTGGTTTTATAGTTGCTGCAGTTGCAGCAAATGCTTTCATGAAGAACCATCCTATGGTCATGCCTAATTCAGCTATGAGAATGCTATGATGAGCTGTTCGTTCATGCAGCAAGATCCTACCTAGATTGTGAAAGATTATTTTTCCTCCACAGTTCCATGTAATTCTAAGTGGAATTTCATTTTCTTTAGAGTTATGGGGTTTTCATATTACTGTAAATGTAAAGAGAGAAGATTCTATTGGTACTGTCTTCTGTGCAAAGAATGCAATGTCTAGCTAAAACTGCAGTTTGTTGGTACAGGCGACTTAACAAGTATGAGCTGTAGGCTGAATGGAAAAGGTGGCTGAAAATGTGTATGGAAATACAGAAAAAAAAAAAGCAAATTGAAAAAAAAAAAACCAAACAACAAAAAGAAACCCATATTCAGATTTTATATCTGTAGGTGTTTTGCTGATCAGGGATATCAATTAAACTCAGACACCAGAGTGAAAAGAGCAGGCGTATTTTACTAGAAATAACTAAATAATATAACAGAATGATACAGAAAACATACAGTAAGAAAAGACAGAACAGTGCACTTAAACAAATAGGAAAATACAGGGTAATGCATCACATCATTGCTACCTGAGAGAGAGAATAGTGATTAAGAAAGATCCATCACCACTTGCATACGTTACCATCATCCAGATCCGCAGTCGCTGGGCAGCCCCGGTTACAGCGAGGATTTGGAGAGCCTGTCCCGGCAAGTGGGAAATCCTACGCGGTGTGTCCACCCATAGGTGAGGCTTCCAAAGTCGCTGTGAGCGGGCCCAGCCTTATATACCTGAAATCAGTAAGCCAGAATAGCTGGCACCTTTTGTTTTAAGCGGAAATATCTGGAGTCAGTCTCACGTTAGATTTTCCCAGAGCCTGGCCGGGGCTCAGGGAAAAAACTAAGGGAGGTTTCCCAGCTTATCTAGGTGATTTATGAGCAAGGTCACACACCAGGTCACAGGGCCAGACAATTGTCTCTGTGGCCCTGTTATTGTGGCCTTGTTACCTTGTTTACACACACAAAGAAGGATACATATTTTATGATGTTTAAGTTACATTTTCTATACATATCTCACTAATGACTACATACGGAGTTAGCAATTTTGGTTCAAGACCTATTGTTCAGGTTTCAATATTCCCACCTGTTACATCCAGACAGGTGGTCTATTATAATTTTAGTACAATACCTATTGATACAATGCTTGTCAATTATAAAACATACAGGATTCATCTATAGGTCAACTCTGGCTTGGGCTTATTGTCCAAGACTTAGCACTTCAGTAGGCAAGATGTGGGCAAAATGCTACACTCAAACTGACGTAAGGCTAATTAAACTCTGTGTGATGGCAGAAGATTGTGCATGTTTGGAGCCTAGGAGTGAAAGGGAGAAAAATCATACCATAAGGTGTCGACAAAAGCAAACATTCTTATTGTTATTTGTGAGCTAATGCCATCATCTTCATATTCTCTCAAAATTACACCTGGAGGAATAGAGAGATCACGTCTTTAGCTGGAAATCATCACTCAGGAGGCACTAGGCACAGGAGATTACTCATTGCTGTATCAACCTAGAGACAAGCTAGAAGAGGGAGGCAGCTTGGGCACAACCCTCAAGCACATGACTGCAAAATAATCACTGTCACATATGATTCTGGCATAAGGCAGTTTAAACTACAGTGCAAAAACATTTGTTAACTCAAATTTACTTTCCAAATCTTGTGCACGTAGAGCAAAGGTTGTAGGGTTTGAGGAAGCTTTCTTAGCATTAGAAATTACCTGGATTTTGGCTAATACGTTCTCCATTATTGCTTTTCAGTTACTGTTAGCTTTAAATCAGTGGTGCTTAAACAAGTTCAGGATTGGTGCTTGTTTTGTTTCCAGCAGCTGTACTTATAATAATCCGTATTTATAGTTGCAATATTTAATTTCCAGTTATTATGAGTGAAGGGGATATTAGATTTGCTCTTAGCTTTCACAGTCCTTTACAGGAACCTATAATTCTATCATTTCCTACAGGAGTATTCTGAGTATTTTACGAACAAGAAAAAGTTTGAATACTGCTTATTCTGCACCTACATTTAATTACTTCTGTGGTCTGGATCAGGTTTCATTTCAGCACTTTGTCAGTTTTCTTTTTTGGTAATGCTTATTTGTGTCTTTCCCCACCACACCCCACCCCTGCTGACTATAAGCTTCAGTCTTGTGTCTTTTGCAGCTGTTATTTTTCTTTCAATGTCCCAACTCTTTGCGCTTCACTACATCCTCTTGTCCTTTCTTTGCTTCAACAATCTCTTTTTTTTTTTTTTTGTTGAATTTCTAGTTCTCTTTTAGTTTAAATGGGTTTTATTTGCAGAATAATCAAATGGATTACATTCCACATGTTGTATCGTATATTCTAGGATAGATAGTTTTGCTCTGCTAATTATTTCTACTGTCAGATGAAATGGACATATATAGTATTAGCATAAAAAATTATTTGAACCACTGCCTTAAAGAAAAGACCTTTATTAGTTGGGAGTTGGAATTTCAGCATTTATTTGTGTCTGGTAGCACACTATTTCATTTTCACTAAAATGAAAAATAAGATTTAGGATGTCAAGTTCTACTCACTGCAATGAAGTACAGCAAGAGAAAAGCAAACGCAAGAAATGAATTTGTTTTGACCAAATTCTATGTGGTTTACAGTGGTACCAGCAGGAAATGAATGTTACCCATCAGACGTCCAGAACGATTCTTAAATCTCATTTGTGTTATTTTCAGTTGAATTCTATACTCATTGTTCTTTTTCTCTTCTTCTCCCATTCTTTGTATGTTATCTACTTACTAAGCAAAGGAACCTTTTAATGTAGAGCTTTTGAAAATTTTCCAGAATATTTTTATATGCTTGATAAAAATTTAAAATGTTCTTTGGAAGTTTCAGATAAATAAAGTTTGCTTGTTTTGTTTTGTTTTGGTTTTTTTGTTTTTTTGTTTTTTTTTTTTAATATTTCTTGACAGTTTCATTATTTTTTAAACAACAATTTGTCTAGTTTTGGGAGCATCTACATACTGAATTCTTGGCAGTAGTACCCAAACACATCCTGGGTTTCTTAGTTCTTTAGAAAGCACTTTGTCTTCATTCATCACTCCCTTTGCTGTACTGCAACATTTTCTCAGGTACCTTTCTTTTATCTGTCAATAGTTATAACGAATTCAGAGCGATATACAAAGAGCCTGTAAATTACATCAAATGCATGTTAGCATTAGAGCATTTATGTGTGTTCATGTTGGAGAAGATATTTTCATTATTATGTTCTTATTGCAAAGCAAGAGCCTTCTGTTTAAATTCAATTTCAGAACAAAATTGATTTCTGGTTCTAATATGACAGTCAGGGAAGTGGTTGAAACAATTGAGAAAGGGAGGTTACAGGGAATCAAAATATCTTAAATCTAACCAAAGATTCACATAGAATGGGCTTTTTAGTTTTGTTTTTTTATAGCTAGGAAATGTCAAACATCTGAGATGTGTGATCGTAAATTACACGTATATATGTGTTATAATTTTATTGAGTGTTTCTAATGCCTCTTATTGAGTGTTTCTAAATGTCTCTTATTGAGGAATTTATGCCTGCTTGCGTCTTCTATACCAGTATATAAACCACTCTTCCATCCACTCTATACTCGTCCACATGCACCATAGGAAGCGCAAGGGAAGCATGTATGTATGTATATTATGCAACAAGGATTTCAAACGTAATAGTTGGTTGAGGAAGTTGTAGCTTTTCGTAAGCTCTAATAGGGGAAAGTCTTATCAAAATGTAAACCTGGTTTCTTAGGCTTTAGTGACAGTGAAAATTTTCATCTTGTCGGGATGTCGAAAAGATTCTTTAGAATGATCTGAGCCTTCCTAGATCCTAGGTTATCTTAATTTATTATCATGCCTGTGCTGGCTGATACTATTGTGGAGTAGCAGTTACCACCAATTTGAATAACTAACTCTGTTCCCTCAGACAGACCTACTTTCAGCTTCGCAGAAATTTAGTTTTCTTCAGTAAGTTAATCACCTCAGTTGTGAGTTCAACGTCTAAACTACACTTAACACAATCTACAAAGCTATTGTGACTATTGTGCCTTTCTCTTAGGTAGCAGTGACACTTGTTCCTGTTTTTACATGATGACTTCGACAATGCATGGGTAATCATAGGGCACAGAGTAAAACAAATTAGTGAAGTGTCAGATTTGAAATAACATGGATTTTTTTAAACACCAGTGTTTCACCGATGTGCGCTATGGTGGAACTACAAACTCCTGTGCTGGCTCATCTGTAAGGTCAGCATAGGCCTAGAAATTAATAGCTAGGGGCAGGCAAAAGGGAAGTCTATAAGACAGCACTATCACCAAGAAAACGTTTGTAGAATTGCACCCCTGGTTCCCTCGTAAGAGTTCAGACTTTTATTGACCAGTGTAGGTGAAAGTTAGAACTTATCTTTGAAGGTAGTGACACAATGTACTTGTTTGGGAATATCCTCTTTCTACATATGTAAACGTATTAAGTACGTAAAATCAGAGCCAGTATAAGCTGTATATACGCTCTTCCCATGCTATCGACTTTTTCTTTAAAAGTCACTTTAAAATATAAGGATCAATATTAAGTTATGCTTGGTGTGTTTCTTTATTAAATGCCACAACTTCCTGTAATGTTTTGCAGGGGTGATTTATATGTATTAAATCAAACAAAATGCTCTTTTCTAGGAGTCTGGTAATTTGATTTAACACAGTTTACACCCCACCAAAAATAAAACTCTGTCTCTCACAGTTATTATAGGACCAGATCTGCCCAAAGACTTCTGTGTCATGCTGATGTAAAGCAGGTGTTGCTTTAGAGAAGATTCTGACTGCGAGATTTATTTATACCAGGGAGAATAATAGGTGCAGCAAATAGTTTCATATAGGAATGAAAAAGACATATCTATTTGCTAAGCTAAATACTGTATTTATAATACAGTCTGGTTTGGTCAATGCCCATAAATGTTTATGTTTCATTACACTCACCAGAAGCTCCTATTTTTTTTTGTATGTCACCAACTGCCATTTATACTCAAGACCTCTTTTTCCACCTATTTTTTCATCCTCAGAGAGCAGTGCTAGTGCAAATAAATCATCAATGAGTATCACTGTTGTATGTATTGTCTTGTGCAACCTCTGCACAGATTTCTGGTCAGTTGAAATACCAGCACCCATCTGAATAGCACATTGCACAGGAGCAGCCAGTCAGAGTCCTGTCTGTGATGGAATTCCTGCAATTATAATTCTTCACGTAGCAGATGAATAATTTTGGTAGAGAAAGAAGAAAATATTGGGTGCAACTACCCTCACTTTGGGCAGTTTAAAGGGATAACTATAAATAATTTGGCAAATTGTGTTTGTTTTCTTAAAGGAAAATGTTTTTTAGAAGATCTGAACTAAGATGCTTTTGAAGTTTTTGCTTACATGTTTATCCAAAAAGGGAGTTTTATTAAAATTTGTGCATTGATAAACTGTCGAACAGAAACATTTCCCAGCTGTATTGCAAATCCAAATAAAATAATCATGTCTTTGTGTAAGAATGAGAAATTGATGATAAACAAAAAGATAAAATAATAAACAAAAGGAAGAGGCTTGTCCTCTTTCATTGTCACATCCCTGTGAATTTTGAAGTGGAGGGGGCAGAGAGAGAGAAGAACAGGAAGAGAATATTTAACATCAGTATTAAAAGTGCGATGAGACTGTAAGTATTGCCTCAGTCAACATTTTAAGGGTATCATTAGTTAAAATACGTACAGGTATATGTAATGTAACGATGAATCTTGAGATTTTAATGTAAGCAAGTTCACCAAAATAACGATGATCTCACACATGATTTATAAAGCATGTTTCATCTCCATACTTCCTGCATTGCTTCTTTTTATGAGGAAAAGGACAAATATATAATCTGCAAAGGACATACCATGAAAGGATACAAAACAGTAGTAACAAAAAATAGTAGCTATAAATCTTACAGTCCCTGAGCACACTTTTTTTCTTTAAAAGAGAAAATTACAAGTTGAAAAAAGAAACTTATATTAAACTTGTGATAAGTACTGGTCCTATATTTCCCCAGACATTTCTGAAGTGCACCTACATTTTGTTTAGTTATCTTTATTTTGCAACTGTGTTAGGAGTCAGTGCTTCCTCCACTTGCTTTTTTAATGAAGTTATGCTTACTGTGCCAATACATAATCTTGCACCAGCTCTAATTGAATTTAGTGGAAATAAATCCCACAAGTTTAAATAGGTTCATGACCTTCTCAGCCAATATGTCAATCAATGCAATTGTGAATGTAGTATAACAAACTGACTTACCATATTTTCCTTAGATTCAATGGCTCAGAAAATCTGCCAATTCATGTATGGCTGGGCCATCAGAACTGTGGAGAAAAGAAAAAGTGCTCACTAGTTGCAGACAAAGGCAAGAAAAGCTTCTTTTTTTTTTTTTTTCAAGGCAGGAAGTGGGCTCCCCATCTTACATTTTAGAATTGTTACCTGCTCAGCCTCCATTTTATGTCATTCAATTGCATCTAGAACCCAGATAGGTGTCCATTATTATAGCTATCTTCTAGTAGCCTGGAAGAGTACAGTCTTTATTTTTTCTCTTTTTTTCTTAAAGCTTTTATAGTATAATCCACTATAATTTATTTGAGGTCTCCATGCCCTTAATCAGTCTGGGTGGAAAAAGTGGAGAATTCTAAGGTTTAGTAATCTCTTTGTCCTGTCCTCTATAGCTAACGTTCCCTTAACAAGCCCAAGTCACTAATTGCTAATGATTAAGATTTAATAACTGATGATTAAGATTTAGATATTTTAAAATTGCCTCTCTTGAGGCAATTTTGATACTGAACAGTGTTCATCATTTCTATTCACTTGGCAATCCAAATCTACTTTTCTTGTGTTTCTATATTTTTTTTCAAGCTCCATGTCGTTATATATTAGAAATCCTAGGTAAAATCCTCTCTTGCTTAAAGTTCTTTCAGCTTCCACTCTATCTACAAGGGACCTGTACATCAAATATTTAGAATAGGATCTTCTTTCAATGTGCAATAAGAGATTTGAAGTGCTTACACAGTATCTCTGGTACAAGGGTGTGCATTTTAAATAATGATTCTTTCACATCTCTTGGGAAGGTGATATCACTCTGGAAATGTCTTAGAAGCAACCTGTTTCTCCATCTACTCCTATTTCTCCTCTCAGTGTTTAAGATTTATTTGGACAATGCCCTCAATAATATGCTTTAACTTTTGGTCAGTCCTGAAGTGGTCAGGCAGTTAAAATTAGAATTTGAGGTAGAATATTGAAGTTGGACAGGCAGTTGAACTAGGTAATTGTTGTAGGTTTCTTCCAACTGAACTAATCTATTCTTTTATATGAAAAATTAAGAAAACAGAAATCATCATTAATTAATTTAAAATGTAAACTGAATCCTTTTCAGAAAGTGAAAATTATTTAAATTTGTTCTGATTTAGCTTATATGTAAAACTATGCTTTTCTTTGGGTTTATCTGAAGAACTACACCTATCCTTATCAGAAACGGAAAAGAATATATGAGGCAGCTGGTAAATTCTGCATATAGATCTGTATGCATGTCTATGAATTTATGTATGTGCCTATTGTTATTATTTTCCTGAAGGAGAGCCAGTCATCTGTAAATATTTGATATAAAATAATTATTACAACTTTCAGTGAAAAATAAATCTGTGAGAAATCTCATTTCTATTGCCTCTCTGTCCTGTCTTGAAGTTTTTATGAGTAGGATGGAAAAGAGGAGATGGTCATAGTTAATATTAATTATAGGTAACTCACAATTAATTCAAACATTACCATGTATCTGTATGCACAGAGATTTTTAAAGACACTTTCTTAATTTTGGAGTTTATACCCCATGGGAAAATGGGTTACTTAATTAGAAGCAGTATGTCTGATTTTTCCTTATAACATTTGATCTCACGAATTATGTCTCAGCTCGCTCCAGTCATGGGAGATAATCTTTAGTTTGTTGCTGAGCTTTGTGGAACTGAAGTGTGCGGGTTCTAACCTACAGCCTCTGAGCATGTGCCTAATTTAAATGATAACTAAATCTGGTTTCTGAAAGATATGGATTCATTGTAATACTTTCACATCTCTACGCTTGTTGATGTTGATGCTTTTACTAGTCCTCTATGAACAGAAAAAATTCAGACATACTTAAATTCACCTAGTGTGTATTCCCAAGTGTGAGATAGTGTCAAAATATTAGAGCAGTTCATTTATTTGAAATGAAATGCTTTGGATATTGATACTTTGATGGCACACACATCCTAGGGGAAAAAAAAAAAATATCTGCTGTTATTCAAAGTTTAGATGAATATGAAAAAGCACCAGTATTCAATGGTTTATATGGAAAAACACTAGGCAAATGTCTACCTTGTATAAATTTAAAATAAACTCCACAACTTTATGTTAAATAACAGTACACGAAGGTTCATATTAAAGACATATTCAGGGGTCTCAATGTAAATTTATTCTATGGAGACCTTAATGTCAGACACAATTTTATTTCTCACTTTGAGAGAAATGTAGATGAGTTTTGAATTGGTTTTGGATAATAACAGTCAGTGTTTTGTTACTGCTGGTGCTGCTAAACAGACTGAAAACCTGGATTTAGTCTGTTATTTGTGTATGTGTTTCATCTCACAAAACCCTCAAGGGCTTTCTGCATATTTGATTTTAAATACCCAACATTTATAAAATATATTAAATATAGTACAAAAATAATATTTAAGCTAAACAAGCTTCATATCTAAATTCAGGAGATGAAATTTCACATCAGGGGTTTTGAGGAGCAGCCTAACATATGGTAATTATATGAAGTGAACTACATAGAATTCACAGGTTTAAAGAAAGAGGTCAGGGAGGGAATTTAAGAATTCAGCACTTATAAATAAAGTTGAATCTTGAATGGCTCAACTCCTGTTTAGGCATTCCGTCAGTTTTCTATAATTATTAAAGAAAGGAAAAAGGTAATGAGTGAAAGACATTAGGCTTTGTAAACATGTCTGTGATTTTAGAAACAGTTCTATAGTATATGCCCGTTTTATTTCGGATCCTAAAAAGGGCTTCACTGGCCTAAGCACTTATCTGTTTATTCTCAGAAAAAATGTGTGAGAGAAGCAGTGGAAAATTGGTGCCATGAAATAGATATTTATTTCTTTGGATTTTCTTAGGACAGAATAAATTACATGAGGTAACGAGGGAAAAGGAAAACCTTAGCGAAGTGTAAGCAAGGCAGGGATGTGTGTGACAGATATGAAAGGGCAAGATTATAGCAAACAACCAAACACTGCAGAGCAGACAAAATTACAGAGAATTCTCTGCAAAGCTGAAAGCCCTTGAATTGGCCATTGCGACATGTTCTTTTTTTGCCTTTCAGATTGAGGACCCAACTATTTTTGTAGCTCTTCCTTTTTTCTTTTTTTTTATTCTTCCTTGTAATTTATGTTTAGGAACTTGTACAAAGTGAAATAGACCTTTCAATCTGTGTTTCTTGGGAAAATACAGTTCCTCTGAATTTTAAAATTAAAGACCACACTGTTTCTTACAAATGAGGCCAATAGTTTTGTGCCAGTGACATAAGTGATAAGGCAAAGGTTATTAGGTCTTCCAGAGTATTAGGATCGCACTGCACATCTTACCCTTGGGGCATTAACAGAGTTTTAAAATATTTTACCCCCTAAATCAGAAACTGTATTTGAATTTCTACACATACACCATTATCATATTATCATCTGCTTTTCACATAATTCATCTGTATAACACGCAGAGTTGGTGGAAACAAACAAACTGCTGATGTTTATCTTTTCTGTATAATCACTTTCTCAATCCTTCTCTTCCTACCACTCTATTTTAGTACACCTGCCTCAGTTTTTACAACACTTCTGAAATTTTTAAGAAAATAATACTATTTTAGTTTCCTCTGCTCTTCATTTCTACAATGGGCACAGGACAAATAATCTGTTCCACTTCCACTCAAAATGGTAAACTAGCTCCTACTCAGATTAGGTGTGAGCAGAGATATATAGCAGAAATATAATTGAGAATTATGCTTCTGCACTTTGCTTCTGTAAACATTTAAATATCTTTTCATAGAAGATGAATCTAAATAAGTGAGCACATATGAGTTACTGCTAAGTATAAGACAGTTGTACCTTGCCTCTGAATTACAAAGTTTACTGATGAATGAAGACCCATCCTTCCTGAATCATTGCTTTTATTTGAAGTATATATTTTGAGATCAGTTTCTAAGCAATTTAATACACGCATTCAAACTTTGGCTGGTAGGATTGGCTATTTTTATGTAACAGTATTGTTTAAAAATTTTTTCTCGTGTGTGAAAAAATATAAGTGCTCTGAATAGAGAAAGAAAACTTCATAAAATTTCTTGATGAATGTAGTGTGTATTTCACTGAAATGTACTGCTGTACTTATTAAGTGCTCTAGTAAGTGAGTGAAATATTACACTGATGGTACTTACACTTTAATGTCAGTTATTTGGGTTTATAAGACTTGCGCAAACAAATTACTATATGGTGCAGTTTCTTTGCTTTCTGAATTTCTGCCTTTTAGGTTTTTATGGACTCCTGACTGATAATGCTGACTTATGATCAATTCTGAAGCCCAAATAGCACCTTGGCAAGAAATAAACTACATTCCCTATGCCCATAATGGGAGCATACCAACATCTAGAAGCTCTCTCCTCCTCTCAGTAAAGCCAGACTAATATTAAAAAAGCTATAAGTGTTTAATATTGAGGGAAAGTTGTTAAAAGTAAATCTTAAATTGTTAGTATGTTTTATTAGGATGCAAATGGTCTTACACACTTTGCTGTTAGGCCTTGTGTTAGGCTCGTCCTGCAACAGAACATCTATCATGGTTGGTAGGTCACAGGGGGTCTTAAGAAATAAGAACAGAAATGAAGATACGGAACTTTGATACGTATCAGTTCAGAGCAGAGGGAAGTAATTATATTTTCACTTTTGTTTTTATTATTCAATTATCCTTTCAGCAGTGAAATTTTTTTTTTTTTTTTTGTCTTGTTAAGATTAGGGACAATCTGTAGCTTACTGTATCTGAAAAAAAATTTTTATTTCTATCCTGAATGCATTCTGTCCATTACATTTCCTGTGACAATTATATTTAATGTCATGTTTTTATTGAATGTGAATAACTCAAATTTTCTGGCTATGATGTAATTCAAGAATGGTACTCTCATGTGATTAGGACGTATAATAAAACATAGCTGAGTAACGTTGTTACTAGTGCTGCGAAGGGACCTGTGCAAATGGAAAACAGACAAATCTCTCTTTAAAGCTGGGGATTTATATATCATTCATGTGTCCTTAGTGTCTGAATTAAATTCCTAGGGATCTTGGCTTTCTGAACGAATTCCATACAGTTAGTTCTGCCCAGGCAGCAGCCATGCTGTAGCATGGAGGAGTGGTTGGTACAATGAACAGAGTCAAAACTGCTCTCTGTACAGGGTATCTCTCCTTTCTATGTGGCTTTTTGTGACAAAAAATATAAGCCCATTGAGGTTCTGTCTCTGTTCATATGTAAGATACTTTCATGTGTTCTAAGTCAGCTTCCAGACAGGGCAATTCCCTTGAACAAAGCCTGCTGTTTCTAGCCATCAGTAGGAAGAAGCACAAATTACGTTTAAAATCAATGTTCTCTTTGGAAAACCAGATAAATACATTTGAAACAGATTAGAAGAGAATAATAAAACCCTCTGGTTGTCAGGAATAGTAAACAGTTTGACAGTAAGGTTTTTATGGCCAGGTAGGTAGCCAGTTTTCAAACCCTACTGCATAAATTATCTGAATACTTAACCATAATGCCTGAAGAGAAAGATTTCAACTGTGAATATGTTTTTATAAACATTGAAGAATCGCCTTTTGTTAGCTCAGTAACTCCATTAAACTGGGAATTGTGAAACTAGAGTTACTTGCTTACCCATTTACTAACAAATGCATCAGTTTAATAGTCATGGTGCTTTTCCATAAGTAAAAGGCTGCTCACTTAAATAACTCATTTACATAATTTTCAAATCTTGATTCTGCTAAACCCATAATCAGTCTGTTATAAAAACTGTTTTGAGCCCCAAATGGCATTAAGGAGTTTGTCATAGGAGAGACATATGTCATGAGCTGTATACATGGTAGTATTTCTAATGCACTTCTGATGACAAACATGTAGACATCATCAGCACACTACTAAAAAAAAATGTAGAGCAGCATTCATGATTACTCAGTAATTTAAAAACAGTTTGAGGGTTTGGGGTTTTTTTATTATTCTTCTTTGCTTTTGGAAAATGGGGATTTTGGTGCATTTTAGCATGATTTTTTAAAGGAAATGAAGTTTAATGGTTAAGTGGAAGAGGCATATATCATGGTCTTCTCCCTCCACACCACCCTGGCACCAACAAAATATTCTTGAATCTGTTGGTGAGTATTGACCATGTTTGTCAAAGAGATAGGTGTCAAAAATTTATATTCTTTCAAATATGGTGAAGCTGATAGGTGGATAGAAGATAGATATTATGGCCAGTTCATAAGTTCATACATAACTCTTAAGTTAGCTAAAGCATATTTGCTTATCAAGATGAATATGTTTGGTATGGGAAAAAAAATGAAGGAAAACTGTTGGATTGGTGCATGCTGCATCCAGAGCTTGTGGCTGGTGTATTTGGCATGGCCCATGCCCACCGTCTGAGTGTTAAAGATGTTGATCTTGACAAAGTTGCTGAGCACCAGTTGCTGAAGCGAGTTCAAGTTCCATCACCATTGCACTTCATTTGCCTTCATCGAAGTCCATCCTTCAGTGATTTGGGAGATCCCTACTGTAATAACATTGGTATGCCATATAGCAACTGTGGCATGGTTATTTAGCAATAAACATCGTACATTTTGATTCATTGCCTATTCTCACCCAAAATCAAATCCACTTGAGGTACATGTTGAACTTACCTGCTTTCTGCATCACCCATCATGTGCCCCCAGGTCCTTGAGCAAAAGCAATCCTGTGGATGGGTTTGCCTTTGCTGGACACAGGAGTAACCCAGACTGTCTTTCCTAACATATTCTTCATGTGCACTATGGGGACTTTATCTCCTTCTACAGTACGTGGAAGTTTTGATTGGGCAGGACCAGGTCAGTCAGTGCATCCCATAATGTTAATAGCCAGGTGACTTTTGCTCAATGTGTATCGCGATGTTTGAATGTCCCACCTCCCATTGCTCTCAGTGTAGTCTTTAACAGTCCATTGTATCATTCAATTTTCCCAGAGGCTGGTGCATGACAGGGGATGTGATATACTCACTCAATGTCCTGCCCCTTGGACCAGGTGTCTATGAAGCTTTTTCAGAAATGAGTCCCATTGTCTGACTCAGTTCTTTCTGGGGTGCCTTGTCGCCGTAAGACTTGATTTTCAAGGCCCAGCATAGTGTTTGGGGCAGTAGTATGGGACATGGGATATGTTTCTATAAAGGATTCTCATGGTTTAGGCCCAGCCAGCACCTAAACACCACATGGCCCCTTGCTCACTCCTTCCCCCACCGGTGGGATGGGGAGAAGAATTGGAAGAAAAAGGTAAAATTTCATGGGCTGAGGTAAGGCCAGTTTAATAGGACAACACAAGGAATGAGAAATAATAATAACAATACTATTAATAAACGAATACACAAAGAGAGCGATGCACAACACAATTGCTCACCACCCAGAATCCAATGCCCAGACCATTCCCGAGCCACAATCCCTCCTCCCCCAGCCAGCTCCTCCAGTTTATATACTGAGTATGACGTCCTATGGTATGGAATATCCCCTTGGCTAGTTCGGGTCACCTCTCTTGGCTGTACCCCCTCCCAGCTTCTTGTGAACATTAACTCTCTCCCAGCTCAATTCAGGACACCAGGAAAGACTGACTTCTGTGAAGAAAAGAAAAAAAAATCTTTTTCACAACTAAAATTAATTTTAGTTATGAAAAATGAGATTTTAGTACAAGCGGTGTTTTTATCAAAACTGTCTTTTACTATCGTTCTGTATTTCTTAGCCATTTTCACAATGACAAGTAGAAAGCTGATATATTCAGAGCATGCCTCCTGTGCCAGTAACTTCTGTTTATACAGGGGGAGGAAATAAAAACATGATGCATAAAATTATTAAGAATCATCTTGATTAATAATACAATGTATAAGATACTTAAATTAGATTAATAATAAGGAAAAAAAAAGTTACACAAGGAATCAAATACACTGGTCTAAAATTACTTTTTCCTGCTTTCTGAGATCATACATCCTGTCATAAAGCTTTATGGTATTTTGTTGGTCCCTATCCTTTAAAATATCATAGTAGGCAAAAAAATATGCATGAAAGTTTTAGCTTACACTTTTGATGACAGCATTTCGAAAAACAGATAGATTCTATTTCAAATAACTGTAAAATGTTTGGCTAGGAATAAATTAGCTTAATATATGTATATGTACAAATTACTGAGATAAATTAACATGAACATTACATTTCAGATTATAAAGCAGAAAAAAGAATATGATAAATAATAACTCTGCTGCGCGTTTTCCCTTTTAGTGATTTAGTGATTGCAGTTCTCCTTAATGCTCAATTTAAGTGTCAAAGCTTTAAATTAACATTTAAAAATAAATCCAGTAAAACAAAATTCAGCAAACTGTGTGAAATTACATCTCTGTTCTCTTGGTAGAGATTGTTTTTTTGTTTCATTATACTGTACACAAGTTGGCAGAAAAATCAAGTCAGGGCTTGAATTTAGTTGTTCTAGTTTATTTAGTTTAACCCTTAAAGTGAAAAAAACATACTTTATTTGTCGCCAAATTTTTTTTGTGAAATAGAATTCTAATAAATTTTGATTAGACAATTCTGACAAGTGGTGTTTCCAGTGCAGAATATGCATCCAAAACTCTCCAGCAATGCTAAATGATACCGATGTTCCTCCTGTCAGAGCTATTACTCACCACCCCTGAGTAATAGTGAAGAAATTGAGAAGAGATTCCTCAAGCCACTGAACTGAAAAACTTGCAGATTCTACCACCCAAAAGTCTGGGTTTCTTAGTAGGACACAAATTTTTCTTATAAAAAAGATTTCTCTTAACAAGAAAACGCAGTTTTAGGTCAGCCAAATCACATTTATTATGTAGTTTTCTCTGAACACCTGAGGAAAGGAGGTTTGAAATTTGCCTACATTATTTTATTGATGCACTTTCTATTTCAAATTGAGGTGTTGATTGAACTAGATTTATTTGTATCCTTTTTAAAGAGGTAGAGAAATTCATGAAAATTAAAACAAACCGTTAAATTTCATAAAAAGGACTTTCCTTCATAGTTTCTTATTTTAGTCCGCCGAATGTCAAATTAACCAACCTTCCCTCTGTCTTACCCTGGAATGCTTGGTATTTTTCAGTATTTTTCAAAAGCCTATGTAAATCCAGAAAATATCTATAACAGAAATTGCCCAGATCTATATTGTAGAGCAGAGAGCAGGGGCATCCAAAGGATAATCATTGTAAATTCAGGAAATAGAAGTAATTATCTGTAGAATTCTATCACTAATAGGACATGTTAATTTACACTTCTACTTTAACAAAGTTTTTGCTGAGATCTGTATTTTCCTTTTTCACCACAAAACACAGACTGCTTTCAGAGAACTGTTTTTTTTTTCCCTTGTTCACTTCTTTACCTCCCTGTTGACAGGTTAATCAGGTTACTTACATCAGCGGGGTAAGTAACCCACTCCATTTGATTATGTTCAGGCTTCTGCAAATACCTAAACTGGATTTTTCAAAAGTACTCAGTATTAACCTCAATCATCTCCTGAAACTAGCAGATAAATTGCAGTAGTGTCCAATGAAGCAGATTTATGCCAAACTGCCCAGAGTTTCTGAATAAAAGATTCTTGATATTGAGCGTGTTTAGAAGCCTAATGCCACGTTACAATGTCTTCATTGATACAGCATTTGATTTATAGAACTCTTTCCGTGCCAGTAATGCAACGTTGATTCTTTTTTTACTTGCTTAAAAGCACTTCAGCTCAAGGTCTTGCTGATGTTCTTCCTTTCTTTCCTCTTCTCTTCTGATACTTCCAGGAGATTTTCCAGAAGAGAGCAACACGCTGTGACTACAACACAGCAGGAAGCCTGGGAGAGATTGACTGTCTTTTGGCAATTTTCACTTTGTTGCACACCTGCCTTATCTGTTTCCCTAAATATACAGAGAAGTTAATCTTACTAAACCAAGTTCGTTTTACCTGGAATATCAGTATCTTGAAGGAGAAAGAGGTAATAAAACTGCCCAGGTAGCAAACTGAAACAACTCTGGGCAGAAGAAGGAGGTTTGTAGAGATGTAAGAGACAAAAGTGTGCTCTCATCTAGCTTGGTAAGTGTGTTTGCAAGTTCTAATGTAGTGGTACAAAACTACTCTAACTCTCTTTTTTTTTTTCCTTTCAACCTTTATGCATTACCACTATTAAATGTATCTTAAAACTAGACTGTAAAAATGGCATCAGAGGAAAATATCCTAGTAAACGAAACTCATTCTTTTTATTACTTAAGCTCCAAAAGTTCTCAAAGTGTCTAAAACCATAACTCAGAGGTGTCATTCTAAGTACCACTTAGCAACGTACTAGAAAACTTCCGAAAATACCTATGTTAGGCATAAGCTATCACATAGGTATTTCCTGTGACAGAAAGCCTGTACGACCTTCTTAGCAGGAAACTAATCTTGCCTACTCAGAGAAATCTATTTAAAATTTGTACATTTTATTTTACAGTCTCTACAGGATTTTTGGTTCTGTAAAAACCCCAGAAGTGTTGGGTCATGCTTAATCCCTATTTTGTTTTCAGATTTTTTTAAATTGTGAATAAATTAACCTATAACTAAATCTATGCAGGAAAGGTAGCTAAAGGGTTACAAAATCTTGAGAAATTTTAAGAAAAAAAAAAAATCACCCCAGAAGGCAGATGTTATATGTAAAGCTGAAATAACAAGATGTGCAGAAGGGGAAGATTCAAGAAATTGAAAATATGACATGGTATTGAATGCTGTCATATTGCATTAGGATTACACAAGCATTACTGATGTATTTCCATAGTGATGATTTAATTGACTTTATTGCTAATAGATCCTGATAGACTATAACTTTTCTTAATTACCATTTTTTACACAAAATTACCTGGGAAGTGCCCAAAACTGTCAACAACTATTTTTATTTTTTTTTTCCCCTCCAAAGATGGGAAGAGAGACTGCTTTCTAGAATACAGTTAACAAGCTTACTACACTGGAGAGTTAGGATTACAATCAGTTTGTTAGTGAGCATTTTGTGACAGTCTAATTATAGACCAAAATTAAGAAAAAAATATGCACTCATTCTTATCCAATTTACATTTTTATAATGCATATGCATTTACAATACCTGGAGAGTCTGAGCACTTTTATCATAATAGCAGAAAGCTGTAGGTGTGTTTTATGATAATTTATTCACATTCAATAAGCTCTTCGGAAATTTGTTTGGTTTATAAATTTGTGGGTTTGCAAGTCAATCAATGATTTTTTTATAATAACTAGCACTGCAAATTTATATGAAAACAGAAAACAAGGTTGCATTTTTTTCTTATGTAAGGAAGGACTTCATAATCTGAACATATCTAACAAGTCAGCTGGTAATATCTGATGCAGGACAGAATCTAGTTCACTCTTCCAGGGACTCTACCTCTCCTGTTCTGCCATTATTGAATTCAGTCAATTCTGTCAAATTCAGAGCAATTTGAAAGCTAATATTTTTGAGCTTGTTTCAGGTCAGCTGTTGGCATGGATGTAACAATTAGGTTGCATTACTTGTGGGGGGTGGTGATCTTTTCTTCATCGATGTTTTTTTTCTTTTCCACTATCATAGCAGAGGCTGAAATCTGGAGGGTGGCAGTTAGTCAAAAGCAATTGTAATGTGACAGAAGTGATTTAAGAGAGCAAACATATCCTTGGTTTATGGTTGGAGTACTGAACTATGCTTGTCCTCTAATTAAACTTTAGGTTTTAATGGAAGGAATTAAATTTTAGGTTTTAATGGAAGGTTTTAAGGAAGGAATTAAACTTTATGTTTGAAAGTTTTCAGATCTCAAGGCGCTCTCGAATTCCCAGGTAAGGTGGTAGTTCAACTTTCTCATCATTATATAGCTTGACCTTCCAGAAAATTCTTTTTGATCCAATTCTATTCACTGGAATTTTCTACTGTCTGTTGTGACTATTTCTATATTTTCTATATTTTCCAACTATGAAATCCCCTGAAAAAGAAGGAAGATACCGAAGTTTGACTCTTGGTAAATCCAATTAATGCAGCTCAATCCAGAAGTGATTTGTATTCATTCAGTCATGATAATGGTACCACAGTTGTATCTTCTTTGGCATCATGAAGGGCAGTAACATCCCTTCTGAGTGGTCCAGGACTAGAAAGATATATTTTTAGTACAGTAGAAGTGTTTCTTAAAATAGATGCCGAAGATGAAGTTTCTACATCCCATGTATTTCATGCCACTTACTGTAGAGATGTTCGATTCCTCTGTTGGTTTAATCTGTTAAATTTGGGGGATACTAAAGGGTGGTTTTACATTCTGCAAGTTTAGCTTCTACTGTCTTTAATTTTTTCCTGACTTTAAATAGTCTCAGCTATGTCCTGTGTCTTGAAAGGCTTAAGATTTTCCTATCTCACAGAGCACTGTCATGATTGAAAATATGGTCAGATCCTGGGATTAACTGTCCCTCTCTTTCCTTCCCAGTACTCCCTTTATGTATTTTCTTGACCACTTTGAATTCCATATAACCTCAGAAGAAAATTGCGTTAAGTAAAATAGCAACAAGCTCTGCTTATGCTCTTTAATTTATGAAAATGGAGATCCGGTGGTTGCTAAGGAAACAAAAACCCACCACTTTCACTGTGCACCTGAGGAATTATCAAATCATTATAGACCAGAGAAGGAGATGAATATAAATATTTCAGTAATGAGATATGAATTTTCCATCCTTTTTTCTCTGGAATGCTTTGAATGTATCGCTGCTGGGATTTTTAATACTGAGATCAACTTTGCCACAAAAGCAGATCTGTGATATATGTTGACCAGCCTTTTGATAAGTAGCCATACAGATTTATTAGTGCGTTTTCTTAATGTTAATGCCAACATGGAGTATATTATCCTTCAGTGTCAACTATAGAATGAAAGCTCATGAATCTCCCATGAAGCAGTGGGAGGTCTATCAGAAATGTTATGGTGTACAATTACAGTAAAACCTTTAGGGCTGTTGGGTTTTTTTTATTCTGTTCCATCACTGCACAGGGAAATGGGTGATTTAGCCAGTATTAAGAATTGTTCTAATCTGTAACTTTCTTTCAAAGGAAATTACAGGGATGAACAGCATGTCGGCTTTGGTGGGTTTTTCAGCTCTTAACACACTCCATTCTTGCCTCCTTCAGCAAACCCTTATTAAGAATCAGGTGATATCGAGTTTGTCCTCTTAAGGGTGTTTTGGATACTATTAAACCCACTTAGCAAGGGAAAGGGCTGACTGCTAACAGTGACGTACAATCCTCATTTCTTAGATAATCACATGCAAGGGACCTAATTAAGAGCTATCAGCATTATGTTATATGGGTGAGAGAAAAGATACCTACCTTATCAATTCTGAACACAAATTAGTTGTTAATATGTTTCCCTAAATTAACATTACAAGTAACAGACTTAATGCTCAGAGTTTTTAGCTTCTTTTTTTTTCTTAGTTATTTGATGGTATGTAATTACTTCTACATACCATAATTTCCAAATCATTTAATGAATTTTGTACCAAATTGAAACACCTAATATTTCCTTTCTGATATTGTAATGAAAAAGAAATAGGTCTGTTAAAACATGTTAAACACGCATCCAACATGCAAAACATGCCAAACAAATAACCCTATTGCTTTCACTATACATCTGAAGGACCATCTCCGCATTATGGTAAAAAATCAACAGTTTATTCTAAGTATATCCGTTGAAATAGAAAACTGTGTGTTTTGACACACTTTAGAGTGTAAATGCAATAAATACTTGTCACCCACTGAAGCAGATTTTAAGACTAGACCACAATTTCTCTAAAGCACAAAGGCCAGTTAAGCACAAAGGCCAGTTTAAAACATAAAAGGGGAAACTGTTCTTCTACAATGGACCAAAGTTCTTTTTAACCGGTGACAATTGATTAACCTTAATTTTTCCAAGAAAGAAAACTTAGTTTTATAATTTTGTTACTTTTTTGTTTCTGTTTTTACTTTGTTTTTATTGCATGCAAATGCCTCATTTTTCTGAGCAATGAAACAAATAAAAGCTAAGTCAAAGAAAGACCTTTAAAGTGTTGCAGAGTTAATAAGCCGCTGTACATCTTCTGTGTATGAAACAATCATATAAACCATATAGATTTCATTCCAATGTATATGAGTGGCTAAATTCTATTTTCTATATTAAGAACAACATCTTGCTGATGTCAGCTGAAACCCTTGTTCCTGAACCCTCTTTTGTATTTACCTCAGAACAAATACGACCTAAAAGATCATCAGCTTTATCAGAGAAATTCAAAGTTCTGATAAAAATAATTTCTGAAAAAGGGAAGAATTAATTTCTGATTTTAAAAAGAAGTTAAACCCTTGAAATGCATAATCTCAATTTTTCCATTCTGTGCCTTTTCCTTTGTGTAGAAATAATCTAAAACTCATTCCAAAGTCGTAACAATCTTTATCTCTTTTTCACCTCAATCTATATTAAGTAAAGATACAGGTGAATGCTAGAATTGATTTTCTAATGTATTCTTCTCTGCTTCATAAACCCTGAATGCATTGAAATTCTGGGCTCCAATGGTATAATCTTATTCAGATAAATTCTACATGTTACTTACACATCGATAAACTTTTTAGATAAAATAATTAAAATATTTTAATCTCTTTTTCTTCCTATTTATTAATTTGAGGGAATCTTTAAACCTGTAATGTAAACACTGAAGAATGGTCTTAACTGCACATCACGTTCATTCAAAGAATCACAGTTTACTATATTCAGATCTATTGTAGCCAATGCAGAGATTTCACAATTTATCAGTTTATGAGAATCACGTAAACTGCTTCATAATTTACCACCACCACTGAAATATGCCAGAGTCTACATGTGCCCTCTTTGTTGGCTTCTGTGCTATGAGTGTTTGAGACCAGATCCATTGCGTTTGAGTCTATACCTCAGGAATGTTGGCTGTGGCAAGATAACAGAAATCAGCTTTCCAAATCACAGCAGTAACTGAAAATGAGAATATTCAGTATGAACTTAACAGTTAAATGTCTTACAAAACTATCATGTCTAAAGACTTTCTGGAAAAGATTCTGCTGACTCTAGATATACAGCTGAATCAATATCTCTTTTTGGAATTCCTACCACAATTTCACTTGGTTATTTCAAATTTACATAGAAAGTACTGAAAATCTAACATCAATGTATCTGTCCTCCTCTAAATTTCTGATCTTTGATCAAGGTCAAATAGAAAATCCAAGTTTTCAAAACACAGGATAAGGTCAATTTTTGCCTCTGCAACTAGCCAAAAAGTGCTTATCACACTGGATAGACAAACCACAGGGGATTTATTAGAATGTCAGATTGTTCCTAGAGGGGTCATTATTTGAAAGGATTAAAAATGTACATCAATATAACCAATATTCTTATTTTCTTTGTTCATTGGCTCCAACATATCTAGTCCAAATCAAACTCCTAGTCCTAACCTAAAAGGCAGCAGAGAACCACATAAAATTTATTTGCAAAGAGCTTATCCAGGAGATACTTTTGTTGGGTCTTGTAGCGAACATGGCTAAAGTGAACTAGAGATGAGCTAGATTTTCATCAGAGAAGCATATCAAAATGTGATCTAGCCCCAGCAGTTTCACCGACCATTGTAAAGACCCACTAATAAAAAGTAATTGTAAGTAGTCATTAATTAATGAAAAATACCTCATCTGCTCAATATTTTGTGAAATACCCATGACCTAAAGGACTTATTTTGTGGAATAACCCGTGACCTAAAGGACATTCCAAAATCACACGGGCAAAATGATTAAAAGCCTTAATATTTTTGTAGAAGTGATTGAGAAGATTGAAAACTATTTATCTCAAAAAGCAGATGAATGAGCAGAGTAAATGCACAATGATAATAGTATAGAGAAGGTAGATTAAAAAATGTACATCATAAAAATGCAGAGAGACACAAAAAATTGAGGTGGCAACTATATAGTCTGGTCCCAAGTCATGTGAAAATCCGTGGAAGTCTTTGGTACTTGCTGATTACTAAAAATGACATTTAGCAAGATTTAAATAAGCACTTGAAAGAATATTTGGTTCTATTGAGAATTAGCAGGCAGAAAGGAAGGGTGCATTCTCCTGTTTTTTAACTTCCTCTATATTCTCTAAAAGCATCTGTCTGGAGGCCTACATAATAAATGGGCAATGGGTATAATTACTACATGAACAACAGCAGAAGCCTTCCAACCTAACACGTTGTCTCCAACAGTGACTGCCAATAGATGATTCGGAGGACATGAAGAAACCTTATCTCATCACCAGGAGTTAGTATAAGTAAAAAAAAATTAATAAAAGAGTTATGTGTATATATAATATTTGAACATATATCCATGAAACAAATTATAGTTATATTTAAAAATATTGCATCTGTAGTTTAATCCCAGGACTCTTTTTTTACTCTTGTGAATAGAAGTCGATTTAAACAAATAAACAAAAAATATACTCTCTTTCATATATTTCAGCACTTTATTTAACTCCATCTTGGAAGAAATAAGGAATATGTCAAAATGTATTTAAGAAGAGAAATAAAATCCTGATCCTGAGACAGCCTGCCTGCTGGGGTGGCTGGGGTAGGGGACTGTGGGCCAGTACTCTGCAGCCTGCAAGCCCTACCTTCTCTATTTCTAAATTGCCCATTGCTCGGCTGCTGTGCAAAAAGAAAATAGGTTTTGGAACACACTCCCCTCCCCCAGCACTCATTCAGCTGGGAAAGATTCTGTTTCAAGTCAGCATATTACACATACGCACACAACTTTATTTCAGGTGCCGGTGTTTACGACTCCATGTTCAGTATCTCCACATTAATGTGACTCACAGTCTTCAAATATCAGCAGAACGGCTTTTTCTCTTAGTTCTTTTAATGAGAAAAATAGGATTTCGGGAGCAAATACAGCCATGGTAAACTAAGAAAATGTGCTACCGTTGTAATAAATAGGGATCCAACAAGGATTAGTACAGATAAGTGGTGTTTCTTCTGGTGCATGGGGACATCTATCGCCACCACTATCCTCACTAACGTGTAGATTTCTGCTTTCAAATGATTGAACCAACTGAAAGACAAAAAACTACTTCCTTTGGCCCTTAAAATTACAGATTATTTGAGAGAGAGAAAATGTTGTCTGTCATCTATGCTATTCCACAGTTTTATGACAGTCTGTTTACTTTGATTTATAATCAAGATGTTCTTGTTACCTTCATGCTTCTCTCTGTCAGACTCCAGCGTGGGTTAAGACCAAGAGTGAAAGGGAATGATGCAATGAAAGGCTAAAGCCTGAGGTAGATCAAATTACTTAGTTTCCATGGATGGAAAAAAAATTAATTTGCTGATGAATGGTGTTATAAAGGGCAAAACACTGGTTATTTTATGTTTTATCTATGTATTTATTTTGGTCAGTCCTAAGTTAGAAGCAACTACAGAACAAGTCTAAGGTCACTGAAAAACAATGTTTGGTATTAAAAAGGATAAAGTGTAATTACCATCAGAACCTAAAATGGTATAAATGAAAAGTCATAGTGAAATTTCTTGGTGCTGTAATGCAGAGTAATAGAAGTGATAATGCCATGCCATTTGGCTGTATTTAGTTTGTTACAGTGGGCTCCTTAACCAAATGACATGGTATTCAATAACTGTCAGGAAGGTTTGAGACCAGATATAAAAGTGTACCATATGATGACTAAGGAGAAGTTATGTTTCTTACCAGGGTTTAGAGAATAAGCTGCTATTAAATTACTCCTCCTCAGACCTACTCCTCATGCAACACTGGTAAGCTGACCGTTAATGTTGCTCTTATTCAGTATGTTGCAGGGCTAATAACAATGGGGTACACTGTGAATTATGTAAGCTGTGTCCTACAATGTGCAGTGTCAAAGAAATGTCACAGAGTTTGGGTTTTTTGAACAGAATTTATAACATCCTGCAGCACAGTGATGATTGTTGACGATCAAATATTTTCAGTCTTTTGGAAAATAGCTTTGTGTTTTAAATGTATTGAGGCAACTTAGAGATATAAATCCCACTGTGTTCTCTGTACACTGTCTTATTTTAGAAATAGAAAAATATACAGAGGTATGGAAAAAGATTGAAACAAAAACACTATCTGTTGTAGGTCTGTATTCCCTTGTGTGAATTTATCTTCAGCAAGATTTATATATCCAAGCATCATAAAACAAAGAGATAGAGGAAACTCGTGATTATGCTGACATAAATTGTATTCACATAGAACAGATGTAGCAAAATACATTCCTTCATATAGATTACAGTGATGTGGGTTTTACTGGTTTGTGGAAAAAAGGGGGTACTGATACTCTTACAGAAATACTGTAACTCAGTGTCAAAATCACAAACTGTACCCTGTAGTGTTTATCCCCAATGGGGTGGGCTTCCGTTTCTTGTGGGCAGCATATGCTGACATTCTTGTATCAATACCTTGTACTGATTAAGTCAGGAAAGGCAAGCAGGTGACATTAAGGTTGGCTTTGTAATCAGACAGATTCCTGGACTTCACTGATTAGACATCGAAATTATTATTTTGACTGTCTTTTTAATACCCATTGGTACGAAGTTCCATGAGGATCTTTACTTTCTGATTTTAAATCTGGATTACTACTAGTAAGTATCTTAAAAGAATGGATCGATTTTGAGGGGCGCTAAATACTCCCAAATGCAGTGAAATGAAGGAAATTGGTGTTTTTCTTTCATTCAGAGGGTGGAAGCAAGGACAGGTAGCCCTGGGAGGAATACAGAGAAACTGTCCAGGTAGCCAGGGATTTCATTAGGAAGGACAAAGACCTGATAGAAATAAATCTGGCCAGGGATGCCAAGAGCAACAAGAAAAGCTTCTATAGGTACGTAGGTGATAAAAGGAAGACTGGGAAAATGTGAGCCCTCTCTGGAAGGAAAGGGGACATCTGGTTACCTAGGACATGGAGAAGGCTGAAGTACTTAATGACTTCTTTGCCTCAGTCTTCACCGGATGGGGCTCCAGACACACCACCCAAGATACAGAAGGCAAAGGCAGGGACTGGGAGAATGAAGAACCACCCACTGTAGGAGAAGATCAGATTCAAGATCATCTAAGGAACCTGAAGGTGCACAAGTCCATGGCACTTGCTGAAATGCATCTGCGGTTCTTAAGAGCACTGGTGGATGAAGTGGTTAAGTCACTCTCCATCATATTTGAGAAGTCATGGCAGTTCAGTGAAGTTCCCACTGACTGGAAAAGACTGAGAGCAGCCCTGCAGACAAGGACTTGGAGGTATTAGTGGATGGAAAACAGACTATGAGCCAGCAATGTGCACTTGCAGCCCAGAAAGCCAACCATATCCTGGGCTGCATCAAGAGAAGTGTGGCCAGCAGGTCGAGGGAGGGGATTCTCCCCCTCTACTTTGCTCTCATGAGATCTCCCTCTGCAGTGCTGTGTCCAGATCTGGGGCCCCCAACATCAGAAGGACACAGAGCTGCTCGAGCAGGTCCAGAGGAGGCCATGAAGATGCTCAGGGGGCTGGAGCATCTCCCTTATGAAGACAGGCTGAGACAGCTGGGGTTGTGTCACGAACCATACTGAGAACCCAAAAAGTTGCAATGGTCTGTGATTCCCTCAGGTTAAACTAAGTTGAAATGCACCAGACGACCAGTCAAAATGTTTTACTTCTGGTAGAAAAAAAAAATTAAACTTGGAAAAGGATCATAAGCAATGTGGTCTCTTATAAATCTTAAAGAAAGAAAATAAGGGAAAAGAAAAGAAAAAAAAAAAAGGAGAGAAAGAGAGTCAAAGAAATCCAGTCACCACCCAAGGATCCAGTGTTGTCTCAGGTCCACTAATATTGAGTGGTGGGTGCACACAGAACAAAGTTTTCTGTCGCCTTTAAGTTCATCTTATCAGCTGATTAGCATACTAGACAAAGAGAGGCAGGTATTCCACAAACTCATTTCCATGAGAGACAAGGAAAAAGGTGGCGCATGGGTTCTGTGCATACATAGAGGGAAAATGGGGTACACCACCCCTTGTCCAATTGAGTTGGTGGTTATGCCCACCCTGCCCACCTTTGTTTTCTTCTCAGTTCCCATAGATTTTTGCTGACTTCATGCCTCTTGAGCAATCATCTGGCTTCTGGGGCAGAATGCTCACCTCTTATCAGGCCTTGTCACCGTGAGATTACACAATAGAGTCACAAAGTATTGGGCTTACACAATGGAGCCAGTGATTAGCGGTCGTTGTGCTTGATGAGAAACATTTGTTTTCACTCAGTCCACGTTTCCCCCTTTAAGGTTTATCTAAGGAGTTTGGCAATACAACTGTAAGGGAGTGGGGAGTGCATCCTTCGATACACTCCTGCTTCCTTGGGTACTATTCCTTAGACTAATCACAAAGGCCACATCTTGTCCTTGAGGTTTTCTGTGTTGATGAATGTTTGAGGCATTACTTCCTTCAGTTCCTTAAAGGTTGTTCAGCCTGGAGAAGAGAAGGCTCCGGGGAGTCTGTATAGCAGCCTTCCAATACTTAAAGGGGGCCTACGGGAAAGGTGGGGAGGGACTCTTGATCAGGGAGTGTGCTAATAAGATGAGTGGTAATGTTTTTACACTGACAGAGGGCAGATTGACATTAGCTATCAGGAAGAAATTCTTCCCTGTGAGGGTGGTGAGGCACTGGAACATGTTGCCCGGAGAAGCTGTGGCTGCCTCCTCCCTGGAAGGGTTCAAGGCCAGGTTGGACGGGGCTTTGGGCAACCTGGGCTAGTGGAAGGTGTCCCTGCCCGTGGCAGGGCGGTGGGACTGGATGATCTTTAAGGTCCCTTCCAACCCAAACCGTTCTATGATTCTATATTCTTTACCAGGGATGTTTGCTTTCTTCCTGTTATACTGATTACCATTGTTACCAAAAAAACGGTCAAAGAAAGTCTCTAAGACTCGGTTTGGAGTGTTAGAAAGCAGGCATTCCTTATTGCAGTGTTGGGTGCACACCTGAATAATTTTGCAAAGGTGATGTGCCGAATCCTAACACTACACAGCGTATATTGAAAGCAATTCATTCATATTCATTAAATTTCCATGAACCCATTAACGTATTCATACTTTTCCTAGAACTAGTTAACATATGCATTAGTACTTTGCGCATGCTCGCTTCTGTTAATGTAAATGAGTCGGTGGTCCTCTGGTGGTCTCTAGTGGGAAATTATAGTCTTCCTCATTGTGTCCTTTTCATGAACTTTTACTCCACACATGCTCACTTTTCCTGGAGGCTGATTGCCAAAGTCCTGTCTGGACTTGTTCAAAGCCACAATTTTCTTTGTCCAGACACTGAAGCATCCTGTTATCTACTGTTAGGGAGTCTAAACTGAGAAGCGTATGTTTTGTTATTTACTGATAAACTAGTTTGTTTTACAAACAGGTCCTTGGTTCCAGTCCCCTGGTATCACCATGATGTGAAAAATGCTATCACTTCCAGCTCAACACCCCAGTTTTCCAAAAATTGCCAAAACTTCTTCCCATAGAGTCCCAGACTTCTTCAGGCACAGACACCTGCTCTGGTGTGGGGTCCCCCACAGGCTGCAGGTGGGCATCTGCTCCACCGTGGACCTCCATGGGCGCAAGGGGACAGCCTGCTCTCTCACCATGGGCTGCAGGATGATATGGTGCACCCCTTCTCTTATATGGCGCCTCATTTCTTCCACTGATCTCCATGTTTGCAGAGGTATGTCCCTCACAACTCCTGCTCGTAATGCCTCCTCCTCCCAGGTTCCTCTTCTTAAATACGTTATTGGAGAGGTGCAGCCACCATCGCTAATTGGCTCGGCCTTGGACAGAGGTGCATCCTATTTGGAGCCAGGGGAGCTTCAAGAAGCTTCTCACAAGGGCCACTGCTGTAGTTCCCTCCCCCTCTACCAAAACCCCTGCCACACACACAAACCCAACAGAGTGGGGAAGAGTTTTATTCATCGTTTCAGGTATAATGTAAAAATTTCACTTTGAATGGAAGCCATAATATTTGCATTTTCAAATTTATATCTAGTTTGACACTCTCTGGGCCATGACAAGTAACAGATGCTGTCAATACAAATTACAGTACTTACACAACATTGTGACATACTTGAGTGAATTCAAGCATTCATGTCAACTGACTGCCTCTTACAAGGGCTTTCACATCTGTCCTTTGCCTTTCTTATATTATCAACCCCATTGTTTAGAAAAAATAAAATATATTATCTGTGAACATCCCTTTTCTGGAATGTAGTATAAGAGTATCTTTGCTCTCTCCTAGAGATTTTGTGCATGATAACTTTTATCCAGAATATTATGGATGACGATATTATAGGCAATCATGCATTGAGAGCGGTACATTTCAATCCTGCCTTTAAAGCCCACTTATTTCACTGAGAACCTTTCCCTTTCTTTGCTTTTCCAACCATTTACCTTAGTACTGCACTCTGATCATACGTATTTGCCAGAAATAACATGGCCTTATTTTGCTGGGCTTGGAATGATATACAGGAAGGTGGATACTTTTCCTTATTACTTCATTTGAAACAAGATGCAAAAGGGGCTAACGGAACAAAAGGAAAATATAAAGATAATAATAATCAGGCGATGTAACTTTTTGCACAGTACATTTATATTCAATTACAGTTCACGGGAAGAAGAGCACCATTAAACTATCAGCAATGATCAGGATGATGACTACAGTGGGGGTTTTTTGCTCCCTATTGGGAGTTGTACTGAGCTCAGATGGAATTAAGTATGAGAGAGGGATAAAAAATGGAGTAACTTTTATGACAGGGCCTGGAAATTATATGGATTCACCAACTACTGCTTATCTTAAATAGTTAATATCAGTCTCTCCAAATGGCTACCGTAATCAATGCAAGGTTATCTCAAGACACTTGTTCCAACTTTTTGAAATCATTGACCAATAAAAGGAACAAATGGTTAAATGTGCCTGAGGAATACAAGTAGGATTGAATACCATTATTATAAAATTCATTAATCTAAATGGCTTTGTTACCTGAATTTTAAACTGCTCTTGTCTCTGCTGCTTCTGATGTCATTGCTGCTGCAGGAATTCAGTGTTGGTGTGTAAAGTCTAAAATTGTCGCTTTTTTTAAAAAAAATATTTGTTGGTTTGGGCATTTGGGTTTTTTTTATTAAAAGAAAACGATAACAGTATATCTGAAAACTATATATTTACCCTAGGACCCGCAGCAGTACTTTATGATAGACTTTCTCTAATTCTGTCAGGAATGTTTAGAGCAAACAGCAGAACCAATTTTGAAATTATTTTTTCAATTGCGCACTTTTCCTAAAAGTGTATGAACATAAGACATACACAAATAATTACTCACATGGATGCACTTTACATGCAAGACCTGTCAGCCAAGTGTTCAGCTGAATTTTTTGGAAGCAGCTGCTAGAACTTATTACAACATCAGGTCCATGATAATAATGCAAATTATGTAAGGGAAGTAAGAAATTAGGATATCAAGGCTCCTCAAAAAAGGAAAAGTAAAGAATACAACTGCTGCTGAAGGGCAACTTTGTTCCAACATTTCTACTCTTTTGCATAAAGAACAGCTGAAATTTCTCACAAATCATTCCAGGATTGTTAAGCCCAGGTGGTAAAAGTATTCTCTCCTTAAAAAATAACATTAATTATGGGAAAATGAAAGAGGATAAATAGTTACTCATGTTGTGAACTCTTACCTGATGATTCTTTCTGCAGTGATTATTCAAGGGCAAGGTACAGGATTTTTTTTGTTTGTTTTGTTTATCAAAGTTTGAATTTTTCATGAAAGGCAAAGATCCTCTCAGGACCACTGGAGGGTAAGCAAACTTGCTGTAGTCTACTGAGCTTTCCTGCTTATCTAAGGCTACGTAAATGAACTCACCAGCCACTCAGAATATCCCTATTGAAAGCAACTTGGACATCTTCTACAGAGACATTGTATGTTATCTTTTCAATAGCCAGGAATATTACACTGGGGAACTCCTCCTCAGAGTTTTTTTCTTTCTCTCATTGTTTTGTTGTTTTTCTCAATATACTTTTGCTTTGATCACAGGTTTCTCTGCCTCTGTTTCTGTATTGCCCTTCCAGATAACAGTCTTACTCTTATCCCATATTGTTTCAGGCTCTTCTCCTTACCAAAGAATACAGTGAGCAGAGCACTGAGGGCCACAGACATGTTGGGACAAAATTTTAAGAAAATGTAAAGGAGCAGAAAGTAGTCATCTGATAGGAAGTCTGAGCACTTTTTTAAAAATGTGGGCGGGTATTTTCCAACTACAAGACCTCAGTTCTACATCTATTCACTTTTGAGATCACCAGGAGCACACATTGGTGGAGCGTTGTGGTTGAGTAATAATTCACTGTATGAACCTTCCATCTATTACATTTTTTCAGCACGTTGCTTCCTCCTTCTTTATACTACAAGACCTATTATTGCAAAACACAAGTCCAAATTACAGTCCAAATTCTTATATCAAGTGGTCCAAAACAAAAGAGATATTAATTAATAATGACTTCTTATCTGCAGAATAAAATAGTATACATAATCAAGTTCATATGGACTTAGAATTTAGGCAATGGGACCTAAAATTAGCATGGTCAATTTTCATGCAGTAAGTGTAGGCACTGAAAGTCCTCCTAAAATACAACCTGGCAAATACAGCACACCGCTAGCCATTAAATGGCACTCTGTAGGGCTTGTACAGGATGGTGGGAGGCAAGTCATCCTGAAACAGTATTCAATGTCAGTGACTCCCGCCTCACGCTCATGGAGGACCAAACTTAAGAAAGGCTGAAAACCAGGGTACATTTCCTTTCACAGAGACAAGCTACCACTGAAGATTACCAGCAGCAACTTGTTCATTTGAGAAGCAGCATTTCTTGGATCTGAACGAGTTTCTGCTGGTGGACAAAACCTTTGATTTGGAAAAGACAAATGACAATCTGGCAAGCTCTCTATGAAAGGTTTTCAACCTGTGTATTAAGTTGTATGCACAAAGAAGGCCTGACACACAAAAAATCTTAGTTACCTGAATTATTTTTTGCTAAATATGTTGTAATATCTATTTGAACACCAAGAACTAGCATAATTTCATGTCTATCTACGTTTTCTGTAGTATTATCTCCCAATTTTCCTTAACTGAGGCATAGAAAAGTGAAATTAAGTGAATTACAACCAATCTACTGCTCACGGTGTTAAACTTTTAGTGTGTTTTCAACATAATAGAGTGTTGGTTTAACTCTTACTGTATTCCAATCTCGGGTTTGCAGACATCTACATATATATTTTAAAGGCAGAAAATAAATGTGGTTGTTACCATCCTAAATAGTAGGAAGAGGAAATATTAGGCTAATGGAAATATTTCCTTTGCATGAGTGTTTCTTTTGTATTAGCATTGGTGTTCACAGGAGATATTTCTCCAGTGTTACCTATACTCTTTACTCCTGTCGATAATTTTATCACACCTTCATATTGCTACTCACCTTTTTCTGATTCATCCACTTCACTGATATCTTCTGTGATGTTTCATATTACAGAAATTTCTCTTATTTAACATATTAAAGGTTTGGTCCTGGAAACCTTCAAAATGCTTACCTCCTCTTATGAGGATACTTGTTACTGTGGACTTTGTATGTGAAATCTAACTTATTCTATGATGTATGACATAAAGGATGCCATTTAGTGTTTCTCTTGGAAGTATATATGTTTAGCCTTCCAGTAGAAAGTTTCCTAAAGCAAGAATTTATTTTTTTGACATCACCTGTGATACAGCATTGTGTAACAGGTAGGTTAGATGCAGAGTTTGGATTATGTTCTGCTTTTTCAGCCCTACAACCTGTCCCAAAATTGTTGGCTAAGGGTATTGGCCTATTTCATATTAAGAACAGAGAACAGTTCCAGATTCAAGACAGATCTAAATGTTGCTGAAATTCAAGACTCTTTGTTATAAGGCAAAATAAAGAAGGATGATTTAATATTATTTCTTTTAATTTTAATTAATAACAACATCGTGAGACATATTAGCATATTGATAAATGTATCAGCATTTAGCAGCAAGGAAATCCCATTAAGAAAATCAAAATCTGAAAGAAGGTAAAATTGACATATGACATATGACATATGACAAATACATTCTTGTTACTCCAAGGATGTTCTTCAAGGATAGTTCTTACTTGTGTACCCTTATTTTATTATTCTCGTCAAATCAATGTTTATAGGTTTTTTTTAAAAAAAAGATAAGCATGGTGAAAATGTCTTGTTGTTGCCTTTGTATTATATAATATCTGTTATTTTACACTGAATGATGGACAAATGAAAATAAAAGGAAAATGTGACAGGAAGCCTCTTAGAGACTGAGTCACCACACCCAGAAGCTCAGCAGCAGAGATAGGGTTAAAAATATTTTACGGTTCATGAACATTCTTATTTCTTCTCTAGTGTTTTCAATGCTACTCTTCTATTTACTTTTCAGATTAATTTCCTGTGAGATTATGGAACTAACCAATCAAAAAGCAGAATGAGCCCTTTGAAAGTCCTTTGGAAACAGGATGTTGGTGCTGTACTCAGTCTATAATAAATGACAATTAAAAAAAGAAAAAGGAAATCAAATTGAAACAGCAGAAAACTAAAAAGGATCAGTTGCCATATAAATTCATTACTTTTATGATTTATATTTCTTAAATTAAACGACTCAAATATGACATCTCAAGAAAGAACTTACTGTTCCAGCTCCAATATTGGATGAAAGCTGAAGACTAAATATTTATTTGCGCCGGACAAAGAAAGATTCCCAGTAATTCATTAAATCAGTGGCTAGTCTATGAAAACAGAGTAGGATTAATTTGTGGTTTGTTATCCCAGTATAACTGAGAGAAAAATTTCACATGAAAATCTCATTTAAAGTGCTTCCTTTATTACCTCAAATAATGCAGTTTAAAAATATCTTTCTGTGTAAATATAATTCATTCTCAAGTTCTGTATTACATGCATTTCCATGTTTTTAAACATTGTAGTCATGCAAGACTGGGTTAATGTTCTGAACTGGAACTACTTAAAACAGGGGTTACAGAGGTAAAGCTCAAGTTTCCTTCCTATGGAATAATAGATACCACAGATTTTCTGAAGCTTGACGTATCCAGGAATTTTGTTTCTTTGCTTCTTTTAGAACAAAAATCACAATCTGGTTGTAATCGTACCCCACATAGCTCCAACTGTCAAATGCTGCTGTAGGACCTCATTCTGACTACCATTTTGATGAACCTTCCTTGAAAGTGTTATTCATAAGAATATGGGCTCTTACTAAAAATTTGCAATTAATTTATGAATCTATACATATCTAGACAATGTAGCTTCATAGCTCTGCATGTGACTACCTTTCACGTGCACTTGATCAAGTGTGTCTACTTCTAAACTTGAGCAAGAACATGAAGAAAAAATAAAACAAAACAGTTAGCCTGCTGCTATGTTTTGTCTCTGCCAATGGAAAATAAAACGTATCTGAATATAGCAGATAGAAGAGTTCAAAAAGCGATGAGATTGCATACAGAAGTGCTTCAAAGTATCAAAATGCCAATGAAGGACAGATTTTAGGAACAATAAGTAAAAGGACAAAAAAATGGCTACAAACTGCTTGATGGTATCTTTTCATCTTCCAAAACGTACCTTACCCCCTCTGTTGTTCTTCTGAGATGATAAAATCCAGTATGTTTGGTGTTTATTTTTTTGGACAGACTGGGAACTCTGATATTCTTAAACTAAGGGTTGTTATGAATCTACAGAGATTTGCTGCTCAAGCATCTGTTTTCACGGGTATAAGCTGACATCATCACATGCATTGTACAAGAAATTTCATCACAGAGGGTTATTTTTTCAAATATGCAGCCTAGTGATCACTCAACTCAGTGATAACTTCAATTATAACAAGGTTAATAAATTTAAGCGCTCGCCCTACATATTTAACTGTGTGTGTCTTAGTAATAACATACACACTTGCATTATTAAAGCACAACTGTGAACTCAATTGGACATCAAATAAAAATAATGGCAAACGAAATGGATATTTGCTTTGAAATATTAATGTGCTATCTTGCTGGTTTGTGTGCTATCTCCATATCTAATACAGCTGCTATTTTAGTATCAGGATTTTCTCTACATAATTCTGGAGGCGCAACAGCAAGATACTACAGTGTTTGCAAACACATGCACATACCTGACACGGTTTGAAAACATTTAAGATTAAAATCATGCGAGGCGCTAAAGTAAAAGCTAAATGTAGATCTCTCACTTCATGTGTCTTGACTAAGGCTACTTTCATCCTCCCCCACATTAACATTTCTAGGTGTTTATCTGCTTATATACCTTAAGTAATAGCACCTTTAATTTAAACGGATGTATTCTGTGGAGATCAATGGCTCCTACAACCCAATAACTTCTGAGTGTAAGCCTCTGTGCAAATAAAGGATTAAGTCCTATTCGCCACTATGATAAATAGCTCATAAATAGTAGTAGCCTGAAGAGAAAACCCACTGATTACACATTTTCCCCACTCTTTAGTGGATGATTGTTCATTCCGTTTCGGGGCAAGACGTAATTATTCTGACCAAATATTTGCAGGTTTTGGCTCTATGCTGACAAGCTTTCTCAAGTTTCATTAAAGCATAACCAAAAGCTTATTAAGACACATGAATAAAACAATTAACTTAAGTGTGGGTTCAGGCAAGGTTCAAACAGGATCTCAATTGTAATGCAGTCAAAGAAGCTGAACTGGGAGTTAGCTATACCACACATCAGAAACTTAAATGTGCTTCACAGTGTTCTATGAAATAGCTACATTATTTATCATATTTAATTCATTTCAAGGTCATAGAAAAATATAGCAGCAATAAAAAGCCATAAACTTGTGAGATACAGTGCACTCTACACTGTGCAGTATATTGTTCAGAATGATTCCAAAAGACTAACAATAAGTCATGAGAAGGAATAGGCTAAATGATCCAGAAAAATTAAGTTAGTGGTGCCCATCAACTCAAGTACTTCATTCTCAGAAAGAAATGTTAAATCCTTCCAGAAGTGAGTCTAAACCAAACTTTTTAAAGTTCAGAAAGATTAAATACTAAGTTAATTTATCAGTTTTTTTCTCCCTATGCTCTGAGGCATAATCTTAATTCTGCACTATGATACAAAGGGTATCCCATACTCTGAGCAGGCGAATTTAAGAATTTTTTCACCTGCTCCCTACTCAGATATATGTCCTATTGTATTTAATATTCAGAAGATGGATCCTGAAAGCACAGTTGCTGCAATGCACTAGGCTGCATTCATACTTTTTCAGGAGCCTTTAAATTACATTACTTCTGAAAGAATGAAAGAGGTTAACTTATATGGTAAATTTAAAAATATACAACGTTCGTTAAAAGAAATAAATTGAAAATAAAACACCAAGGCTTAAAATGCCAATCCATGTCATAATTTATAATACATTCAGAAGTAAAGTCATTATGATGTGATCAGTGTATTAACTCCTAAAAATGAAGTCCAGCAGACCTCGTTTACCCCTTTATATCAACCTCCATGTACAGTAGCGAATTAGTATTAGTAATGGAGGACGGGAGTTATGTAAATGAAATTCTGGCCATATTTAAGTCACTGGTAATTCTTGTGTGGTAATTTGATTTCAAAACCAGTTATCCATTAGCATCGTCCATGATATAATCTAACACACACAAGGATTTTTTTTTTTTTTCTACAAACCACAAAACCCTTAATATTTGGAGAATTTAACGTTTCCTTGATACGTAACTCAGCCGCAAAATAAACATGGAAACTTAAATCAGTTCTTTATCTTTATGAATTTGTAGTAGGATCTTACCATGAGTTTTACTAAGCTGTTAGAAGTTGCTGCAAATTCATTTAGAGATCTGTTATCTTGGCTCTTGTATAAGAAGACAAGATAGAGCACCAGCAAGTATGCTTTAGAGGATTAGCGTGCACTGACAAGGGGACAGACTGAATGACCTATTGAAATGGAATCGTCTCTAAATTTCAAGCCTTTGTTACATGTATAGGAAAGTGTTGGGAGCATATACCTTCATTTCATATTTTGAAGGAATTATAACATGATATTGGTCTGAAAATCAAATTATAAACGGGTATTTATGGGAATTTGTAAAGTAGCACAACTTTACTGAACTAATCGGAAGAATCAACTCACTGAACCAGACTGTAAAGAACAAGAAAAAAAACTGAATTAGTAAAACTATGCCTCAGGCAGCTGTTTTTTTCCTTTCAACTTTGATCTATTGTAGTGTCTGTCATGAGTGACAAAAAGAAACCTCTTGGGTTTTATTATGTGTTCTCATCTTCTCTTGACACGAAACTTTATCATTGTTTTATTTGCAGGTAAAAGGTGTTCTATTTACGGTGTTAACATCTGTGTACTCTACATTTGATATTAGCCATCAATAAGCAAGCATGCCAGGAAAACAACAATTTACCTTGCATTGCCCAATACCCGGGTTTATAAGACACCTAAGGAGTGTCATTGAGGGTATATGTGCATCTGGCTCCACACATCTAATTGTGCTAGAATACATTTAAAATCAGATCCATGGATAGCATGTTTCTTTATTGTTGTTACTCTTTATTAAACAAATCTAATACAGAAATAAAAATCAAGGGAATTCAAGGGTTATATTTTTCTTGGATGATTCAAAAAAAGCTAGTGAAAAAAAGAGGAATATAAAGAAAGAGAAACTTTATCAGTGAAAACAAATTCCACAGAGATCTAGGTTGAATTCACCTCACTGGAGAAAAGTCAATGTGATACCTTTGAAAGGAATAACATTTTCAAACTGGGCCTGTTATATACTGGGGCTCACTGTCGGATTCACTGACAATATTTCAATTTTGCTTTATTCCACAAATTCCTAAATCTTTGGCGCAGCCAATTACCCATAGCATATTTAATTTTTCCTACCCATGCTCATTTGGTTAACAAACAGCAGATAGGTGTTCCTCACCGTTGGGTTGCTCTGTGCGGTGTCTAGGTTGGGATCAGGGTGCAGTGAGGTTGGAGACTCCCTGGGGTCCAGGAGAGGTGATGAATCCCCAGGGCAGCAGGGCAGGGCATCACCAGCCAGGGCCTGAGAACAAGATGTTCCTAGCATAAGTATTCCAACATGGATGTCCGGAATGAGAATTCAGTATAGATGGCTTGTTGTTAATATTTTAGTGTACTAACGATGAATCTACTAAATTGTGTGCGACGTTACTTGCAGTCGATGGCAGAATCCTCTGTTGTTATGAACATGTGAGTACTCCTTTTATTAATTGTGGTCACAATAATTATTAAAAATCTTAATATTAAAAATACTATGACCAGAATTAATTTCTAATGTACTAGGTGCATATGCCCCATACGTTAGCTATCAGAGAAAAGAGGTTGCATGTGTGAGGCAGAAGTAGATATAGCAGCAGCCAGAAGTAAAATCTTCGAGCATCGTCTTCCTGCTCATGTTTGCCTTTGGCACAGAATCTTGCCAGAACTGGATACAAGTGGTGTGAATTTATAATCACGCTATTTTCTTCCCTTCCACCCCAGTACACATGAATTATGCCCACTATTCCTTTTTTGCCCAAGCTGGTACCCTTAAAATGTTGCTGAAGATCTCTGATCATAATTATTCTTCATCAAATATTTAAAGCTTTTGAGACAAGATTGCCTCCTTGCAAACCACAGACCCGGAAACTTCTGTCAGCTTTCTCTGCAAAGATCGGTAGATCCTATGCTTCTTTTTATTTTCCTGTTTCATTCTTCTTTGTTCTGCTGGAGATGTTATCCTTCATCCACTTAGCCACATGTCTGGGTATTTTTGCGTTGTTCCATTGTATTTTATTATACTTTCTTCCATAACCAAATCACTAAATTTTTGTTTCTTCAAAAATCCACTCCCTCACCCTCCATAACTGCTTATGTTAAATTCAAATATCAGAAGATGAGACAGACAAGACATCTAAAATTCAACTTCTATTTATTATTTATATAAATAATGAACTAATAAGAACGGACTCAAAATTATGAACGGTGGAAGCTGATAGCCTACACAAATAGATAATAGGCCTTTATCCTTATTTTCTCTTATTTTCTTTATATTATTCTGTCTTGGATCTGTCTGACTGCACTTTGTGAGAGGTACAAAAGTAGTCACAGCTTCATGTACTGAAACATAAACATTAAATTGAAATTGTAGGGGCTACTCTAAATCATATAGTAAAGGATAATAAGCCATGTCTAATTCCAGTCAACAAACACCAATTTCTTAAACTTTGTTGGAATTAAATATAGTTCTGCAATAAATTTAATAACTTTTTTTTTTTTTTTTATTTCATTTTCAGGTACATTTCAGAATCAAGTTTCCAGCTCAAATCAAAAAACAGAGTATGTCCTGTGATACCGTACAGCTCATCGCTGACGGAACAAAATGGCAAGTTACTGAAAATAGCCATCATAGTGCTCCCTTCGTAGCAAGCCTTTGCTTTGAATGTCATCTAGCATTCTTAACAATAACATCCTGTATGCGTTTTGGTGTAAGACAGCAGAGCTCAATTGTGCTGAATGACCTTTTGAAAATAATGATTTGCTGCTTATTCATGGTGCCTGTTGCTCTTAAAATTACTGGTAATCTTTGCATTGCTATCTCTGAACCTTCAATACTGCATTGATAAGTGTTTAACGATATACTGAAAATAATTTTTCCTGAACTGTGGGACACCCTACACTGATAGCAGATTATATAGGTGGACCTGGAAATAATAAAGAGAAGGGTATAAAATCACCTTCCTCTTTTCATTTACCTGCAAGGACCAGATTTTACATTCCTCTTTTTCTTGAATCAGCTACTTAGTTGGGAGATAACTTTCAAAAGGAAGAAAATTTTCAATTTCTTTAAAGAAAGCCAAGCAAGAGAATAATAATATCCATCAACCGAGAGAACACAATGTATTGGAAAAAAATAAAACAAAGCAAGGATTTCTATAGGCCACTCCTGGTGCATGCAAGTCTGTATTCAGGAGAAAATTGGTCATTGTAACTGAAAGCACGGCTCCTGAATTCTATCTGGCATGACAGCATTTTTCAACAATGCAATTTTCTTGATAATGCAATAATTTCAAAATATAATATTGGGTGGTTTCTTGTTGTTATGTTCATTCCTATTTGTGACTTTTTTTTTTTGGTTTTCCTTTTTTTTCAGTGGGAAGAGTTATGTGGTTCATTATACAGACAGTAGGGTGAATTAGTGAATTAGCCATGTTTGGGATAAGAATGATTCTATTCATTCCTGCATAAAAGACTTATTCCTGAATACAGACATTTTCTTCAGTGATCAACATCAAAGAGACATCTTCTCTTTAAATATGATTATATGCACAAAGAAGGAAAAATTATTATGAAATGCACGTGACTTTGAATGGCTCCATTTAAAATTAACACATCGCATGACTTTCTGCTTTTAAAGAATAATATTCTATATAATTCTATTTTTATCTTACACCAAGGAATTATGTTCTTTATGCTTCTGAATTGCTTTTTGTGCAGCATTTCCTCATCTGACTGTCACTTGTTAAGACTGTACATAAGACATCTAGTAGATACTTCTTGACATGGTCACTATAGAAAGTAGCAGTAAATTTACCCCAAATACATATTCAATGCATATTTGGGGCTACCTATGTAGAGATTAATGTGTAAAAGTCCCTGTCCTAAACCCCCTGAAACTAATTATTTCAGCTGAGTCAGAATTCCATTTTGAGTCTGTACAAATGAATAAAGTGAGATAAAAAGAAATATAACCAAAGAAGTGTTGCAATTGGGGTAAATTCTCTGGCCTAATGTCTGATTTCATTGTTAGCTATTGAGTGATGAGTGTGTCTTTGCTTAAACCCTCTTTAAAACTCCAGACTAAATTTAAATTACCATAAGAAACTACTCCTCTTCACTTTCTATGAATATGTAATATAGATTATAATTTTTAAACCTTGATCCAGAAGTGTGCTTAAGCATGCTGTGTTGAAAGGGACAACTCACATATATAAATTTAGGAACAATCTTTAATATGAATTTTGAAATGCACAAGAAAAAAAATCCAAATTGGATATGTTGCCTTAACCAGGCAATGTTAGACTCATAGAATCATTTAGGTGGTAAAAGATCTTTAAGATCGAGTCCAACCGTGAACCTAGCAGTGTCAATTCCACCACTAAACCATGTCCCTAAGCACCACATCGACATGTCTTTTAAACATCTCCAGGGATGGTGACTCAGCCACTTCCCTGGGCAGCCTGTTCCAGTGCTTGAACTTCCTACATCGCTCTGCTGCCTACCATAAAGCTCTAATGTTTTGGCTAAAGGAAGAAAATATGCTTGGAACCAAATTTAGGCTTTTGTGGTAGGTAACAGCACAGCTCCCAGAGGCAGCCGACAGATGCAGCAGTTTGCACAGCAGTTTCTTGGGCTCTGTGTCCTGGAGATTTTCTCAAGATCTTGTCGAGCTTTCTGGGCACTTTGCCTGGGATCTGGGAACTCCTGGGAACCCTCTGAGGGTTTCTGTTGCTACCAGACTAAGCTAAGGGTAGCTATAGCAGCTCCTAATGAACTCTGTCAGCTATCCTTGATCAAGGCTGCCTTTGTTCCAGCTAGCCCCTGACTGGGGAGGGTCAAGCACTCTTAGCCTGTATAAGAGCCACACAGTTTATGCAACAGGGCGCTGTCATGGTTTAAACCCAGCCAGCAGCTAAGCCCCACCCAGCTGCTTGCTCTCTCCCCTGCAGTGGTATGGAGGAGAGAATCAGAAGGATATCTGGTGGGTTGAGATAAAGACAGTTTAATAGGTAAAGCAAAAGCCACGCACACAAGCAAAGCAAATCAAGGAATTCATTCACCCATTGCTATGGGCAGGCAGGTGCTCAGCCATCCCCAGCACAGCCGGGCTCCATCACACCTAACGGTGACTTGGGAAGACAAACACCATCGCTCCCAACATCCCCCTCTTCCTCCTTCTCCCCCAGCTCTATGTGCTGAGCATGACGCCATATGGTCTGTAATATCCCTTTGGTCTCAGCTGTCCTGGCTGTGTCCCCTCCCAACAATTTGTGCCCACTCCTAGCTTTGCAGCTAGCACAAAGGTAGTTTGGGATAAAATTGAAGTGTGTTAAGAAAATGAGGCTTGCAGCATAAGAGACAACTGATATAGGAGAAAGGAGATATAAAAATATCTATTTTTCCTTATCCTTTGGCCAAAGGAAAGTAGGTCATACTAGCCATTTAAAAAAAATAGTCATAAAAGTAATAAAAGTCATTTAAAAACTAAATAATTAAGTATTCAATTTTTAAACCAATTTAAGTGTTTGATATCATTTATCCCTGCTAATAGATAATTGCTAAAGGCCAAATTTAGACTATTTTTTGAGTAACTTAAGTAAGTTTGCAGCCATTTTAACAATATGCCCTGTGTGTACATCTGTGTGACATACACATGAAGCACATCCAACTATCCTAATAAACACTTACCTTATTGTCAACATGTCTGCGCCCCTAATTTCAAGACGATGTGGTAGATACTGCTTCCAGTTTTTAATAAGTGCAGTGAATGACTTCATGTTTATTGAGCTGAAATTTGGCAAGCAAATCCACATCCCTCAACTCAGGTCCTCCATCTTCTCAGTTCTCACTGGTCCAGCTGAGTTAGATAACGGCTACAGAGTTGCTTTCAAGGATTCTGACAGATGTAATCCTGACATTTCACATGCCATTGTTCCTGCTTGTTCAAAATAAACAAGCATGCTTTCAAGCAGAAGGAAAAAATCTATATCGGAATCCATTTCAGAATAAACTATACTCCCTTCTATGAAAACAAACTTTTTAGTTTATTTCAATAAACGCATATTGCTCCACAACTGGTCTCAGGAAGCCTAACTACAATAACATTTTCTTGCTATGGTTAAATTGTGTATTTATTCCTTCTCTCCTTCTTTGACCCTTTTTTCTTCTTATACCTGAAAAAAAACCTGGAAAAGATCTCCGAGGTAAAGTTTCAAACAATCCAGAAGATATAAAATGCTTTATAGTAAAAATATAAATATGTTTTGAACATATTTATTCAATATAATGATTAAAATAATTTATTAAAACATAAGAATTAGCATAGCATTCAAGAAATCAGTCCCATATAGGGAGGGTATGTACATGTCATTATTTAATTTTCTTTAACTCAAAGGAATTCAAATATTTATCACCTTCAGTATATAATCTAAGAATGATTTAACACATATATTAAAATAGTTTCTAGACTTGGGAAATTATACTTTATAGCAAAACATGTTTTTAACCAAAATGTCAAATACCAAGAATGAATAAAAGTTACAAACAATATGATATATTTTAAATTTTCCTTTTTAACAAACTGTCAACGCTGTAAAAAAAAAAAAAAAGTAGAGGCCAAACTTCTGTCTTAAGCTGTGCTCAGACACAAACCATCAAAAGTGGTAAGAGTTCCTAAAATACCTTGAATGCCTTGACTTAGATGTGCCCGTTTATCACATTTAGCGTAGGGAGGAAGAAGTGTCCTATGATTAAGATGCAGGGTTGAGTGTTAAGTAATTCAAGGTAAATGTTTTGCTATAGATTTCCCATGTCACCTTCTGCAAATCATTTGAATGTTCTCTTCCTCAGGAATGCGGCTTTTGCACTGGTGTATTTCTAGTGATACTGTTGCAGGGAATTGGGTTCCTAGAGTTTTCATTTTCCAGCTCTTAAATAATTGAGATAGTGATGTTTCTTCTTAACCTTGGTTTATGGGTCTTCATTAATTCATATCCATGGACTTCTCTCCAGGGAAAAGTAAATGTAGCCCTACAGAATGTTGATATATTGATTAACTGAATACAGGAGGCAACATAGTTCCAGGATGAAGCAAGTGCCCAGGAGGATAGGAAATAGAGGCTTCATTGCTCACTCTAGGCTAATGTGATGTGTAACCCTGACAATCATTTTACCATTCTGTGCCTCTTCTTTTCTGACTCCATCTCTTCTATTTAGAGAACAGACTTTTTAATACAGATATTGTATCTTAATATTGCTCTCTTTAGCATGATCATACTTTATATGGTTTCTAGGTGCTTCCTTAACAGGAATAACGCAGAAGAAAAACATTTTACTTAGTTTCTTTTTTCTGCAAATCTAGAGCTTTAACTGCAGTCAGGCATGCATTATAAAAATAAAACAGATCCATAACTACCCGCTCTGCTAAAACAATTTCCATCGTTCCTGCTTGTAACTATTTTTTTAAAAATTGTAAAAAAAGGTTTAAAATGTGAAATCTTGAGTTTCAAGAAATACTAATGAGTTAAGGAAAACTTAAAGAACAATGTATATAAATTTTAAAGTATATTAATAAGAAATTCAACCAAAAAATATCAGAAAGCTGTGTTCAGACTGTAGTATTCAATGAATAGTGGAAAAAAAACCTCAACCAAACAAAACCAAACCTTTGAATAAAGTATTCACTACCACCTTGATTTCTCAGCTCTGGTTTGAACTAAAGAGATAGTGTCACTTTAAAGAAATATGAGAATAATTTGAATGTTCTATTTTAATTGAAAACATAATGCAAAATATTTGCTACAGAAATTCTTTTGTTACAGTTCATTGGAAACTTCCTCGCCTTTAGATTTGCTGATGGGAATTTAGCTACATGATTCAGTTACATGAATTGAGTACTCACAATGAAAATGTTACTCCTGTTTAACTGAAATATTTTATGAAGTACTAGGGATAATTGGAAACTCACAAAATCAAATCCTGAAACACTTATTCTGACAAAAAATCTCTGACAAAATTCAAGGCAATGTGAGGTTTGCCTGGAGAAGACCAATTCTATTTGCCTGACTCAAGGCAAGTTGTCAGGTGTTTAATGGAATAAATGTTAAAGAACTCGATCCATTCAATGCTATTGACTCCATCGAAAATCATGGAGGGACGGTAATGGGCTTTTAATTCTTTAAACTTTTCAGTTGATGTATTTATGCTTCTTTTAATTTGCATCTTTAAAAATCATCGTTAGAAATTAGATTTTTAAGCTGCCATCTTCAGCATTATGGACAGAAACTTCCATTTTCATAGGTAGTTCTACGTTATGATCTGCTGCAGATCCGAGAAAAGCACCAAAGAGCATGAGACACACTAATACTTGATAATACCATCCATGATTTGGACTGAACAAATATACTTTTGAAATGTACACTGATGAAGATGCCTTGTAATGTCTTTAATGAGAGAATTAAATTTATACAGAACATCCCACAAGACAATTCCATGTCTGACACCTTTACAGTACATTTTGCCTGAAGATTCCACTTCCAGATTGTGCCCAGGAAACTACTTATTACAAAGTATTAGACTAAGAAAGAACATTTTTGGTTTTAAGGCAATAACACAGAGGAAGAAATGCCTTTGGTAAAGCCTTCCTCTTGACCTTAAAGAGGTCAAAAGGCCTATTATTATAAAAATAGAAACATAGAAATAGGAGATACATTATTTTGCTTTTAGTTTTAATGCATCTGTGGACATACAGTATTTTACCTAGTGATTGTTTTTTGATTCACTATCTGTAAGCATGATTCTTTAAAGTTCACTGGAGGAATAATTACCAAGGTTTCACTTTTCTTAACTGAGAGATAAGTACATGAAGGCAAAATTTAAATAAGTCAAGTGATGCACAAGAGTCCCTTCTACAGAATTTGCCATACTTTTTTGATTCTTAGATAATATGTCATTAAGATGCTTTATATTGAAATTTTGGAATACTGTTGGGACTTTGAATGTGCTAGATATTATACAAACAATAAAATTTTCTGACACCAAAAAATATCCACAGTAATGGTTGATGAATTTTTCACATTTTTAACTCTGTCTGTATTTAGAGAATGACACTGGACACTCGTTGCTTAGATCCTACCAATATATTTTTGAAGACCATTTTTTGCCTTCAGTTTTGCACAATCAGTTATCAAAGCTTGATTTCGTGTGAAATGTAAGGTAAACTTCACATATTTCCAGAAAGCAGCTGGCTGTTTCTTGAAGCGTTAAGTTGTGCCAATAAGAAATATAACTAAGGCTTTCATCCTAAGATTCAGCTTCACAGTTAAAATAAGTGCAGTTTAACAGCTTTTATTCACATTGCATCAAAAATGAGACAGGCCAACACAGAACATATTCGCTTAGGTACTAGAAATATTTTATTCATGACTCTACAGATTATTGTATGGCATTATTTACTGTGTTTATTAATAACTTAATTACGATTGTGTTTATTTTTAAATGACTGGACGGTTACTTTGAAAACATTGCAATTTTAGCTTTCTAAAATTTGCTTGCCTTATCTAAACTATCTGCTTAGACTTCTGTTAAAACAGGAAGCAATTTGAATGCAGGAATTTATCACGGGAATGGTTTTCACTGTTACCACTGACTAGACAGCTGATTTCTAATTGTGTGAAATACTGGAAGGCTACTGAAGCTAATCCAGAGCAATTAAAAACCCGAAAGTGAACTTCTGCTCAGAATCATCCTCTAGCAGGAGGCATCTGTCTGCATAGACATGACTAGTCTCCTAATTCCAATTAGGTGCCTAAACATAGCACGTGTAAGTATCCTTCACCAATTCTAAAACAGAATTTTGCGAATCATATGCTCCTTTATATTTTAGAATTATATCAGGAATAACAAGTCCACACAAAGCTCTGTACATGACAATGTTTCAACTTCCACGTAAAAGTTAAATGTTTCCTCCGGCCATCTCTCTAGGTTGTGCCCAATGATTTGATGAAATGTTCCATTAGAAGTTGTCAGAACCCTGAAAGTAGGAGGGGAAAATCAGATGGCAGAGCAGGAAGAAAAGTAGGAATTGAAAATGCTCTTCTTCAAAGACAGCTGACAGACAACTTTTATGTAGTTTATACATAAATGGAGCTTTGAAGAGCTTAGATATTCCCTACCTAATTGGGTACCAAAGTTCATTATCATACTCTCAGTCCCTGACTATTCCAATTTTTTTTTTTTTTCTCTAACATTGATTTTTATCTAAAAAGTGCTGCAATGACTTTCCCAGAGGCAAGTTCCACCTTTTGGAGTACAAAGCATTATTTTCGATTTCTAAAAGAATTAGGCTAAAATATCTTTTTAGTCTTTGTCATTGTAAGCTTTGGGTTTGGTTTTTTTCCTCTAGTGAGATATCATTTGAATTATCTTTTAATTCTGAAGTGCCGTGGGGAACTACTGGGATGTGATTGTGTTTGTCATGTATTTTCTAGCTGCAAAATGTGAAGTGGGGCGTCAAGTTTAAGCTCACAGTGTCTGATACGGAAAAGGACTTTAGTTCTGTTATAATAGTATTAAATTGAAATTAAAAAAGCAGCTTGCAGTTTTAGGTGTCGTATAAACTGCAAAATTTACATTAGCATGTTTGATATATTAAGGAATAACAACCCCTTTGAAGGTCCTCTCATGCTTACAATCCATGGAAATTTGTTACATATGTCATCATAAATACTTAGCTAAAGAGAAATCCAATAAATTTTATACACAATAATTTCCTATAGATGTCTGTTTGCTGTACTTGTTTGAGTACTAGAGGAATTAACCATTGATTACAGTCCTATATTTTTATATGTAGAACAGGTTAATAGTATGGACTAGCAATAAAAATAATAATCCTAAAGAAGTTATTATATGAATCTTCTGGAGTTAGTTTAGTTATTTCTTTAAAGAGACTAAATTTTCAAAGCATTACAGAACTAGACATTTTTGTGTGATCAGTAGGAACTTAGCGTTGCTTTAGTAATCATCTGGCTAAATGCAGACTTTTATTTAAGAAAAGAGTTAGGTGTGCTGAAATCAGACTTGAAAATTCTTCATGTGTGTCAAGTCAGTTCGATCAGGGACTTGCTCCAACACTGCTTGGAAACCCATCGCACAAACACTTGCTGCATGTTGCCTTCCTGAGGACTGCAAATGACCAACTGGTATTTAAATTAACTGTTTATTTAGAGGCAATGATAAGCCCCAAATTTAAGTTTTGCATACCAATGTGCAAACAGAGGAGCAGAAACAGAAATACGTATTGAGTATTTTAATCTTGTTTTCAGAGAACAGATTGAGTTAGAACAATGTGTTACACTTCCACATATATCATCTCCTGATTTTGCTCAGTATGGCAGAACTATCGTTGTGCTGTGTCTATGTATCCTCAGACTCTGAAAGTACTTACTGATGATGCGTGTCAACTTTTCAAAGGTATTTTGAAGTGAAAGCAATATTTTTATGTTGCAAACTACTAATTCCATTTTCTCATTAGCACACCTACATCTAAAAATAATTAAAAAAAAAATAATCTTAAGGGATTTAATGGCAGTCACGATAGATGCAGATCAGTCACTTTAGGTCTGGCTTAGACACTTTCAAAATAGCTCTGGTTTTAATTGGAAAAATGATAAGGAAAACCTTTTTTTTATATACTTTTTTTCCATTATGTTTTGAAGTGTAGCTCTAATACAGCCTAATATATGTTTTCTATTTGGCTTTTCTTTTTCCTTCATTTATTTGGCAGGGAAGTGATATAATGTGAAAATAATGGAAGCTTCTTAAGCACTTTAAAGTCCTTTCCCTTAGAATACTGGCTTTTATTAACAGTGGTCATCAAATATGTGCAAGCTATACGAGAGAAGGGTGTTAATTTTAGTCTGTTGACAAAGTCTTATGGTTGTCGACTGTGTTCTGGCTTCATAAACTGTATTTACAGGCCATTGTTTTATTCACTATTTTTCCTCAGCAATTGTGTTCTTTTGTGAGCAAAGACACCATAGTTTGTGTCTGCTGATTTATTTGAATGCTTGTCAAATATACACAGCTCTCCAAAGTTCCTAAGAATTTTATAAAAAGTGACTGCTGGATAGAAATGATCCTTCTAGTGGTGCCTCTTCTGCTGGGAAAGCAAGGGGGTGAATTCAGCACTTATTAAAGAATCCAAAGGGAACGAAAGGTATTAAGAATGCCCTAATTATCATATAACCTGTTACTGGCACTGGCATCTGATGAGATATCATAACTTCTACCATAAAGCATAAATCCTGAGGAAAAGAGATTTTGATACTTATGTCGCTTACAAGGTATATTTTTGCCCTTAATAAAAGCAAATTTATTTTTAAGTCCTTAAATAGCATCTTACTAAGAAAAAGTAATTTTAATGAATAAGTTTTAACAACTATTTTCACTTTTTAATAAAAGAAAACCCTCAGAACCTTACAATGGGCATTTTAAAATAAATTTTTAAAAAAGTGTCATTTATACTACTGCAAATTAAGCTAATATTACCATTACTTTTTAAAAAAACTGATTTATCCCCAGAAAAAATGTAGAAAGAATCCAGTCAAGAATCAATATACTCCACTCTTTTTGTTGGTAACTGTGTGCTGGGTTGACCTTGGCCCGCTACCAGCTGCCCACCCAGACCCTCCCTCAGTCCCCATCCTCAACACGACACAGGGAGAAAATAAGATGAAAAAACATGTGGGTTGAGATAAAGACAGGGAGATCATTTACCTGTTCCTGTCACAGGCAAAACAGACTCAACTTGGGGAAAATTAATTTCATCTAGTGACACTTAAAGTGGATTTGGATAATGACAAGACAAAATTAAACCACCACCTTCCTCCCTCCCCATCTTTTTTCCCAGGCTCAAATTCACTCCTTCACTCCTGATTCCTCTGACTCCCTCCCACTGCCTGAAGCATCTTCTCCCCCTCTTTCTCTGACCTTGGTCTTCACACTGTTATTTCTCATACTTTTTTTTTTTTTTTTTCCCTCTGCTCTCTGACATTTTTGCATTTTCTTAAATATGCTCTTACAGAGAGGTTTTTTTTCTCAGCCTTTTTGGGCTTTTTTATCTTGCAGCCTGTACAACTAAAAATATTATCCTTGTCTGTTGTTTTCTGACAACATTCTCCTTATTACCTATTCTCTGACCTCCAATATATTGTCACATTCCTGTCTGTCAGAAATAGTCCATCAACTTTATCGTTTTTACTAACCCATCTGGCTTTAACCCCCTTCCTTTGGTCTCCTCAGTTAAAAACCAACTCTGTTTCACATATTTACTTTTGGAATTAGCATATCTTCAATTTCTTCTCTACGTTTGATTGCATCAGAAATAACATCTCCCTTTTCAAATGTATTTTCTCTTACGTCTATTTCTAGACTTTCACATTTAGTATGTTTTCTCTGCATGACACCATAAAAAATGGAATGTACTTCCAGATCAAATGTATACAGACACAAGAGGAAGATAACCTTCAAAAGCTATTATGGTTATTCAGTAAAGACCTCTACATAACCCTATGTTTATTTACAGTGTTTTTTAATCCTCCATTTTGATGTGCATTTATCCTTACTGCATAACAACAAATATAAGAAGGCAAATATAAGTCACTTGCCCAAACTCAGACAATACTGGAATAAAAAATAAAAATCATGAGCTCTATTCTCCTATAATCTAAGTCTATAACTGTAGACAATACTGTAAATGAAATATAAGTCCCATATGAAAATCTTTTCAATTTCTCGTTTTGAACCAAGAAACCTGCTGTTACCTTACAGACTCACATCTTCTTTGAAAAAATATAAACAAATTCATTTATGAAACTTGTTTCCCTAAAGTAAATATCAATGGTTGCTTAAGGAACCTTCCATTCAGGGTAAGTGAGTAAAGAGTCCCATTTCAAAACTACTCATTAGTGGTTGTGATTAATTAGTGGGAAGAATAATGAGGTATCTGAAATGAGAGTACCAATAATTAAATTGATTGCATGAATTCTTGGATTAATAAAATCCAATTATTCTCACATGTAATTGGCACAAATTTTATTTGTATCTCCTTTTTAATAAGTTTGCTAATGCTATCAGAAATTAAACAAAACAAACTAATTGTAAAATGAATGCAAAGTTCAATTAAACCACAAAACCCTGCCAAGCCAGCTTTGTGTACAGATTAGTTCAAAGTCCTTGTTTATCCACTGAATGCACACAAAGCTAACGGACACGACAGTACTCATTTGTGAATGGATGAGATGGAGAAATTGGAAGAGCACCTTTCATGCCAGTGGAGACAACTAGAGGCTTCTGAAATTTGTAATGGGCAGATTCTTCATATTGTGAAGATCACATAGTTTTTACCTGTTATATGAGGAATTACAGTTGCTTTTACAGAGTAGGTAAGATTACTACCCAGGAGTTAAAGCCAGTTTACAACATTCCCAGAAAGCAAGGGAACTTTTTATTTTGATGTCAAGACTAATTAATTGATTACCCTTCGTTTCTACCAACAGCTTCTCTTTTGTTAATCAACACTGGACAATAAGATGAGAATGATCAAGAAAGGACTGTTTATAACAAGAATAGTCTGAACTAAAATGAAAAAATGTCTCAAAAAATACAGATATGGAAGATTAAAAAAAATGTAGTCAGATGCTCAGTGGGACTTACTGAATACATTATTAAAAGAGTAACACTTCTTTAGGGATAAGAAGATGGGTAAAAAAAAAAAAAATTTTCTCTATATTTTAAGGTTATTCCTCTATTCATGAGAGCCTAACATTCCAGCTCTATCTCTATGAAGGTAATGAAGGAAAAAGAGGATGTAATGTTAAGCTCTATTATAGAAACATCTATTCAGGAAAGAGATTAATGAGTTTGGGTTTTTCTAAACAACTACAAGAATTATTCACAAAGCATGACCTGGTGATAATAGAAACCTTTAATTATTGAATATCTATTAGAAAAGCAAGACTCAGATAACTTGAGAAGTTCTTGGAAAATCTTGGGATCATCATTGTCATAAACTGTAGGAAATTATCAAAAGATGAGCTGCTTTAGATAGATTTTTGACCAAAAGTGGTAGAATAACAATAGGAAATAATTTCAATAGTTTTTCTGATTTTTAAGTAAAGAAAGGAGTTGTAATAGTGAAATGAAGACAATGGACTTCAGAAAAGACAGACCTCAGTGACCAGAGGAAACTGGTTGTCAGGGACTTGGGAAGTTATTCTAAGGGATAAAGGGTTGTAGCAGAGTTGACAGGTACTGAAAGAAACCATATTAACTCAAAAATAACAAACTGTCCCATATCAGGAGAAAGACAAAAATCCTAGTAAAAGATCAATAGGGCTGTATCAGGAAACCTTGGGTTTTCTAAAATTAAAAATTGAGAAAGTTACATACAAAGAAAGGAAAACAGGATTTGAAGAAGTAATTTAGGTTTATAGGAATGAAATAAATAAAAAACCACCACCCTGACATTAATTTACATCCAATAAAGGACTTAAAAGAAAACAATAAAATGTATAGGAAATAAAGAAAATATGTCTGTTCCTAGGCCGGAGGATATAATTGTTGATGAAGAGAAGGCTTAAAACATTCAACTCTTTCTTAACTTCAGTCTTGGCAAAATAGGTTCATTGTAACCACATAATTAATGGAATTAATTTTAGCAGTGAAACAGAACACTACAGGGTGAAAATACTTCCTGTTTATCTTACCGCATCTGAAACTCAGGTTTTATTAACCAGTGCCAGGAAAAATGCAAGCCAGAAAGGCTCTTCCATTACGCAGTTTTATGGTATATTTTATTTATTTCTAAAAATACCCTATTTATTTGCCTTCTAACAGACTAATGTTTTTGTCTTATTTGAGGGTCTCCAAACTCACAACAGCACCATGAGTCATAGTAGACACTATAATAAACTGCATAAGAGTTACCATTTTGTTTCATGCCAGATAAAATAGATATTATTACTTGATTTTTTTCATTTTGCTCATTCAATATTTGTGTAGGCGTGATGAACCATAAGGGCCCCTGTGTTGTCTGTGCCACTTAGAAATATCTAAAGACAGTCCATTCTCTGAAGATTTTTACTTTTACATGTTTGAGAAGTTCATTGCACTCATATGAATAAATACATGTATTTATAAAACTTAGTGCTGAATAAAAAAGGCAAATTATGAGTGAAGGAAAGACGACATATCACCTTGAGGGGAAGAATATAAAGATGAAATATACATAAATGGTTTTGCAGGTATTAGATAACAATGCCTCTTTAGGCTCTTTTGTCTTTTTAATGTAAGTCTGCATGTAAATATGATTAAAAATACAAATATCTGCTCTAAAAAACTGTCTATTCAAACTGTCTGAGACTGTTCTCAATGTAGTGTGAACAATAACAACCACAGAAGCTTTGTTATGTTCTTGCTTTCTCTATTGCTCTATTAATCCATAGACAATATACCATGATTTTGATTTTTGGCCACTGCTGCTGTTCAAATACATTCATTCCTTTTTTTTTTTTTTTTTAGATTTACTTTCTACTAAAGAAAAATAATGAGTTTCTAAAGTTGTCACAAATACCCAAGCCTAATGCTTTACTGATCACTCAAAACCCATGGCAAAAAATACATAATCCTGAATAGAGATCGTTTGATACCATGCTAGAAGAAATTACTGCTGCTGAGTTTAATAAAATAAGATTGACTTGCTTTTTCACCATTGACTTGGTCTTTATCATGACCGAGATCACATTCTTATAACAATCTAAAATGACACACTGAAAACCACTAGTGAAATGCAAGAACTTGGAGACTCGGTCCTTGGTTCAATAAAAACTCTCTCCTGATGAAAACTACTTGCTCCTGTGTTGCAGTCAGACCAGTGCTGTCTCTCCCGTGTAGTCAGGTTGAAGGCAGATTTCCGACTCTTTGAAACAGCCCTCGGTGTCAGAGAAACCCCCCTTAGTTTCTTCCTGTCTGCGAGCCCACCTTCAGCAGCTGTGGTCTTGTTGGAACTCTCCAAAGAGTCCATAGAAACAACTGTGCTAAAACTCCTAGAGTATGGAAAGAAATAATGTGACCATAAGTAATTACACTGATCCATGCAATGTTTTCAAAACAAAGCAGTGTTTATTAGTTAATTGGAATATAAAAGTCCTGCTGTTTGCCTGACCAAGCCAAACCTTACTTAGACTGGCTTAGCAAAGTTGTCTTGCTTGCCCAAAGAATCTTCAATTCTCTGTTCTGATCTGTTGTAAAACTTACTAGCCAAGCTGTTAACACTTGGCTCCCTGGCTCCTGGTTGTTAAAAGCATGATGTCCAGTCACTGTTCCCCAAGACAGGTAGACAGCTCTTCAGTTCCATTCAGAGTAACAGAGACACCTACCTGCTATTGCTCTGGTTTTCACATTTCTCAGTCCTTTTTAAAAGGAATGATCTTCAGGAAAGATTTAAGTCATTCAACTTTGATGGGTAATTTTACAGACAGATGAGTACATTCAGTCAATTATCTTGTTCAGAAAAACATTACAAAACATCTCTATATTACACATAAGAATTTTCATTTTCCCTACAGAAGGGAAGAAGTAAATAGCCTTTGTTGCAGAGAAAGCTCAAAAATTGGAGTTCTAGAAGTTCAGTCATTAAAAGAGCTTATAAAAGTTTAAAGGCCAGACTACATCAAAACATCATAATCTTTAGCTTGTTGTTAAATCCCGGAACCTGAATAATGACTTGGGAAAGGAGGTAGATTCATTTTTATTTTCTATAATTTTCAGTTAAATCTGAATTTTTCATATTAAACATAAGCATAACTTTTAAACTTATAGAAAGAAAAAATTATGTTAAAGTCACAAATTATGTGTTGATAATATTCAGCCATCTCTGTTTTTTTTAAAGCTTACTCAGATGAGTCACACAGATGCATTCATATGAAGGTTTATATTCTTGGTGATGTATTCTAGGGGAGGCACAAAGATGTCTATGCAGCCACCTATAACCAGAGCAGTATTAAAGGGACATTTGGAATACAGTACGTTTGACGTACTGGCACAGAGGTTATCACAAGTTGCCGTGAATTTGGCAAATTCTTGGTCTTCCATTTGAGTGAGGTACAAATCACTCATAGGCATGTCTGAAAAATAAGTAATCATTCAAAAACCCAAAACATTTCTTATTTTTTTTTCTCTATTATCTGCACTTACTAAATGGAATCTTCCATAGAAATATATCACTTACTAGTTTTCAAAACTGTACAGTTCCTCTATTTAACTCTCAGATTAACCATATATGTGCAAATTCTGCCTCCTCATTCTGCAACTGCCAAGTCTCCAAGAGTTCTTAGAGGCCAAGGTTTATGAGCTGTAAATCTCTTTTAAAGTGCTGTGTTAAGGATGCAGAGTGTCATTAGCAAAGGCTAAAGCAAACACAGTTTGAGAACAGTATGCTTCTTCTACCAAAGGATACCAAAGATAATCTACCAAGGATATTCTTTTTCTACTGAAATCCTGTCCTTACACTTGTCACTCTTCTGTTCCCAATACACGCAGCCTTTCAATGGGCATTTGGTTAGCCCCAGACGTGGAAAATAACATAATTGCAGCATGCCAACTATCAGTTGGAGCAGTGCTCCTCTTTAATTCTAAAATCAGGATGAAAATTTTTAACTTCCAGGTCTCATTAGGACCAGCTCCATTGTGAAACGTAGGTAGAGTTTTAAGTATTATAATAAACCTGCTTTGTAGTTAGGATTTAACCAAAGAGCTGATTTGATAGGCTCAATGGTATCCTGGTTTCAGTTTATTGTCAGAACAAGAAAACATAAAATCCTACACATACATTAGTAGAAATTAGCAATTTAGGCTGAATTTTTCACTGGTATCTAGGAACAGGAATAGAGGACATATAGTATGGCACCTTATGACAGAGCCCTCAAATAATCCCATTCTGTACTGTTTATTCTACCATCATCTGCACGGAAATGTGACTGTTAATTAAAGCTAGTCCATGGCTTAGATCACCCTTGTTCACCAAGCTCTGTGCAGCTGAGCCATTTGGCATTTTTATTCGAGGCACATAAAATAATAGGATCTTATATCATCTAGCCACTATGCTTTAAAATAGTGTCAGGAATAAATCCTCTCCCCTACTCCCCGAATTATTTTATTTTTTTTAATTTTATTTTATTTAATTTTTAAAAAATTCTTTATTTTATTTATTTATTTACATGCACATACACACACAGCCTTGACGTTTCACAGAGGAGGGCAGCTGCATGTCCTCCATTTGGATTTGTGTTGCAATAAAATGTCTGATAATTGCATGTTTTCTTTTCTTTATTCATCCAAGGAGAACATAAAATGTAATAAAGAGCACAAAAATTTACGGTGATGTTTTGATGTTAGACAAAATACCGAGGGAGGAAAACCATCAGTTTCTAATTAGAACAGTGCAAGCATATTGATTTCTTTCTGGTTTTGCTGCTGAACAGGTTAAATTGACATGAAATATTTCCCTCTATGTGTTTTTAAAGTGCATTTGCAAATGTTTGAGTTGTAGAATGCTGGTGCCTCTAAATTTCTTCAATAATGAGTGCTGAGAGATATCTTCTTTCAGGGTCTGAATAACCCTTGGAGGAGCCTTTCAGTGTTTAATGAACATGGAAGGAGCCTAGAAAAACACGTGGGATAAAGTTAGCTTTTGTGAACAGCCCTTCCTTGTTGGAACAAGATCTGCCATTTAACCATCCTTTATTTTTAAGTGATTACAGTAAAGTCAGGTCTCGAAAGACTAAATGCTCATGGCTAGATTCTCTAGTCTACTGAGTAACAAATTGCATATCAGCAAACCTAGGTTGTATTCACTTGTCTACACAGGAGTCTTATTGCTCCTGATGCAGAAGACAGAGTGGATTCAGTTACCCACTTTCAAAGCTGTACAGTTCAAGTGGGAACAAGCATTCCTGTCACACCACTGGGGAATCTGTAATTAGAGTTCAGTTTTTATTGCTGATCTTTATTTTTATTTTACCTACCTATCTGATTATTTTTTTTTATCAACCTAATTAAATGCTTTGAAAGTGTCGAAATGAAGTTAACTGATCCAACACTCAAAATAATATTTTTTTTTGTTTCAGGTGAAGCCTTTTGGTTAATCAACCACAAACTATTTCAATCACCTTGCAATTACCTTTGTAGGCTACTAACCAATTGATCAAAGTCTCCAAACAAACAAGACACAGACAAGAAGCCCTCTAGTACAGCTGTAATCCTAATGTCTAAAGGAAACCACAGAAGTATGAGGTTTGGGAAAACTCTTGTGTGCAGTGTATGAGTATTGTTAAGGAAAGACAGTATGAAAATTCAGATGACTGTTATCTTCTCTTTTGATAGCACAGCAGAACATACAAGACATTTGTCAAGTCATAAACCAGATCCTGATTCTCTTAACTGAGGTTGTTGACATTCATAGAGTAGCTCTCGGTTAATACCAGTGGGAGGATAATGAGTCAATTTTGTTTTCATTCAGGATAAATTGCTAAAAGGGAGATTTTTTAAAAAATGTTAGTCTATATTTAAGATGAGATCCACTTTACCCTTCTACTTGAAAGTTTCCCTTTAGAAAGAAAGATATACCCTTTTTTTTTTCCTACCTAAGATTTTATAATAAGCTGTAGCTGTCCAGGGGGTATAGAGTGAGTCATGAGAACTTTCACTGTAAATAGTCTGGTTTTGGAACATTTTCCCAGGAACTGTCAGACACAAGTTCTAAGCTTTCATCAGTAGGTGTATCATATGCAGTGCTTTGCCACAGGATTGCATTTAACTTCTCTTCCTGAAAGGAACGATGAGTTAAAATGTAGGCACGTATGACTAAGGTATGTTCACAGGATCCTACTTTATAACTTTATAACTTTCAGATTCAGAAGGTTATGTAAAGGCTCAACCCCATAAAGCAATGGATGTCTTCCTGAAGGACTGAGAACTCGTAGCTCATATTCAAAAATGTCATTCCAGTACCATGATAATAAACACAATATCAGTGTTTTAATATGTAGAGTCAGTATACAGAAAGTTTGCTGTAACTATATTAACACATATTCAGAATCTATTTCATACCTTTATGATTATGATGGTGCAACACACTTGACACCCAAAGTGAGTATTTCAAACAAAACTGTTAACAGGACTTATGACAGGGCTCTTCAAAAATCATAGTTAGCAATAAGTTACTAAAAATATAACAATGAAAAGATGAAGACTTCAGCTAGATGATCACATAACACTAAATCTGCAATCCCCAACTCCTCTGAGATAACAGATTCCTTTAAATCAACAAGACAGGGAAACGTGCAGATATATTGAGCATACACAGACACATCCACTTTGCTAGCTTTGCATATTATATAAAAGGAAAAAAATAAATGGGCCAAACACCATACCTGCCATGTTCTCCTTTAATTCTACTTTCAGTCCTTGAAACACACATTAAAATTAAAGCCCTGATGAAACATTGATGTGTTAACTCCACTATAAACTGTTCCGTATTAGCAGCATCGTCCTTTGTTACATTTCAATAAGCTTTCAAAATCAATAGCTGTCAGTTGCACCAGTGGAAGTTATATTAAAATTTACATGGTGTATTTCTTTTACATACTGGGAGAGAACTCTGTAGAGTTTGAACAAAACCCTTTACTTGTTTTCTGTTGAACAGATATCGGTGACCTCTACAGAAGGGAAATCTAATTCAGGGTCCAGTGACATCCATCACTTTGCCACAGTGAATTATTGTGGGCTAGTTCACAGCTGAATACTTCAGTGTAACTTAAACCTGTCGTTTTACCCTGGGTTACCTAAATATGCTAGTCTTAAATAGATGCAGACTCACAGAGTACTAGATAGAAAAGAAGAATTTTTCCTCATTTAGTCCAGCCACAATTTCTGTAACAGCAAGGGCAAAAAGACAAGATGACACATAATCTAGCATTTAAAAATATACACAACGTGCTCTCACCCATGCTTCTCAAAGGTGATAGACTTTGCGTTTGGTTTTTAGAGCCCATGAACACATCATTTAGAAGAACAGCAGAGATCATCTTGATGACTCTTTTACACCTATGCACAAGCAGATTTCATTGCTCCCCGGAGAGCTGAAATGTTTCATGGTGCTTCAGAAACATAGGGTAAGGACAAGCCATGCTAAATACTAGGCTATTACTTAAATAAGATATACTAAAGGCACATTACCAAGTACTAGCACTTGTCTGTGAAGAGATGCCATCCTGTACTTGTGGTCAAAAAAACCCTTAGATCAGAACAATTTCAGGGCTAACTTGTGCCCAGCTCATGAGTTAACTATATACAAGTTTTAACTAAGACACTAAATATGACAAGCCTTAAAAAAAATCAGAAACATGAAGAGACTTGAATCTTGCATTACTTGTGTATGTAAAGTTCTGTGACCGATATGAAGAATATTAGCAGATTTTAGATACTTAAGAACAAAGGAATTGCTTTTGTCCAGCCTCTTCAGATGCAAATTGGAAAACTTAACTAAACAAGACTTCATCAAATAAAGAGCAGAGACTGACAATTGTTTTATAGGCACTGCTGGATTTTATGTCGAAAGAATTGAAATGGGCTTGGTTTATGTTTTGTTTCAAGAAGAGACTATCAGCACCCATCCCACACACCAAAACAACCCTCCTCAAAAACAACAAACCTTTCATGGGGGAAGTACAGTATGGGTATAAGCCAGTGGAAAATTTATTGAGTACCTCGCTTCTGTCCTCTGTTGTAAATTCCTTGCAGTAAATTAGTTCCAGCAAGGTAAAGAGCATCACATTCAGTGTAATGAGGAACATTCACAGAACAATCATTTCTGAAGTGTAAACAAACTCAGTTGTATTTATGACAACATTTGGGCTTTGTAAGTCTCTCTTCTATTTTTTTCCACAGTCTCAAGCAGATGGAGATTCCTAACATACGTCTTGTAATATTCCTTTAAATAAAGATAACTTTTAAAGTATTTATTTAAAATCACTTTATTCAGCTTTTTAGTACAACATTTTTTTGACTTTAATATCCTAACCACTACACTTTAATTTGCTTTACCATTACTTCCGAATTAATTTCTTGGTGACTTTTTATCTACTTAGTGACAGCACTCTAACTCTTGGAGCCAAAAAATCCATATTTTTTTTATTTGTTTGGATTGATAAATTTGAATAATAAAATGGGAATAGCTCCTAGATAGGGAATAAGGGAGAAAGTATATGGCTGTGGGCTTTGTGTTGCTGTTGTAAGTACACACAGTTGCAGTTAAAATGTTTGAAGTATTTTCATTATTATGTCCTAGTCATATTATAGTATGCAGACAGGGGACTAAAATTTTACCCGAATTAGAGTCCCTGTTTTCAGAGATTATGAGACTCTTCACTCCTTGTGACAGTGATTGAAATTGTGACTACTCGATAGTCTCTGAAAATCAGTGATTAAGCACAAGAAGAATAATTAATCTTTTACAGATGTCTCTAATAAAACTCCTACTAATTCCAGTAGGAGCAGAATCTGGCTTTCAGTCAGCAGGTTTACTCCAACTGTAAATAGTCCAATTCCTGCTGTTTGATACTTCCAAATAAAAGGTTAGTCATGCTCCAAAAATAATGTAAATGCGACTAAAGTAAAGGTTAATCTTCCTCTCAGGATTACATTGTCTCAAGGTTACACATGCAATTTCTTCAAAGAAGATGTGTTCAAGCACACATAGCTTGGCAGTGCTTGGAAGTACATCTGGAAATATTGGTCTAAACTGGGTGATGCATTATTAATTCCAGAGAAAAAAATAGAAAAATTAAGGTAGCTTCCTAACAAATTAAGCTGAGGCATAATTTATCTTCTGTACTTTGCTCAAAGGACAGAAAGCCGGTTTAAGTGTATTGGTCAGCATTGCGTGGCTCTAGCAATTATATAGAGAAAATTACCATTAAACTAGCTTATGTCCCTTAGAAACCACTGTTTGTAAAGAACAAAATGGTTCTGTCCAGCCCCCAGTTTGCTACTGGAGAATTATTTTCCGGTGTCACATGGCCCTTTTACTACTTCAAAATGAGAGATTAGCTAAACTGAAAGGGATTTGAAATCAGTTTTCGCTTATTCTTCTTATAATCCCTCTCCATTCACTGCTATATGGTCAGAGTTGCCTTGTATGCCGAGACAAGGACTTTGCAAAAGATTTTGGAGTGGCTTGGGTTTTCTAACCCCTTTCATAGCTTGCCGTCCACTTAAGGGCACTATTTTTAGTAATATTAAATACAGTCCCGTTCGGTTCTATTCTGACAGTATTTCAGAGTCCTGATATTTTGCACTTTATACTTCTAGCTTGCTGGCCACTGGTGCAGGAATTCAACATAAAAAGAAGTGGCCTTCTCATCACCTTTAGAGTTTTCCTCTTTTCCTCATTTATTAAACCTTCTTCTTCTCCTCATTCTGCTCACATCACCAAAAATACATGCTAACAGATCTATCCTTGCATTTAATGCCATAGTGGTCTGTAGTTTGAAGATGCAGACAGAAACAAGTCCATCAATTCTCTGACTCTGGGTTGCTTACGGTCCATATCACAATAAACAAATAGCAAGGACACTGTATCGTTTGGGAAGTGGACAGCACGCCTAGTTATCAGTGAAAGCAGTCAACATTAGGCAGACATTATCTCATTAAATATTTTACGTAATAAAATACCAGCTGGTAGACAGAAAGCAAAATCCCATTCTTGGGCAGCAGTTAACTGGTGGTTGACTTCCAAAATATGATCTAATAATCAAAACAATAAAATATAATCATAAATGTAAAATAGAATCATGACTATTCTAACACTGATTGGAGAATGGATGCAGGCAACAGAAGACAAAATAAACATCTGAACTGAGAATCCATGTATTCTTACATTTCTTCTGTTTTGTAAGAATTGTCAGTAGAAACTTGGAAGTACAAGTTTTCTGGCCGCTTGAGAAGACCAGTTGGGGAGGTACATCATATGGAAGAAGTAAAGTGAAGGTCTACCAACTGAATGTAAGACTTAGCTAAACATTAGCTAAGTTCTTGATTACTGAATCCAGTCCAAGGAGTAATTGTATACTCTAATGGGTGGAAGACACAGCTCAGTTACTAAGCCAAACTAAGAATTTGTCTCAGAAAAAGCATAAAGATAAAGCTCATACAATAACCCCTAACTCTACATAAATCTAAGAATATCAGCAGCACAGTTTCATTAGTGTAGAAGATGGGATAGCACAATAAGAAATCTATCAATACCAAAAATCTTATTCCATTTACTCTAAAATATCTAGTTTTAGAATATGAACAAAAGATTTTTGATATCAGTAATTTCTACGTCATTTACTAATTTACTGATTTATTCTTTACTGTGTTATGTCCTAATAATTGGAGCACATTTTATTTTCTGAGAGAAAGAAGTAGGTGGAGAATCAGAACTTGAATATCTGTGGGTTTTTTGAAACATTAGTATGCCAAATAAGTAATTTATTCAGGAAAACTTTACCCTCTGAAGAACACTGACAAAACATACCAGTGATTGGAAGGCAAAAATCTACATATTCATCCATTTATATGCTTTTTATGTTTTCCTCAAATTTTAATGTCACTGAAATTTAAAAAAAAAATAAAAAAAGCAAAAGGAGGAAAGAAACAATTCAAAAGAAAAATTGGCTGGAAGCAGAGGCAAAAAAGGTTGAAAAGGAGTTTCCTTGTAACATATTAACCATCTGTGAAGTCTTTGTTTGCCACAGTGTTTGGATATTAAAACTAACTCACCATGATGCATATTACAATAAACTAAGAAAAAGATTTTTTTTTTAATTATTCTGATTAAAACAGAACGAGGAAGACCAAAAAGCATGCTGAGTCTATACTTTGTATCTCATAGATGAAATGAGGCTACAGTTTCTCATAAGCCACTCTCACAGGTGTGAGATACATCAAGAAAAAAAAAAAAAGCTATTATAATTGCTGTCCTCACAGTCATTTTATCTTCCTTATTGCTTGCTGGGAGTCAAAAGCCTGCGAAGTCATGTACTGTTCAAGCAGAAGACCAACAAAATATTAATTGCTCCTGGAGCAATTTGCTCACAAGTGTTGTTGTTTGTTACTTTTCTGAATTTTGAAATGCACTCTAGGCTCTTAAGTAACTGACATTTAGCACTCATGAAGTACTGAGACAAATTCCTTTAGTAACACACAAAGTTAGGGATGCAGCCAATAAGAATATGAGTCATATTTTTAGCATTATGGATGGTACGTTGCACTGCTTCAACTGTAGAACCATCTTTAACAAAATCTTACAAATATACAAACTAGAGTTCAAGTTTAAAAGTTAAAATCAGATAGGAGAAAAATACAGGTTTTCTGTATGTCTTGTCAGCCCTTTATGTTCCCCAAACCAAGAGATTTTAAACTTTAATTTTATTAAGTTGAAATTACTTTTGTATTTTGGTATCATTTTTTGTGTCATTTTTATTATTATTATTATTATTATTATTATTATTATTATTATTATTATTATTATTATTATTATTATTATTATTTTGTTTTTCTTTGTTTGCTTCTCTTTCTTTGTTTCCAAGCCTCTAGTTCCAATTTCAGACTATCTGCTTCCCACCATAACAAAGAAAATAAAAGAAAGCAGCTTAAAATGCCAACCAATACCAGATCCAACATGTGATCAATAATGATCTTATTTTTAGGAACTGCAGCAAAATCTCACCTTTTTCTGTTGTTGCACTGGATTAGAAAATTTTCCTTCATATTCTACCCTAAAAAATTATTGATGTGCATTGTCAAATAGGTCTTCACCCAGGAGAAGTCTTTTTTCCAATAACAGGAAAAGTGACTGCAATATACCCTGAAACTTTCCTACAGGATTTTCTGAAAGTTAAGAATTTTTCAAAATATTTTGAGAATCTTGACTATCATTTCTTTGGAACTCCTGCATTCTTATTGTCACATTAAACCCTTCATTACCTTTTTTTTTTTTTTTTTTTTTTTTTTTTTCCCCTTGTGCATTCTTTATCATTATTTAAAATGTTTTTTTGGGGGATGTGAGAGACTGAAATGTCATATGACTGTCTCAAAGCTTGCTTGTGTCTGTGCAAACCTCAGGGACAAGCTGCTGCGGCCTGTGGATTGATCTGGAGAACGTCACCCAGGGAAGCAGGAGTGTATTGAAGGATGCACCCCCCTATTCCTTTGCAGTTGCATTGTCAAACTCCTTAGACAAGCCTCAAAGGGCAGACCAGACATGTACTGACCTGGTCCCACCCTGTAGCCATTTGTGGCCCTATTGTGTACACCAGACCCCATGCATGCATGGCTAATGAATAAGAGGCAAACGATCCTGCCCAGAAGCCGGATGCAAAACCTGTGGGACCAGAGAAAAAAAAAAACTAAAGGTGGGTAGATATGCTAATCAGCAGATACGATGAACTTAAAAAGGCAACAGAAATCTTGGCTTGGTTTGGATGCCGCTGTATCCATGGTGGTGACTATTCTTGCAGCCCTATCCCACATCCTTGCTTTATTTCTGTCTTTTCCTTCCATTCTGTCCTATCGTTACTCCACTTTTTTAATAATAAAAACCTGTTTTGGGTATATGGCATTTGACCTAGTTTTGAAGTGAGGAACCTTAACAAAATGGATGCAGGACAACTAAGAGGGACGCTGGGTAGGCAGGATGATGTAATAAAAGGATGAGTTACAACAGGGTGGGCTCTCAGCAGGATGGGTCTTGAGATAAGGAAGGAGCTGCAACTACTGAGTTCCAAGATAAGGAACGGGGACTCAACAAATGCTGAGTTGTCATGTCTATGGAAATGCTGAAGTCATGGTGACTAATGGAGAAGACCTAACTGGGTGAAAAGTCACGAGAGGAAGAGGAGGCATCTTCAATCTTCATCCTGAAGACCCCCGCCCAAGACCACCAGGAGCCACTGCGCAGGCGCAACGGAGAGGGACTTGGGGCGGGATTTATGTTAATGATTTCTCAAAACTAATTGTAATATCTCTCCCTATTCTCAGGATTATAATGAATATGTAAACGCTTTATGCTATAGAAAGGAGCCGCTTTTCGCTCCAAGGGGTGCATGTTTGTGGAGGAGCCATCCCCTGTGCACCCAGCGCTGAATAAACATACCTTCTTTATAACCTTACTGGTTGTAAAGTCATTACTCCGCACGTCAGTTTGTGTCTTAATCTTGCTCTTGGGATCATATTGAAACCTCTCCCGACATTGGATCGGGACAGGGGGGATTATGAACATTATATGAAATAACACCTAGCTGTCAGCCTCTGCAGCTTGAGAGTAAGGTCTTTACCAGATCAACAGAAAGCATTTTGCAAGCAGCTGTGTGAAATCCTACTGTACAAAACGGAGTGGAGTCCTCCCTGGTTTCAGTGTTCTTGCACAGCTGACTTCATTTACAACATTTGAGCAAGACTTGCAACATCAGACCATATGTTTGATAACTGGAACATTTGCAGTAGAGCAAAGCCTGGCTGTATATTGATCACTTGGCTGCTGGGTCCTACATCTGCTGTAACAAAGAAAATACATGTCTAATGCTGCACCTCATCTAAAAGGAAAATTAGTACTTCTGAAATGGTAACAGTCCAACAGATTGCCAGATATTTTGAGGGATACTGCCAAAATCTGATCAGCAGAGGATCTGAAGCAAGGATCAGCTTTAATGGGGTTGAAGTTCCTTGTATAACTTTGAAGCGAAAAAGTTAGCTGCCATGTATTTCTTTCAGAATACAAAATTGCTAAAATATTCTTTGGTACAAAAAGGAACTGCATAGTACATTATGGAAAAATAAAAATGCTTTATCTTTTATAACTTCTAAGGACTGAAGTATATTTTCATGCTGAAAAATGAAATTTCACAATACTTTTCCTAGATTCAAGTGTATGAGGAACCGAGGGACAGGAAAGTAAACATACTTGCAAAACTGCATCAGGGACAAAGCAAAGATACTGGGAAACCCGAGTCAGTGCTTTGTGGGTGACGGGGTTTTGTTGCTGGTTTTGTTTTCTTTGTTTTTTAATTTAAAAAAAAAAAAAATCCTTGTCCCTTAGTTTTTTACATTTTTCATTATTAAAGCAAATAAAATAATGAAGAAAAAGTGAGATTTCTTCTCATGCCTGTTTCTGTCTCTTTCTGTTCTTTTTAAAACACAAGCTTTTAATAGCTTTAAGTTTCTCCCTTTTTCCTTTTTTTTTTTTCTTTTTTAAATAATTGGGATTTTATTAATCAAGTAAATGAATTTACACTGCATAGATATGGCTCTTTCTTCTCTGACGTATAACAGACACAATTGTCATGTGGATTTGAAATTTTACGGTGTTTCATAGATTCCAGAAAACAAGTTCAAGGCTATTTCAGTGTATTTTATTTCACTTAAATTTGCTGACAAAATATAAGAAAAATTCTGACCAGAGGATGATACTGTATACTAGCGCTGATAAGAACTAACAAATATGTGTTTAAAATGTATAAAGTACCAGATCATACCAAGGAAAGTAGTCTTAAATCACTAGTTCACTTTACAGAAGGAATAATATAAACACAAGTGCGCAAGTGTTATAGGTGAGGCATTATATTCTTGTCTAACCTCAATACACACATAGCCCTTAAAAAAATGTAAGAATATTAAGCACTTGGTATTTTTGAATGTCAGCATTAAAGTTTTTCTGTAAGTGACTCTAAGGAAATTGTTAACTTAAATATGGGTTGTGAGAGAGGAAAAAAATGCCTCTCCTTCTGTCATAAATATTTAGAGCAGTAGGCTGGAGCAGAGCTTAGAATCACAGAATGATTCGGGTTGGAAGGGACCTTAAAGATCATCTTGTTCCAACCCAACTGCCATGGGCAGGGGCACCTTCCACTAGATTAGGTTGGCCAAAGCCTCATCCAACCTGGCCTTCAACATTTCCAGGGAGGGGGTCTAACGCATTTTTCTGCCAAAAGCATATTAATTCTATTGTTTCCATTAGTTATTTGTCTACCAAAATACTCCAACCACAAAGAGTTTACAAGTTTTCCAGAAATCTGATTCTTTATTAAAAACCCTCTTCTTAAAAACCCTGATTTGTTCTTAATGTAAGTCTCATCATGTTTCGTGGGAGCCAGAGTTTGTTCTCCTCTTGGCTAACAGCCCACTTGGAGAACTTATTATATTTGTGCTCAATCTCACCCTTACACTTATCAGCTCCCACTCTTTTAATCACTCTGTGAGCATCATACTTACTAGACTTCTACTCCCTCAGTCTACTCCTCTGTCCTCAATCACCCTTCTTGAGGTGCTAGTCCAAAAACAGTACTCCAGCTGAGGTTTTGTGAATATTCATAGAAACTGTACATTGTTTCAAATCTGCCACATGCTTTTTATTTTCACAAAAAGCATAACCCCGTGGTCAGACTGGGGATAACTAGATCTCTTTCTACAAAGCAGCTGCCTAGCCAGCTGTTCTCATTTACTGCTTCCCCTCTACCCATGAGGCCTTTCACTTTTTCATAGGAGGAAATGAGATGAGATTGATACGATTTGTTCTTGGCTAATCAGTATTTGCTGTCAATCATTTCCTTGTTTGCTTTTAGGAAGTGTTTTTAAAATGTTTGCTAATGTGATTGTAACAAGCGTAGCAATGTAGTACCAAGAAGAACTTATTTTTGATGAAATTTCGCTTTACGTCCACATAGGAAGACCTGTAGTATGTACACCAGTGCACCACTGGTGAGCTTGAATCGGCTTCTCTTTTGGAGGAACAAAGATCAAAACCACACACTAACACGCCAGAGAGATGCCACACTTGCAATATGGGCACAAGGTCCTTCAATAGTTAACTCTTTATACATGCACCTTACTTAGCCAGGACCAGCAAATTTTCAAAATTTTTTCTAGGTAAAACACAATATTCTAGAAGCACAATGGACCCATGAGAGATCTTTACACATTGAAACTCAATCCTTCCCTCTTTTCGTTGTTCCAGTAAGTAACATAGATACACCCAGCAACAACACTGAAGGAAATTGAGCCAATTACAACTTTTTTTCCAAGCAGGCTGTGATGGAGGTTATCAGATTCAGCTGACTTGAAAACAGCCAAAATATTTAAATACCTTTATTTTTTCCTTATGAAACTTTTATTTCTTTGTGTCTGACGTTAATTCTGCTTCCCACCTGTGTTGCTGTTTCTGTGGGTATGGCTAATCAGAAAGATACTAAAAGTATTAACCTGCTGGACTTCATTTTGTTATAGTTTGTCTGGTGAATGGATATTTTCCTTGGGCTTTCTTTTGTTGCTAGTGTTCTGATTGATTGATTTCTATATTATTTTTATTATTTGATTCTTTTTTTGCTTGCTAATTATTTGCATATGTCCTAATTATTTGCATGTTTTTAAATGATACATAATTAAATTGAAAGTGGAATTCAGATTACCACAATCCTTTTTGATCTAGATATGATATGTTGGTTTACCAAAACCAGTCCGTTTTGATCTTGAGTATTTTGGATGTAAACATAAGAAACTTAGAAATAAAATCTATGTTCTATGAGAACAGAGATATTATCTACAAAATCAAGGAGGAAGACAGATGTTTGGGAAGTTATTCTACAGAGTGAGAAAAAAGTAGGATTTATATGACTTCCCCTCCAGATTTGGCAATCATACAGTTTTACAACTTTTACAAGAACTACTCACCAGTTCCGATGAACATAGATAGGGAGTTTTGGAATTGCTTTGTTGCAGAACACCAAGAGAAGGGGCAGTTTATGATGACGTGATCCACTCAAACTAAAGTTTGTTCTCCGAGATAAATTACCAGTGGAATGTTATTGGGATCTGTGCTGGAATATCTGTATATTCAGACATGTTCTGTAAAAGGGGCTAACAGCGAATTGGCAAAGCTTCCCGATGATGTAAAATGATTCAGACTAACCAAAGCTAAAACTGACTGTCGTGACTTAGTATTTACTTGGCAATGAAATGGCAAATAAAACCGCAATATGCAATAGTGATTACCACACCTCACTGACACAAATATGTTGTTTATAATTATATGAATGGGCTAAAAAACCAAAAAGGACAATTTCCTTGAAGGAAAGTGAGTAGGGATTATTACATGCAAAGATGCATTGATAAGGATATGACCCCCCTTCAGGAAAATCCATGTGGTCCATATTTCTTGGAGTTACCAAGATACAGAAAATCTGTTGCACTTTTTCTGTATCTTTTCCTGAACCATCAGCTTCTTGTTACTGCCAGTGACAGCACACCAGGTGAGACGGAGCATCTTTCACACAGCACAGATCATTCTTGACTGTTTTTAACTGAAATATAATCACAATGTTAAGATTTTTGCTGATTTAAATTAGTTGGCTTGCTTTTGTAATGGATAGTTTGCTCTTGATAAACAAGAAGATTATGATATTCATGCTTCTTCAGAATATTTAACTTATTAATCCTAGTTGTTTGAATGTAGTTTTACTATAGGCATGGGAAAAGAAAGTTTAATGGGTGCATGTTGCCTATTTTTGTGGGAACATTAGGTGTTTGTAGCAACTGATGGTAAAAGATAAATGTAACCCTTTCTCTAGGTTCTTTCTGGCAATAGTAACATTTATTCATTTTATAGTGTCCAAATCTGAATCAGGTACCCTGTATTAAGAATTTATGGCCAGATTACATACATTTAGCACTATGGTAAGAAGAAAACAGTGGGAGAATCGGAGGGAAAATATATAGTATCATGTCATAGTTACCTGAGGGGGGTGGGGAGGGGGAGGGAAGCAAAGGAATTCTGATCATAACTTGAATTTCTGAGATCCTGGCAGGTATACTGCCATTGGTACTACTGCTAATAAAATTCAACTAAACTCAATTTGAGATGGAGAGTTTAATGCATATAGGAAATCCGTAGGCTATTATTAACAAGTAAAACTTATACCGATTGCAGAAGATCCCATATTCATGCACAGAAAAAGAAGAAAAAAAAAAAAAAAAGCTTTGTCCTGTCTATATCTAATTTTTCTCCCTGTTCTAATCACCTTCAAATGGCACAAGAAATAGTGGATGCATTCAGTCAGTGCAAGTGAAATATCCCCCAATTACTGCGTATGTCACAAGGGCTAAGAACAACAGTACAACATCTGTGATGGAGCTGAAAGTTTTGCAAAAACCTGCTTGGCCAGCAAGTGCTCTTTCTCTCTTTATAGCTTACTAAGCTCATTATGTAAACGCACAGGATGATATTAAGCAAAGAATTTTAAGACTGAACACTAAGAAAAATTTCCCATGCCAATGATTCTGTTAACTTCGTGAGAGAACTATGAAATACGTAAAACTGGACTAGAAAAAAGATTGGTAAATGTGTCCCAGGAACATCCATCCAGCTCTCTGAAAGATGATTAGATACCCTGAAGCATCTTCTTTATCTCTGATTTCTGTCATCACAAGAAACTGGTGACATAATGCTCCTGAACCATTGTTTGTACACCCTGCACCACTGCAAAGTGTTATTTTGTTATCTGAACCTTTGGTGCCTGTGCAAACGCAGCAGTTCATTGTTGTGGTAAATGTCAAAGGAAATCAAGTTTGAGGGAAAACTTAGCTTATTCTTAGTTTCTATAATTAACTGTATGTAATAATAATTAAGTGTACTATTCTGTATTTTTCTCATGCTTATTTTCTATATTACTTGGTTATACCCTTTAATTATTAACAGTAAAATAAGCCTACTCTTTTTACTCTGGTGTCTGAGTTTAATTGGCATCCTCAATCAGAATATAAATTGGCGTCACGAGTGGGATCCGACAAAAATGCCATTATTTAAAATCAAAGCTAATGTGTCAATTCCACCCGACATTCCAGGGTGGGAAAAGCCTCCCTACAGCTCGCTGGCCCAGGAGTGGGCTAAGGTTGGAGGACCACGCGAGCAATGGGAGAGTTGGCTAAATGGAGCCAAACTTTGTATGACAAGAGTATCTGTTGAAAAAGGAAAAGAGACTACAAATTTAGGTAAACGAGGGTGGATCTTGTTAACAGCATATAAAAAACAACACCAGAGTAAAGAGAGGCTGTTGTTAGAACGCTCCCACATGGAGCGACAAGTATGTGATTTGCAGAGTCAAATTGTAATGTTACAGTGCCAAAATAAGTTGACGATAAGTTGGATACTTATCAGACTGTAGCTGAAAGACCTGCAGTACGGGTTGCACAGTATAAGAAAAGGAGATGACAAGTGACCTTGGAGAGTGGGGCCCCCAAGGGAGTCCAGGGAATCGAGATACTTGAGACAGCCCTAAAGGCAGTGAAAACAGTATTTTTCATAAGGAAATATTTATGGCTTTGTTAAAAGACCGCATGTCTCTTGAAAAAATTGTCGGTGTTCCAACTAACGAGCTGTGGCGAATATATATACAGAGAGAGCTCAATAAACCTAACAAGAGAGTGCAGAGTTCTAAACCTAAGGATCCAGGCACAATTCAGCCTATGGTGCCCCTTCTCAAACCTCAACGGGACCCTCCATCTGCTCACGGAGGGCCCCCTATGAGTGGATCAACAGTTCCGGGGGTAAAAGAAGATTGGGCACCATTTTCTGACTTGTACCCTTTGCAAGAGGCAATGGGTGAACTCACCATCTCTGCTTATATGTGGAAATTCCAGTTGAAATTACTTGTACCTGTGGAAGAAGAGCATAGGATAGGAGTGTGGTGATCTGGAAAGCTCAGACAGGTTAATAAAGGAGAAAGTTTTGGCAAGGAAACTGCAAGGGATAAGGGACAAGAAACAGGATTATGGGGTCTTTTATGAGAGACACTTGGCCTGGAGTGACAAGTGGGTGCTACTGTCACCCCAGCTGCCAGCTGTAGCAGACATTATTGTTCCTCCCATGACAGGGAAATTCTCATTGGCAATGCGTAATAAAGCAAGCTAAGGTCTCTGACATCTTGTTTTAGAATCTCATAATTTATGAGATGCAAAAATTCTAGAAATTACTTTAGTTTCATATTTAACTACAAAGTCAGGAGTGTTATTTAATTTTATTCTTGTGACAGGCCTTGTCCATGCTTAGAATTGAGAAGGAATGAAATCCCTTTTAGCACATTTTTTTGTATCTTCTGTTTCTGAGGATTGAATAGAGTTCTGTGTATCACCCCCTCCGTCATACCTATTTGCACATCCTGGGAAATGACTGTCCCATAAAGCCTGTTCTGCCCATCCTGTTATTCCACTTCCTTGATGTAGTATTTTATCCCTTTGTTACCATGACTGGTGTCTGAAAGGAAGTCATGGGCTGTTATAACTGCTTTTTATTTTCTGCACCATATTTCTAATCATCTCTTAGATATCTTATTTACTATTGCACAGTTTTCTAATGGCTTACAGTTATGTAAATAAGAACACACAATTTCTTTAATCTTGCTTGATTCCTTCCTCCCAGATCAGTTTAGAATAATAGAAGTGAGCTGCTCATTTTGCATCCAGTAGATGCCTCATGGTAAGCTAACACCAGGACTTTTTTAATTTGAAACTCATTGCTGTGTCAAGCTGAAAGATGCTTTTATTTAACACAGGAAAACAATTGGATGCCTGAGGCGCCTGCATTCTATTCTCATCTGTCATTAATTCACTATGTGTCTTAAGCGATTCACTGAGATCAAGATGTTTACATTCAATCAGCTAAATATATCTGAATAAACAGCGTGATTTTACAATTTTTTAAATGAATCCGTGGATGTTTAGAGTATCAGAAAATCATACTTCACTATTAAGTGCTTTCACGTGAATTTAAATTCCTAACTTTTTTAAATTTGAAGACTGAAGATTTTGATTTTTCCCTTGGTTTTGACTGTTTTAAGAAATGCTTGGGCTTTAATACCTTCAGATAAAAATATTGTATAGAAAAAAAATATAATGATATTCATGGAGAAGGAAAAAATTATAGAGTGTAGGAAATAAGGAAATAGCCACTGAGTTCTCTTTCTCCTTGTTCCGTCTACCTCCTTCCTACCAAATCAGGAAGGAACTTACATTCTGTTTCCCAATCCCTGTGATTCTCATCAGCAATCTAGCTCACTGATGATTTTCTGCTCACCAATGTTGGACATTTCATCAGAGCAACATGATCTGGATCATTTTCAGCCAGTTTAGTCCCTTGTTGTGTGTTTCTCCCTTATTTGGTTTTGAAAAATGCTATGAGCCTACAAATCAGCAGAAGTAACTGAATTTTTATGGAAATCTAAAAATTTCTAAAACACATTTTGGGATCAGACAGTAGGCTTTGGACTGGGCTCCGAGATATTGAGTAGTACGTTCAGATTCTGCTTGCAACCTTAAAGTCTACATGCATTTAAAATGTTTTCTAGGCTAAGCTACATTTTAAATGAGGATAGTAAAAGTCAAGAATATCTTTAAAGCCTGGATTCGTTCTGCTGATGTTATGAAAATATGAAATAAAACCACCAAACTTGAATTAAACTTATGTCAAGAGAAGCCAGTAACTAAGTGCTGATCATACAACCTGTGTTCTGGCTACCACAGACAGATGGGATTAAAAAGCCTCTCGTTACATATACCCCAAGGAACAGATGGATATGAGTACTCAGATCCTGTTTTCTCTGACCCATCAGCAATTTCTCATCTTGTACCATGAAATTAAACTGACATGACCTTTTGGGTTTGACCCATTCATCTGCAAGTCACTATTTGTATGCTGTGTCTTGAAAATGTTTTCTGGCGCAGCAACTAGTGCTGCAAAGAAAGAAAAGTGTTTCCACAGACAGGAAACTTTAAAGCACATTCCTCTATATTTATGTAAGAATTTTTTATATAGTTGTATCTAAGTAGATAGTAAGTCAAAATAGTCTACAAATCTGCAAATGCAAAAACCATTTTCTTCTCTTATTTCATTTTTGCATTTACTCTGCTAATTTTGTAAATTACTCTTACATCTTTGAAACAGTTTATCAGGTCCCCAATTCCATATAATTTATTTACAAGATAAGAATGTCCAAGACTGATATAGATTTCAATTATGAAACTGTAAATCAGATGTAGCTTCAGTGAAATGACGGTGAGAATCAAATCTGTTATACAAAATAATATATTTCCTTCTTAATGGAACCTTGTCCAAAATCCCAATTAGTGAATTTTCTTTTTATTTTTTATCTATTTCTATCATATCTGCAACTCCAGACGTCTGAATTTTTTTATAATGAGAAGAGAAAATTTAATCTTAGCCTGCCCGTGGACTTTGCAGTAGGTGTCTCAAATCCTCTTTTAAGAAGTGCTCTTTCTCAAGCTGCCTCCTGCCCACTGCCAAATATATGGCTTATTGTATCAGGAATCCCTTCAAGAAGACTTATTGTCTTTTTTCCAAGAACGTCTTTTAAATCATCAGATCCAGGTGTTTCTGTTGGTTTTTTTCTTAAGTCAATATTTCTCTACTTCTTGGTTTCTCTTTTCCTAAAACCTGTTTATGGTAATCATTCTGGGCCCATAGTGTTTGAAATATCATTATTCAGTAAGGCATTTCCAGATGCTTCTTAATGAAACGGTATTTTCTACATCTTCATTCATTGCTTCCTGTTTCTGAAAGACAAGTCTCCTAAAATTCCAGATATCATAAAGCTTACTTCACATATTCAAGCCTATTCATTACTTTGAAAATCATAATGGATCAATTAAAAAACAGCAATGTTAACAGAGATGAAAGAAAATTACATGTTCAGCCTTTGAATACTTAATTACGTGAAGGCTTGTGTGTGGTTTCTGTTAATTTAAGTGTAGACTGTGATAGGACTTCATGTACTTCTTACATAAATAATTTCTCTTTGAGTTGGAGGATGAATCTAATAGTCTGCTTCATTATGCAATCTGAAGAGCGTGAAAAATAAACATCTGAAAAACCATAAACAAGAGTCATGGCTATATAATTACAAGATGTTCCAATATGTTACGTCATACAAAAGGGATTTAAGTCCTGAAGTTATGTATATGTAAACTGGTAAAGGCTTATGGCTGAGCACAGACCATCCCCATTCAGGATTTCAAAACTTGCATAATGCCTTACCAGGATCTGAGGTGTCTCATCAAGATAAATTTTAGCGGCTTTTTATACTTCTGAAATGATCTACTTCAAAACTTGATTTCTTCAAGTACATTCTGTCCTTGATAACAAAGGGACACTTCTGTTGTGACTTCTTTTAACCTTCTTCTGATTGATAATCTAGATGATTGCCTCTGATTTAATCTTGACTGATTTTTAGTGTTACCTGTACTCACCCACCAACTCACAAGTTAACCAGGCAAGCACTAAAAACCTAAAGCTTCTTTAGAGTTGTGAATTAAACATTAGCATACAACAAAGAGTTAGTATAGATATATTTATTTCTGCCTCTTGGTGGGTAATAATAGAGCATTAACTCTTCTTTTGTTCCTAAGAAACTTAGAAAAAAAGTTGGGGACATTTTTTTCTCCATGGAACTACCCCAGGCTACAGTCCTCCTGAAGTCAGTTAACAGTCTCTCAAGAAGTAACAAGATACTTCATAGTAATATGTTGACTACATTTACCAGCTAATTCTAAATGTTTAGACAACTCTACAATGATTTTCTGTATTTCTGTAAAACACTGTTAGAATTGAGACCATTTCAGCTAAAACCACTGTGTATAGAAAATATATGTTGCCTCCTAACTTAGTTAAAGCCCAGAGCTCTAACTGGGTAGACATGCAATCTGGAAAAGGTGTGGGAAACCCAGCCTAACAGAAAAACTCAAGGCATCACTACTCAATGACTTCTTTCCCTTCTGTATTCCTAGTGTGTTCATATTTGAAATGAATTTGAAATAAAACTGCTGTTCCTCAGTATTGCTATCTTTGGTTGGTTAAGATAATCTGGTTCATTTCCTCGTTGTTAACAAACCTGAAGGACACATTCTGGCTGATGACAAAGACAGCACAGAGTCAGATGAGGACAAGATTGGTGTCTGTACATTAAGAGGCAGTCAAGAAACATGAAGGTTCTCTAGGAATCTTCAGCAAATTTGTATCAATTATTTCCGATTAAACTTCCTTAACCAGGAAGACTCATCTCTTTATACTAGATACTGATACTAAGTAAAAAAAGAGTTGTTATATGTATTAATAAGGCTGCGGAATGATCTCTCCTGAGTTTGTGAAAGCCATGACATATATGTGGGAGGCCTAGTAAGTGCCAGACTATTTCTGTCCACTTAATAATTTTATTTAACAGACAATAATCAGTTACTGTTTTCACTTTATAGACTTGGTTTGTTGTTCTTCTGCACTGATTACGTACCTTAAAAACTGCAGGAGGAAATGATCTTTGATAGATGATTGCAATCAGGATGATAATACATAATTTTGATTAATCAAGAGAGTTTGATTAATTTTGATGTTGAGTTTAGAATAATCCTATGCTGGAAGAAAGAGCTGTTTGCTGTCATTCAAAATGGGTAAACATATAGAGTTAAGAGACTGCTTATTTACAACCCTTTCAAACACTGAGCTGTAGATTTCCTAAATTTTGTCTGGAAAAGGTAAACAAGACAATACTGTATAGTGAATTCCACATCAGTGACATAAATATTTATGAGTACATACATTGGATGCAATGCCTATCTGTTGCCTGAGGTGTCTGGAAAAACCCACATTTATTTCTGTGGAGCATTTCCTAAAAGGCTTTTGATTATTATGTTCAGTATCTATTTTTTCTACCACTTTTTTCCCTGTGATGTCTGTGGTGCCATTCCCACAAAAGTCAAACTAAGCGTGTCTCTGTGAAGTCCACAGTTATGACCTCCTGACAGTCTGTCAGATACTGTAGGCACAAGTGAGAGTAACTTTTAACTGGAAGTCACTTCTCTGTATTCATTTGTGTAGATTTTCTTAAATTTCCTTAAAATTGTCAAGCAACATACTGCATATTTATTTAGGTATGTGGTGGTGCAACTCTCACCCCCTCTCACCCCTCCTTGTTGGGGTGCTTGGTGCTAGGTGTGATTCCACCCACATCCCCAGAGCTGTACACCAATCTGTGGAGATAAGGACTGATAACCTGGCTCCTGCTCTCTGGATTGCTCAGAAACGGTTATAACAGCCCATCATCTCCTAAAGGCCTGGCACACCTGTGCCTGGGATGTGGTCAAATGGGAGCTATAACAGAGTAGCACATTCACCAAGTTCTTGTGCAGCTGCTGGAAGGCACCAGAATATTTCGTTGTTCGAGCTGGGTGTGAGCAACAGGTATCTGACAAAAGTCAATTCTCTTGGACCCTATAAATTGTGACCACCAGGGAGACCCTTTGAGCTCTCCTGGATCGCAGCGGGCCTGTGACCAGCATCTCCCCTGAGCTGGGACGCCTCTCAGGTACCAAACCCTTAAGGTGTCGTCTGCTGCCAGAGCTGATGGAAGGCCGGGGCGAAGTCAACCCACTCAAGTCTCAATTATCGCCCGTTGAGGAATGCCAAGGGGTTGGGAGTATTTGCTCTAAACTCGAGAGGAGGAAAACTTTACTTCGAGCTAGCTTCTCTTTCACCCATCCTTTCTCTGCTTACTGGTGCGTGTGGGTACATACTTCATTCTACTGGATCCGAATCCTTTTGTCTCTGTGTGTGTTTGTAGGTTTTGTGTTTGTTTATGTGCATGTACATATGTATGGATTGAAGATACCATAAAGTAAGTTAGTGTGAATCTTGTCATCTTAGAATCTGTAAACAAGTCGCTATTTTTATAACATTTTCTGCATTATTTTGTAATGATCAATTGCTGTTAGTTATTAATAAATCTAGATTTCCTGTTAAATCATTACCATGTTAATACTTTCATCCGCGACAAGGTAACATTTTTGGCATAATTCCCTATTAGTTAACACGATCTTTCTACTTCTTTAACAAACAAGACAACCACGTGTAGCATGAAAGACCAGGAAAAACAGTATTGGGTAATGCACACTGCATATGACCAAAAGGGTGTATTAAAAAGATGAAAGAAAGGAACCGATAAAGATACGCTGGGCCACTGACTACCATTAAAATCAAACCAGCCAATCCTGGCATTCTTATTAATTTCAGGACAACTAGTAGAATTAAGGTACCCAACTTTGGAGCTGACACAGGTTGTGATGGAGTCAAGAAATACAATTTTAATTACTGCAGGCGTTAAACTAGCATTACAGATTGCATTTGTTTCTCCTGTATTCTCCTGAATTACTTCTGTAGCAATAATTAACTTTATGTAAAAGGTGTGTGTTCCAGTGCCAGGCAGAATCAAATCTACTGTGACAGAAAGACATTTCATTCTGTTTTATTGATCTAGTTACTGTTTCCTACTGTAAATTCAAGCAAAACTGCCAGGGTTACAGAGACTAGGAGAAGTGATAAAGAAACCTTTCAATCACTTTCTGTGCATGCCTGGATGAATGCAGGGCACTGAGCATCTGTTCTAAACATGAAGGCTATTATAAAAGCACAACCTAATGCTTCCTTCTGGCCTCAGTGTTTGGTCTGGTCTATAGACATTCTCATCTCTGTTACACATAGATAGGAAAAAGCACATTGAAAATCTGTTATGGTAATATCACCGTTTGCAGTTATGGATTAGTGGAAAAATGTTGTATGTAGTGCATGAAGGTCAGCATACAGTGATAAAAAGAAGCATGTCTTCAGTGCTATTGCTCCACGCACAGCCAAAGAACCCTGAAGGTTAAGTACAAGTTGAGCCACAGACATCAGATATGAAATGCATTCCAACGTTTATTACTACTGTAATAACAGCAAGGAACATTCCAGCTATAGCGGATAAGAAACACTTCAAACAGCTGAGAAGGTGTTCCTAGGGATAAATGCTCACTTAATTTGCTCACAGCTTCTGTCTGGAACACCTGCATGTAAATACAAAGGCCTGCAACAACAACAAAAAAAAAAAATTAGAAGCCCTGTCTGTGTTTCCTGGCGTTAGAAAAATTTTAAACTAAGTGGCGAATTGTTATCACTAGTTCTTAAATGTTCTTTTGAATGCCTCTTTGTAGCTCTCTCTGAGGCTTGCTTACATTGCTGCCTGGCCTCAGGGAGCGATGGGATGATGATGGAAATAACCAGTATTCCCCTCAGAAATAAGATGCTTCAGGTTTCAAGGTCTCGGTCAATGCATCCACTCCTCAGAGTTATGTGGACTCTCAGAGGTGCTTTTCAGTGCAAGCGAACAACACGGAACTCTTGACCGATGAATACAACATACAGATAAACATGAGAACAATATTCTAATTTAGATGAAAGCACAATTGTCACATTTTTGTTCTGGTTTCAGAAAAGTTCTACAGATCATTTTTTATGGTTTGCAAAAGTTAAAGGCTGTTTTGGATCAGACTACATTAATTTAAAACACTAAAATCAAGAGCTTAGAGACTGTCCAGCTTTCTTAAAAGCAAACTAGAATAATCTGAATACTTCACAACTCAGTATACCTACACATATTCTAAACCAGAAAAATGTCAATCTTAACTCCTTTAAAAACAAATCAGTAAAGTTTATGAGGGAGTTAAAAGCAAACTAATTTCAGAAAATATCACTGGACAAGCAAATATTGCCCAAGAGGAACTGTACAATGAAGGTGAACATGTTTTTAAAATGTGACCTGTAAAAAAAACCACCCAAAACCCAGAGTTTTTCTTTCCTTCCTTCCTTCCTTCCTTCCTTCCTTCCTTCCTTCCTTCCTTCCTTCCTTCCTTCCTTCCTTCCTTCCTTCCTTCCTTCCTTCCTTCCTTCCTTCCTTCCTTCCTTCCTTCCTTCCTTCCTTCCTTCCTTCCTTCCTTCCTTCCTTCTTTCTTTCTTTCTTTCTTTCTTTCTTTCTTTCTTTCTTTCTTTCTTTCTTTCACCAGGGAATACCAATATGAAATTTAAAATAGGAATATAATATTTTGATGACTCTCAGTACCATATTGCAGATTTAAACCTGGTTTAGGTATGAAATTTAAAACCATTGCAACTCTTCTTTCTCTCTTAACAGCTGCTGATTCATATAAAATACAAACCACCACAAACCACTATGTTGCCAGCATTTTCTGCACATTCTGTTATAGCAGGAACAGAAGGTTGATTTGGCAGGAAAAATTTCTACTGTTTGAAGAAGTTTGCACATTTGAGTTTCTTTTATCTAAAAGCTATCAGCATATCATGTCTCTGACTAGCCAAATAACCTCATATAAAAACATTAAAAGAAAAGGATGGGTTGGGTTTTTTTCAAAACCAGCATGCCTAATCAGACTTAGGTTACTAAATTTCAAGGCAAGAGTTTTTCTTGCATGCTCAACAAAGTTCTAAACTTCCATTTTTACATTATGGATTTGAATATTTTAAAGGAAAGAAAGCACGTTTTATATGATATGACACCAAAAAAGGTCCAAGATCCCTTTGCTAATGCAATGGGCTGCCTTTAAAAGTACAGAAGTCAACATAAACATTTACAGAGGCCTTCTAGACCTATAACTTACCCAGAGAGCATGCAAAGCTTTTCTTCTAAGAGTGCCCAGATGAGTTATAAAGGTATACTTAACTTTTATGTTCTCATGGCCCATTAAATCTTTTTTAATGCAGTATTATTTTGAATCAGTAAGTTTTGAATGTACCAAAGTACAATAAGCTGCAGTTTTCACCAAAAACAGAGCTTATTATTCAAATATGTCTATTTTTATCATTTGTTCACTAAACAGTATTAACCTTGGTCTTAAAAATGTCGACTAGAATTCTATGGTTTATTCAGGCAAATAGACCCTTCAGGTTCTGGAAGCAGTGTTAGGCACAACTTATCCATGCAGGAATTCCTATTAGACTCTTGTCATTTAATACAGTGCTGGTGAATCTTCTTTCTGCTCCATTTTTTTAATTGTAGATTCTGAAGATGACTATATTGTTTTAATTCAATGTCTACATAGCACTATTCTCAGTGAGAGACTACAAATGCAAACTCTCTTTTAGGACTAAATGTTGCAGAAGATCATGCAGGGAAACAATTTCAATACAGATCTACTTTTTTTTGAGAAAACCATTGCATTTCTAAATCTGTTTCTGTTGGAAGATAATGACGAGCTGCTCCTCACTTCCAGATCCTGCAGCACTGATAAATTAGCATCGTCTAGTTCCCACCTGTTTTTGAAGTCCAAATCAGCAGTAAATGGTTCCTTGTAAGGCATTATTTTGTCACTATGAGTGGTTTCTACTCTGGCTGAATTCAAAACTAAATATGAGCTGTAATGACCAAAATTTTCTTTGTCATATACAGGCAAGATACCTGCGATCATCCGAGAGAGCTTCCTATGGCAGTGGCTAAGTGATGGCTAAAATATTATGACGTGAAACTGACAAGAGATCTTAGACTCTAAAAAGATTTATTTGAGAAAGCACAGAAGAAATAAGTACTATCATTTCTCACATGTGCTGAACCAAAGGAAAGAGTTTTAGTTAGAACCTTGCTCAGAACGACACTTTATGCCCTCAGCCAACATTTGTGCCAGAACTGGGATGTTCGACCAGCACTCTCAAGGTCTCCATTTGACATTTAAACCTCCAGGATAACCTTTGTTTTATCCTATAGTATGCTAAAAGGATTTTATTTACTGGAAGCAAAGCCTTAGTCTCTTGTTAAGGCCTGGGGCAGCCAGTGTGGTTTCATATGACAACAAGGGAGGGCAACCAGATTTTTACAACTGTACCTAAGGGTACACACGTTTTCCTTTGCACCCCAGAAACACAGTACAGCAAGACTCTTTATGGCATTACACTTCAGTTATAGCAGAGGTGATCTGGAAAGGAACCATAAGCATAATTTTTGGCTTTGTCTTAGCTGTCAGTTGACCACAGCCAACAACTACTTGCTCACTGCCTCCCCACCTCTCTCTCCTGCTTCCGCCCCAGCAGGGTGGGGGAGAGAATTGGAAAAGCGAAAGTGAGAAAAAAATTGTGGGTCAAGACAAAGACTGTTTAATAAGGGAAGGAAAGAGAAAAAAATCAAATGATACAAAGCCATCACTCACCACCTCCCACACACGGGCTGATGTCCAGTTAGCCTCAAAGCAATGGCTACTTTAAAAAGATTACCCCCGAGACTTCTTGCTCTAAAGATGCAAAATGGAGATCAAACTACCACTTACAAGCTCTGACACCTTCCTTGGTTTTAAAAAAAAATATTTTTCCTTTTTTCTGTTATTTTCATCTGCCTCTCTAATACTTCTCGAGAGAGACTTACATTAACAAACTCTGACCTTAAAGATTTCTTACTCAGTTTTACAGGTCATGAGGTTTGAGCTATTCAGATAATGTCAGCAGCTGTTCTTGATGTTTACCCAGCCTGAACTGCCCCTGAACTGAATGTTTGTCACTAACAAATAAAAAGTTCTAATGAGTTTATTATTGATTTTTAAAGTTTTTCTTTTTGGAACTTGTTTTCATACACATGCATAAGAATGCTGTGGAATGTAATAACTTGGAATGCACAGGAGGGTTCAGTTTCTGTTCTAGTAACTACTGTCATGCAAAACACTTTATTTCAGGTCCTTTTCATGTGCAGAAGAAGTTGTAGCTGAAAGAAACCTTGAATTTTGCTATCTAGGGCTACTTGTCCTGGCAGCTTAGCCACTGACACAGAGGGACTGCTCTGAGCACAATTACAGAGATCATAATAAATTAAATAACCTTTCTTGAGGATGAAAACTATGATTTTGTGTTTAGTGTTCTAGATTACTAGCCGCTAACGTAATCTGAGAGTTTAAACAAGTCACTTTTTCTTTGTTAATTTTCTAAAAGGTGATAAAAACCCCTCACTTCCATTAAAATCAGATATAGCTGAATATCTTGACAGATGTCCGCCTCAGGCATGCAGGTTTTTATGTTCCTATGCAAATGTTGTCAATTCATTTCCTAAAGCAGTTAGGGACATTAGAATTTTCTTGGCCTAAAACTCATAAATATGACAATTTCTGTTTCAGAAGGTAGATAATCATTGGCTTTAAATCCTAATAATGGCAGCTGTCTGTATACATTGGATTGTAAGATAGAAAACTATTATTTTGTAATTAGTATCCAAAAACTAAGGCGCCAAGAGTTATTATTTTTATAGCTTTACTTTGCAGCTTTCTATAGGTCTCCTTTTCGTCTCTCAAAATTACGAAGTAAGACACTATTGATAGGGAGAAACAAAAGTGGCTGCACTGCCAAGCAAATTGAGCTGGGAGCCAAGGGTGACAGCAGGAAAGACCAGAGCAGTGCTCTGCCAGGTGAGGGTTACAAACCCAACGTACCTGACGAGAAAGTCAGAGAAGACCTGGAGATGGTAACTAGGCTCATCCAACAGCTCAGGGCTCAGTGGATAAGTCTGCAGGGGTAGAGCAGATCCAACATCAGGTGCAAGGTATGAGGCTGAGCACAGACACAGCTGCAACACATCAGGTAAGGCTCAAGGATGAAGGCCTGAATTAAATGCAGCTTCCAAAGAGAAGGGCAGTAGGGGGAGGATGTAGACAAGACTTCTCGTAGATCTGTTGATAGAAGCATCTTTCCAAGGTCTCACAGCTGCACCGTGTCAGCTTTTAGGCTAAGGACCTGGGGAGGGGAAAAGAGATTGTAGGCTCTGCTGGTGCAGGTAAAGCCCTGACAGCTGTGCAGGTACTGTGGGCCTGAGAAAGTATAGAACTGGTGAAAGCTTCTGCCCTGTTCAGGCAAAATTCAGATTCATTCTACTGCTAGCGTAGATTTGGGTGGGAGAAGATAGATGAGCGAAAGTCTGAGAGAAGGCTATGTAGCTTGCAGGGGGTAGGAGTAAGTATCTCTTTACTTTTTTTCACTCTCTTCAGCTCTTTATCTATATTCATGGTCTGGACTGTTTGATTTCAACCTGGATTTAGACATGCTACTCTGAACAAATCAAGATTTTGTGCACTAAGGATGAGCATCACGTGGTTACGTTACACCTCTTAGCAAAACTGTTTCGACTCAAATATTATGTTGAATAGTAAACACATGAGGGATTTGTGAAGGAATAATGACAAAAAATAATGTTTCTTCATGAAGATGTTATTCAGATAAGGCTCTGTGAGAAATATCTAGTCTTTGATTGTTTAAATATAAATTGTAGCTCTAAACCAGATAAATTCAGTGGATTTGAGGGTTGTCTGTTTGCTTTTATGCTTATAAGAATTAAGGTACATTTTTCTAAATAAGACACTGTAGTATGAAATAAAATGTGAACTATACTAGTTTTAACACTCATTTTTTTTTAATGCCCTTTTATTTTTTTCCTAATTCACTGAAAAAGAGTAACATTACTGTCTCTTCAAATGCACAGTAAGTTTAAAGCTGTTGCCTGGACCACAGATGGCAGTACATGTTTAAGTATGACTATATCTAAGCAGCTTGTGTCAGAATAGGAAGAAACTCGATCCTTAATTGCTCTAGTTCAGCTAATCAAGATCAACTATTATATTTCTTAGACTGTGTGAAGACAAACCCGAGTTTAAAAGGTTGTAGAATGTGTAGGAAAGTAATATTAGAGAACCTGAGAATGAGACATGTTTACATCCTAAAGTAACTGTGGTTATAGTAAGTAATGTTGTAGAATAGGAAATATTCTGTGTATTGTCTGTTCTGAGTTTTGGTCGCTTTTTTTTTTTTTTTGTTAGGCAGATGAATTAGCTTATCAAAGCTAGACATGGATGGATTTATTAATGGCCCCGTTTCTACCCTGGCATGTATGAGCTCCAGCATTTTTTTAATCTCTTTTGTATTTGTTTACTTTTCCTAAAAGTAGATGGTGGTTACGGACAGCTTTCAATACAATTACCAGAGGCTGTCTCAGACTTTCAAGAGACTATTATTTTAAACAGAAGTATGCTAAAAAATGCTAGGAAGCTATTTACATCCAATAACAAAATGCTAGTTTTGGTATCCGTAACAGTTAAATAATTTATCTGCAATAGTTAAACATTTTCATTTCTGTAACACCCTTCACTATAGCTCTCTGATAAATTCGGAGGGACAAAGTGGTTAAAAGGATCATAGAGAACCCACATAGTGGAGAAAAGTAGTCAGAGAACAGCTGGATCCACATACCTTGTGGCTCACGTTAGACTCAAACAGGGACAACTGGAAGAACTATTAGGCTTGATTTTTACGTTTGAGGCTCAATCTTCATTAGCAAAACAGCATATAGGCATTCAGGGATAGTGATCCAAGGTTTCCTTCTACCCACTAATCTTCCTAAATGACCAGAGGGCAGTATGGAAGAGAGAGCTTTTGAAAAATGATGTAGTTACTAGGCTGTTATCTTAGAATCCTCTGCATATTATTTACTATTTCTTTTTATAGTGATGGGGGGAGGAAATAAAGTGATGATTACATGTATGAAAATAGCTGTAGTAGAATTTCTTGTCTCTAGAAGGAAATGACCTTGAATTCAATTCCTGCAGAATACATAAGTAGCATTTTATTGCTAAAAGGCTGTGTCTTTTGAGTTAATTTTCCGACTTAAAGTGAGCATCTAGCTCGCAGAACTGTTCTAAAAACTCAGTCATGTCACTGTTCTCAGCTTCTAATGACTAGATTACTAGACAACTGTATTTGTATGGAGCTCATGGTAAAGAGGTTTTGTATCATTGCTATCTCGTAAAATACGGGGTTTTTTTTTGTTTCCTCCTAAATATTATGACCCCTGGACATTTACACAGAAAAGTCTATTCCTCCTCTGTCTTTATTTTACAAGGTTAATGTAAAATGAGCAAGGCCTTCAATTGGCAGCTCTCCAAGGACCATACTAACAGTCTTTTCTAAGGATTCTCTCAATTAATTCCTCTTTCTCATTTATATACATATAGTGTGTGTATATATATATTTAAAAGTTGAATACAGTATTACATTAAAACTCAATCCTCTGTATAATGTAATTATTAACTTCCTTTTTTTGGTGGAAATGTTTACCAGAAAATGTGTGATACCTCCTAGGGTTACATTTACCTTCTCCATGATGCCTGACACTCAGCCACTGATTAACTGGTATCTTTTATCTCTGGTTTTTCTTTTTCTGGCTCTTTCACTTCCAGTTCATCATCTCAAAGCAAGACTTGCAGCTCTGTGGTCTTCAAGTGCTGGACTTCACGTGCAATATCATTAATCTTTTATCCTTTTTCTCTGCCATATCATCAAGACATCACGAAGTTAACTAGGTTTTTTTTTTTTTTTGCAGTGGAACTGCTCCTCCAGTTTTTAATCTTAGCTGTCCACTAACTTGAGAGGACCCTCATCAGCATGTAAAGGTGCTTTCAGCACCACTGATTATACTCTTGTGGGATTCAGCTTAGAAGAAAAAATTGCTATCGACTCGCTATGTTTGATGACCTGTGTTGCAGTCACCGCTATCAGCTCCTTTGACTGTATAGATGGTGGGTTTGGGTTGCTGTCAGTCTGCCTAATGTCTCCGAACGGCAGGCTGCTGCAGGGAAGCATAAACAGCACTAATAGCTAGGGTAAACAGAAAAAAAAGTTTTGGTTTGATCTTTTAGATGAAACACACCACTGTAATGTTTAAAAATTGAAATCGGTTCTATTAATAATGAAATAATAACGACATGCACACTTTATTCTAGAAAGCATTTCTTAATGAAGCCCTTTTGATTTAGTTAAGTGCCTACACATACAGTTTAAGGGCCCAAATCATTAAAACACATGACTTCTTTCCATTTAGAGAGAAACTGTGGATACTGCGTAGGAGGTTTGATGTTTCACTGAGTCAAAAAATTAAAAATGTTAGGTCAATTCATACACAATTTTGGCTCTGTGTGCATATGTGCTTTGCGCCAACATCCCAATTGTAAGCCAAGCCATTAAATTAATGTCCTATTTCTGAAGCACAAGCTTGCAGACAAACAATTGTAGGTATTGAACAAAGAATACAATTTATTTTACTGTTATTTTTTTTTAACCACTTATAAAGAGGTTACTGGTGACTGAGCTCAGCATCTTTTACACTTGTAGAAACAAAGAAATACAAACCGATAACCAACATCAGACAAAACACTTTAGGGGCCAATGAGTCAGAACTCTTTTTCTGCATGTTTTGTAGTACACTTCATTATCCAATACAAGAGTGAAAAAGATCAGCATGGGGGGAAAATGGAAGACTAAAAAAATGAAGCCTATCACATTTTCCTGCTCCAAGTTAATATACCTTGTTATTTTTTTTTGGCCTGCTTATGTTTCTGTTGATAGAAGATACAGTTTCTCTGAGGTATCCTATTTTATTTAAAATGTAGTGCGTTTTAAGTTATTGTTTTCTCTGCTCGACCTTATTACCTCTCACCCTCTACACCCTTCAGATGAGAGGCAGTAATTTATTATAAATAGCTGTGACACGCTGTGATGCCTTACCAGTGCGATACACTGTCATGCAAAGTAACATACTTTACCAGGGAAATTACCTTCACTAGAGGTGCTTCAAGGGTAACTTTTTGCGGGGTGAAGGGAAAAGAAGGGTATTTTGTCAAGCTAGGAATACATAGATGCTCTAACTTAACATGCATATTTACTATGGTGTCCTGGGTTTGAATGAGGGGCGGGGGGTTTTGGTAGCAGGGGAGGGAGCTATAGTGGTGACCCCTGTGAGAAGCTTCTTGAAGCTCCTCCGGCTCCAAGTAGAACCTGCTTTTACACCAAGGTCAGGCCAATTAGCTGCATCTCTGTAATAATGTATTTAAGAAGGGGAACCTGGGAGGAGTTGTGGGAGTTGTGAGGAGAAGGTGCGAGGAGAACAGCTGTGTGAACACCGAGTGGAAGGAAGGAGAAGGAAGGGGGTGAGGTGTGCCAGTGCAGAGAGAGCACCCCTGCATCCCGTGGTGAGAGGGCAGGGCCACCTTCCTGCCACACATGGGGGTCTACCATGGAGCAGATACTGATTTTCAGCCTGTGGGGGGCCCCACTCTGGGACAGGTGACTGCACCCAAAGAAGGTTGGGACCGTATGGGAAGAAGGCCCCGCTGTTGTAGTTTGGCTCTGGGAGGACTGTAACACGCAAGGGTGACCCACGCACCCATGAGAGTGACTCATGTCGGAGTTCGTTTGTGAAGGACTGTCTCTTGTGAGAGGGGGATCACGCTGGAACAGGGGGAAGAATGCCAGAAGTAGTGCTGCCCCCCCAGGTGGAAGAAGCAGCAGGACTGACCAGACCCCCATTCCCTGCCTTCTGCACCACTTAGGGGGAGGAAGTAGAGATATGGGGAGCAAAGCTGAACCCAGGAAGAAAGTAGGGATGGGGGAAGGTGTTTTCAGGGTGTAGTAATGCTTCTCACAGTCCTACTTTGTCTGTTAAGTGTTGTTGTTTTTAGTGTCTGTATTAAATTTATGTTCTTTTTTTCTTCCCCTAAGGAATCTGTCTTTTGCCCATGACCATAATGGATGGATCATCCCTCCCTGTCCTTATCTCAATTCCCGAGGCTTTTGTTTACTTTCTCCTTCCCAGTGCTGGGAGGGACAGGGGGAGTGAGTGGCTGTATGGTGCTCGGGTTCCCTCTGAGCTCATACCACAACATAAGGTAACAATGCAGAGAAGGAGTGTTATTTTCTAAAATGAGCTAATTTTATCACTGAATAGGATCCAATTGTACTTCCCTACCTGATAAGGTTCAGGTGTGGTACACCACCCCCCACCCCACCCTATTACCTATTTTGTGTTATGCTTGTTTTAATTCTCAACTTCAGATTATGGGGAATTTTATGGCATTTAAAGTCGTGCTGCTTTTGAAAATATTAATTCAGGCAACTGCTCTCTCCTTTAGCTATTCTTTCCTGGGCTGAAAGTTGATACTGAGTAACCGCTGGATGAAGGAGTGAACTATTACAGCCCTCCATGGTATTACTGACGCAATGAACTGCTGGTTGCAGAGCAGTAGTAGGGATATGGAAGTGATGGTGCTATTCTCCAATCATAGGCTGATGAAGCTGCCTAACTTCAAATGACAAAAAGTAAGTCTGATCTCCCAAAAACTACTTTTCATCAATTTTACCATCAAGTGTCCTGAAAACAGCAGGTCTCAGGCAGGATTTAGAAAACCAGCAATCTCCAGGGTCAGTGGACAGTGTGAGAGGGAGGTGTAGATTGCTGTAACAAAGATGCATCACTGAGTGACGGAGAACAAAAATTGCAGTCGGTTATCATCATCCTAATGTCATGTAACACAGAAATACTGCTGTCTGCTAATTTGTAACCTGACATCTCAGCAGGCTTAATATGAGGTAGTGATTTCAGCATACTTCCAAAATATAATTCTAAAATGAGAAAGAAAAAAAGTTTGTTCTTTCCCAGATCTGCGTGTGACTGCTACTGCCTCTGAACAGAAAGTAACAGAGATGTGTGGTTTCTGAAATTCATAACTTGCTCTCAGGGAAGCACAAATTCTGCTCCTGATAAACATCACAGTTTAGGGTGCCACTTAACAGGGAAAACTTTGTACGTTTTCACTGCCTTTTAATGATAATCAGTGTCAATCACCAGCTCATTACAAACCTTTTTAATGGATCATCAGAAATGCAGTACATGAGGGGATGGTCTTTCTTATCCCACTGAAAACCTGTTGTACCTGCTATTTACTTTAAGGTACAAAATATAGTCTAGAAGCTAGCAGACAAAAAAAAAATGACTACATCCCACTCTAATGATTTTTATTGGAAAATCTTAATCTCTCAATCGACGTAAAACTCCCTAATGATTCTTAGCAAAGAATAATTTAACAAAGAGAGTTGCATGTAAAGGAACACCATGTTTAGACGTCTGGTTTTTTTTGCTTTACGTCACAAACCTCAAATTAAATGAGAAAGTTGCACTGTCTTTCAAACTCATGCCATCCTCAAAAATTACAGCGTGAGAATTGGGCATCTTTACTGACCCTGTCACCTTATTGTGAACAGTTTTCTGCTTCATACATTTTGCTTTTGTTAGTGTTTGTTTGTGGGGGGTTTTGGTGGTTGGTTCTTTTTCTTTTTTTAATCTAGACAAAAATTGAGGTGAATTCTTTGGACTCTACCTCTGAGCAGCCAAGGAGATATGGATGAAGTCTATGAGCAGTCTAAGTGGCTGACCCCACGCTGTAAATCGAAGCAGATCTGTGATTTACTCCAGTTTACACAGTCTAAACCAATTCACTGTGGAGTTGTCCAGCAGTGGAGTGCTTAGTCGTGGTTATAAAATACCTGCCCCAGCCGTAGGTATTTTGGGGAGATTTAGAAGTTGATAGTTTGAGTATTCTGCTAGTTCATTGACATATGAGGAAATCAAGTACACTATGGGAAATTCCCAAGCTGGGAGACCTAACATGGTTAGATTTTTTTTTTTTTTTTTTTTCTGGTGTAAGAACAAATCTGTGTCTCAGAAGATTTAGTATTTGCTTACTTATCACAGCAGAAGTCTGGGATTTAGGAAGCCTGGGTTCTGAGAAAGAAAATATTCTTATTATATGACAAGTCTGTTGTCATGACAAGCAGGTTGTCACGCATTATTACTGCAGGATGCTTTAGCTGAACATGAACACGGTAACACAGGACACTCATTCAAGTAGATCAATGGAGAGAGCTGTTGCCTTCTGACCATCACCCTCATTTTAGAAAAATCCCCATTTGTTACCAAGATTCTGAAGCAGAAAGGAGCTGTGTTGGTAACTGGAGAAGAATATAAAGTAAATATGTAAAAATAATCGGTTTAATACATTTTGCTGATTTCCCCCTCCACCCCCCATCCCTTGTATTTTCTCTTAAGGCAGGAGGAAAGTGAAGTCAGGTACTATTAAGCAATGGACATACTGAGTCTCACTGTCAAAGGCAACAAAATTCAGCCTCTGCTTTAAATGTGTGTCATTGTATCCATCAACCTTTTTTGCTCCTTATAAATTCATCCTTCTGATTACTTAGCACAAGTTTCTCTACTGCGCCAGAGCTATACCTTTCTTTTTTAAGAAACAAATATATGTGTATTAATTGAAAAACATCAGCGGTGGGGTTTTATGTTTGTTTTGGTTTAACTTTTGTTTGGATTGTTTTTTAGTGGAGGGGGGTGTTGGGGTTTTTTGTTGGTTTTGTTTTGGGGTTTTTGTGGATTTTTGTGGTGTTTTGGTTTTTTTTTTTTTTAAGAAATGGTCTTAAAACTTGGATGAGAAATAAAATTTGGATGGACTAAAAGTATATGGTTGTACCCGTATGTGGAGTATAGATGTGTATGACAGGAAAACCTTGCTGAAAGCTCAGCAGTTTTAGAAGTTAAATTACAAGTATCCATGACATTTTTTGGTCTGTACCATGAGTGGCAATCCAGTCTGTATCTTTTCACCACCAGGTTTTGCAGGATTTCCATTCTTTAGCCGTCTCTAAACAGTAGCTATGTCCTATAATTCCCTGTAGATTAATAATGGACACTTTATATGACATCATAAACCAGAATTCAAGAAATAGGGAAGAGCAATTAAAAATCTGGAAGGGAGATGTAAGGGCAACGTGAAATAAGTAGCATTTATTAGTTGTGGTTTTATAAAATAAAATCATATTCCATGGGATAGTAGTACTTTTCAAAGCCTGTTGCTCAAACTACCAGCTAAAGCAAAAATCTATAAAACCTCTGTAGAACTGCTGGTTTTAAATGGTATTTTTCAAGGGGACTCTCCCAGTGCTTTAAACCCTGTAATGATTTTCTTCACAGTCCTCAGCAAATTAGTCTGTAACCAATGGGTCTCGCATGTACTGTACAAACGGAAAAAATATAGTTTGATACCTGGGAAGGTGTTGGTTTGATTGGTGATTTTTTACATTTTCTTTTTAGACTTAAAAAACCCCACAATAGCAGTGTTCCCTTATGAATTCATAGAATTCTTTTTTGTAACATCTTATGTTAAAATATCTAGTAAATTTAAGTGCTCTTTGGACTACTTAATGTTGTTTTGTTTTCAGTAGCACCTTTACAGTTGTGGAAAACTTTGGCTTAGCTATTACAATGTGCTGTCCGATAGATCAACAGACCTGGTTCTGTCCAATGAAATATCTTTGGTTGTACCCATCTCTGAGTTTGGAATATCTTGA